>NC_083354.1:115188778-115491809 GCF_030254825.1 Meriones unguiculatus
CAAACAGCAGGGACATTCAGGAAGAGTTCCTCTTCTCCCCCTCAGTTTCTACCAGAGGATGCTTTTTCAGATTATGTCTGAGGATATTATCAATGTGATACTACAGCTGCGTAAAGAGAAGAACAGCTTCCAGGAAGGTGTTTTCTTCATTACTTTTTCTTTCTTTGCCTAGCATGTATGCATGGGCATATGCACATGCGTGTGCATGTGTGTATGTGTCTGTCTGTATGTCTGCCTCTGTATATGTGTGTCTCTCTGTCTGCCTCTCTCTTTCTGTCTGTCTGTCTGTCTGTCTGTCTGTCTGTCTCTCTCTCTCTCTCTCTCTCTCTCTGTGTGTGTGTGTGTGTGTGTGTGTGTATGGATGTGTATGAGCCTGTACATATCTAAAAAACACATAAGCATTTGTGGCCAGAGGATGATGTCATGACTCATCTTCCAGCACTTATCAACTTTGTTCAATAAGGCAGAATCTCTTAGTTAAACCCAGAGCTCGTCCCTAATGAGAGTCATGCTAGCAAGGTTCTTCGAAGAGTCTCCTATCTCTGGTTTCCAAGGCTGGAATTACAGGCAGGCCACCATGCCGTCATGGTTTCATAGCTGATGCAGGAGTTCACATACATCTTTCCATATACATCTGTTACACTTTACTTTAACACACATGATGTCATTTATATCATATGCAATTATCTACATCTTGGGCTCTAGGTGAGAACCTATTACTGTTCTTTCACTAAGTATGAACATGTTGTTAAACTGCCTTCTCTAATATTTATGTTTATATCCAGAGAACTTTTTTTTTTGCAGTGAGTATCAGTTAATGCAGAGACTCATAATCGGTGAGGTACTATAGGCAGTTAATGGCTGCTGAAGATGTGTCAGTATTCTACAGCAGTGAAGCCACTGGTAAATGGTCCACAATCCAGCAAACAGCCGCATACACACACATATGTAATCAACCCTAACTAAACTCAGTATGTTACAACATTCTCCATGTCCATCCACTTATGCAATACTAACGTCACCCTTGGTCTCATTAAAAATTCAAGTAAAAGTAGTATCTTCTTTTTAAAAAAAATATTGTTTGAGTGCTATGTGAGGTAAAGAATTTTTATGTTTTTATTATGGTCCAACTGTATCTAGAAACATTGTCTGTTTGGAAACTATATAAACTTTCAAATGCTTTGGACTATAAATCATAAATAAACATTTGTTGACAAATAATTAATGGATAGTTTGATGGATGAGTTTCAGTAGAGGTAAGTTTGTCAAAAAGAAAATACATATTAATTAATTGATTATTATTTATAAATAAATGACATGGTATCTTGGATAATGAGGCAACTCAGAAACTATATGGTAAATAAGTTAATGAATTCATTAATAATAATGAGAGAATGCATAAAATATTAACTTATTTTTCTCTCAGGTTGACTGAGAAAACCAATTCTTGCAACAATATGCAAAAAGGAAGTTTATTTTTCATGAATTTTAATTTAGATTAGCAAAGCGAGAAGACATGTCCTAGAAAACTTCATGGAATTAGTTATGAGCTGTGAGTATAGTCCACCTGCTCACAGATCTCCTACAGAGAATTCTCATCTTTGATTAGAGTGATTTTTCATTAGGGCACATGAGTTGGTTATTTCTCATGGCCAGAAGAGATAGCAATTATGTCAGAGCGATCCCTTCTTTCAGAGAGTATGTTTTGTAAAGAGCAGGAGAGCACAGTTCAGGCCATTGCAGTCTCTGGTCAGCAGCTTCATTGTGTGGCATGAATGACAGGTACTTGTAACCTCTCGCTTAGGCTCTGGAAGCATTGCTAACTAGGAAGTCAGTTTTTAACTCCCATCCTTTATTCCCTTTAGAAAACGTATAGTCATATTTTCAGGGGTAACTTCAGTGTTAAATTTAGGATATAGGTTGACAGGAATGCAAAACATACACCACACAGACACACATAGAGTTACAGTACATTGCTGATTACTTAACCAAGAACTGGGAAGTAACTACCAAAAGCAAAACGCAAAGGAGACAAAATTAAATTTAGCCTGAACATCACTCAAGACCCAAAACAGATACACTAACCCAGGGGGTTGGATTTCTTATGCATCTTCACAGAAAGCAGCCTGATACCCCAGTACATGCTTAGAAACTCAGACTGCAAATATTCTCAACAAATGCATTTATGAACACTGACATGATACCATGATGAAGACTGTGTTAGCTGACAGAACTATACCTCCAATTTCATACTTGTCACCTTTAAACTGTCCATTGCTGACAGAGTACAATAGTAGGAAGAGCACTGAAATCTAGGTTAGGATCTACCATTAAGCAGCAGCATGGCACGGGTCAATCCCTTAAACGGCTTGCCTCATAAACTGTCCCCATCACAGGAGAGAAGAACAATGACTAGTCTGTCTGAGTGCTCAGGAAATATATCAATTAAGTATAACATCACCATTTGTCTATGTAACTATAATTATTAACCTAACATTAGTATATTGCCAATATTTTTATTGCTATACATTAATAATGCTGTATTCTTTGATTATTCTCTGTTATTACTGACAGTTGTGTGGCCATCATTAGATAATAAAAAGTAAAACAAGAGTAAAAAAATTAGAACTTTAAAAGTCGGTCTTATATGCAAATAATAAAAATAAAACCTTTTATAATGATTATCTGTTTTCTCAGTCAAGAAATCATCACTGACTGGCTTCACATAGTCTGGATTTTAATGTGTGTTTTTATTTTGATGAAATGCCAGATGAAATCAAATTCTGCTGCAGTTGAATAACCACTGCCAAACATCTGAAAAGATGAACAGTAGGGAAAGAGGTGCTGAAAGGGTCAAATGTTTCCAAATAATGTATCTGCACACCAGGTAAAAGCTCATGAAGATGTAGAGAAATGTAAAAAATGTTCCAGACAAGTGTTCAACTGTTGTATGAAGTATTTTATGTGCCTGCCCTTTTATATTAAACGTATTTTAACCTAGGCCTTTAAGTGTTAATTAGCTCTTGAACTTCTTAGAACAGAAGAGGATATAAAAGCCAGCAGAGGCTGAGAAAGGAAAGATCAGAAAGAGAGAGGAGTAGGCCGGCTTAGGTTCCAAGAAACAGAAAAGTAGGGTCAGAGGAGATAATTGATACAAGAAAAAGGAAGGACAAAATCATAGAACAATGTCATTTTGCAGCTTTAAGATCTTGGGACCAAGTTGAAGTGCCAGGAAAGAAGCCCACATCATTTACAAAAATTATACAGAGCTCTGGAAAAGTCGTCACTGAATTTTTTTTATAAAGATTGATCTCAGCTGTAAATAAGACTATATCAGACCCTGATGCAAGATAGGTGTTGACTGAGACTCTCACATAAAAAATGCAAATATAGGGTGTAAAAATGTCATAACACCATTGAAGGCACAGGCAGCACCAACAGATAAATGGATAAAGAATAGAAACAATATTGGTTCTAATATATACCATGCTAAAATAATTGGTCAAACTCTCTCTTCAATATCAAAATTCCAATGTTTTAATTATGAGAAACATGGACATATGAAACAAAATTGTGAACAGGGCATATCTATGGGCAATGATTTTTCTAAATATAAATAGAAAGAAGGCCCAGACTTCCAAGGATTGGCAGGTGATGTGGTAAGTGTTGCCATTGAACCAATGAGGGTAGGTCCAAGGGAAATATCCAAGGCAATTTCTTGCCATTGAGAAATTATATGCAGGACCTAGCTTGAGGTGCCACAGCTTTTAAAAAGTATGAACTATTTGCTTAGTTTTGTCAACCAGGAAATAACAATCAGGCAGAAAAACTTCAACAAAGTATTGCAGATCTAATGCATGCTACTACAGGCATTGATTCTGGTCTATAGATAAACATCTTACACTATCCCCAAAAGTTCAATGTTATAAAATATCTACTGGAGTTTATGGTCCTTTGGCTTCAGGAGCAGTAGAAATCGTCTTGGAAATGAGTGGTTTGACGTCCCAATGATTTCTTGTGCATCTAGGGATTATAGATGAAGATTTCAAAGGAGAAATTAAAATAATGGCCTATCTTTAAAAATATGCAATTCAACACAGGTGAGAGGATTGCTCGACTGTTACTGTTTCCCCATATCAAAGGCAAAGCTGCTCCAGTAGAATAATCAGGAGGGTTTGGAAATACTGGAACACATGTGTTCTGGAAAACAATTGTTAATGATTAAAGGCCCAAACTAAAATTGCAAGTGAATGACATTGAAATAGAAGGTTTGGTGGATACAGAAGCTGACATATCTATTATTTCACAAAAATCTTGGAATTCAGAATGGACAGTTCATAAGGTTTATAGCTAGTTTTTAGGAACTGGAAAGTTATCTCAGATAAAAGGTATGTGATGTCATAAATGTGTGGGACCAGAAGGTCAAATAGGAAAGTTAAGGGCTTAGCTATAAATCTATGGGGATGAGATCTCTTACTACAGTGGAGAACTCAGATAAATATTCCCTCAATACCAGAGGCAAGCCCTAAAACAGGGGTGAAATGAAAGAAGCTTCTGGAGAAGGTATTGAAAACATCAACCAGAAAAATCACAGACTGTGAAGGTTGTACAAAAACAGGGCACACCAGGAATTGAGTTTCCAAATTTATAAATAGGGAGCACTGCTGAATTTAGAGCAATGAGGACAATTTCATACACCTCTCCCGGGGCTTGAGATTTGGTGATTAGCATAGGGGGTTGGTTATTCAGAGACTTTTTTTTTTTTTTTTTTCAATGCAGTTTATTCAGGAACATTGAACAATCCTCGGACCTCGGGGAAAGCCAGCCCACAGCTTAAATAGCCTCTGGGTAGCCAACCCAGGCGTGCCACGGGGGCAATGCAGATAGGTCCACATACATGGAAGCAAGCCAGATCCTCGGCCTTAGCCAAATGTGGAGTTGTTCGTGACAGAGAGCACTCACCGTCGGGAAGGTGGAAGGCGGAAACCAGCTCCATCTTTAAGGCATAGCATTCCGCAGCTCTCTACAGTTCCCCCTTTTTGTTTTAGACGCATCAGGCAAGAGTAGAGGTCTGATCTCTGATATTAGAAATAAATTGGGACTTTGTACAGATGTTCAGTGCCTCTGTCTGCAAACTTCAGTGTCTTCGTTCTAAAATGGGATCATGTCTTGGGGGTAGTGAAGGGGAAGTTTCTGATTTTTCTTGAAGACTCAGTTGATTCATGTGATGGTTTGCTAGAAGCTGTCTTGTGAGAGGGTATATGATGTTTTGATGAAGACTGGCTTCTGAGAAGGCACGTGCTGTTTTGCTGTGAGCTGTCTTGTGTGAGAGGCATGACTTTGGCCAACTGAGAACATCTGTGGGTAAACTCTCAGGAGAGGAAATATATAGAAGCCCACAGACAGTGAGGCATCCCCTTTTGGATCAACATTACTGTGCTGTCTTTGTGCTTTGACACTTGACTTCGACTTTGCAGAGAGAAACATTCCAGAGAACTTGGAGCAATCCAACTGAGTCTTGTAGCTTTCGCTGACCTGTCCTGATCTTCTGAATCATGCTGATTCACATTGCTGCTTGGTGTTGACCTCTGGACTGGACTGCTGTTATCCAGATAATGAAGAGTGGACTCATCCCAAGGGAAATGCTATTTGGTGAAGCTACTAAGAAAATTAGTGTGACGATTCCTCAAAAAGATAGAAAATAGATCTGCTACATGATTATGCTATATTAAAAGGACTCTATATACTGCTACATAAGTAAAGAAACAATGGAAAAGAAACTAGTTTTATGAAAAACAATTAACCATTCTCAAGAGAATGATGACATTCTACTGAGGCGCAGTGCTGAACTAGCCTAGATTTAAATTTTAAAATCTCTAACAGACAGCATTCACCAAGATTCACCAACACAAACTTATGTCTCCACAGAATTTACAGACAACACATTTAATTTCATTGTAAACAGCTGGTGGTGAATGAAATGTTCTATCTATGTTCTGTGAAACGATGGGGAAATAATAGAAGAAGCCACCTCATCACTGATAATAAAAATCAGCTTTTTATTTCCCTTTAAAAAAAATCAAACAACATTAGATTTATCAACAGAGTGAAGAGATAACTACACATGTGAGGGAAATAGTGCCATTCTGAAGAAAACAGCTACTGAAAATCTCCCAAGTGGCCCCATGCCTTAATATCTCCTCCATATCCCAACAGCATCACAGGCTGAGGAACAAGCTTCACCACAGGGACTCTGGGAGACATTTCAGATGAAAACTGCCGCCTTCCTCCCAACACACTGGACTAAGCCCCTGATTTCTAGAAGGGTGGTGTCCTAACAATGGCATTTAAGACTTCCGGACGAAGTTATGTGTGTTGTGTTATGTGACTGTAGAGATTTGTCTAGTGAGCATGAAAACCATGTGGTATCATTTGCTCTTCATATGTATCTTCCAGAGAGAAAATGAGAGAGATCCATAGTACACAAATACTGACCTGTTTTAATGTGTGTCACTACAACAACTTCCATATGAAAATTTGAAGAGATAAATGTAATAAGCCCATGAGTGAATTAAACAGAATTCTCTTGTCTCAAGTGACAAAATCCAATTTTGCTTTTGTATTTTGGTTTAAACATGAAAATGCTCCCAAAAGCTTGAATTGTGAATTCTTATCACCAGTCTTTGGTGCCACTGGGAAGAGTCTAGCAACTTTAGAAGATGAGACCTAGATGGAGGAAGCGAGCAGATCAACCAGGGTGAATCTAGAGGGACTACACCTGATTTATAGTTTTCTTCCTTTCTGTCTCCCTCCTCTGTCCCTCACTGTCATCTGTTTATGTGAGCTGTTCCATCCAGTTTCCTGGCTTCTGTCTGCTAAGTCACAGCAATAATAAAACCACCCACCTAGCTACCAAACTTCCTCACAAATATAACAAGGTACTATGTACAAACGCATTAATCATCAGCATGCCTATCATACACAATGTGATAGGAATGAAGCGAGATCAGATATTTCAACTGGTAGTCTGTCTTCTTTGCTGTGTTTTGATAGGCTTAGATGTACAGAAGCACACTTTGTTACAGCTGCCTACTGCCCTGAGTAGAGCAACAGGCTATACAAGTTCAAAACCTAGGGGCATCATCCATGCACTATGGTTTTCATGTAGAGTGCACTATGTCTTCTGCCTTTTCTTTTCATGTGTATGTGTGTGTGCTATGCACATTGGGGGCTGTACATGTACCACACACACATATGGAAATGAGAAACTGAGGTCAGGCATCTTCCTCAGTCACTCCCCACTTCATTTCTGGAGGCAGATTCTCTCTCTAAATTCAGATCTCAGCAATTTCAGCTGGTCTAGCGAACCTGTTTACTCCAAAGATTCCCACTCCCATCTCTGCTTCTGGAATTATAGGAAACAGCCAAGTCTGCAGGGCTTGTACTTGGGTTCTGAGGATCCAATCTCTTGTCCTCATGTTTGCAGGGTAAACACATTATCTGCTGAGCCATCTCCCCAGCATGAATATTCTACCACCCGTATTAATAGCAATTATATCTGACAGACATAGTTGAATTATAAATCCTAAATCTACAACACACGCACATGTACACACACAGAGAGAATGTCTTGTGATTGGCTCTACGGTCCCATGTGCTTGGGGATATTGTGTTTTGCTTCCGGTGTGCACAGTTAAACATTAAGTATGCTGAATGAGTGAGGTGTCTGGAGCTAATCATTTATAGGCCAAGGAAGAGGTGTACTCATTAACTGCTCCCTCCAAAATGAATGGCTCAGCCATTGTATTAGGCGGTTCTTTTGATTCCCCTTCACTTTCCCATGAAGTGATTCTCTACTTAAGGAAATGTGAGCTTTCTTCTGTCAGTGAAAAGGAAGAGAGATTCAAAGCAGGTGAATATGACTGAATGCCCAAGGAATATGGTAATTAAAAAACTGTGCTCTCCCTTAGCATCTTAGCATCTTTTCAGGTTAGTGGCTTGTAAGACCAGAATCTCTATTTCCTCAGAGGCAGAGCTAACAGGAAGAAGTACATTTAGACATGACTTGAGCTTTAGCTCTAATGACATGCGCAAAGATATGCTAGATCCAAAATAAATCTCTGAAGTAACTATGGAATACTTTTCCTGGTGATCCACCTCAGCTCTTCCATGGCTTTGCATGCTTGCTTATGACAATGACATTAGACCTTGGCTTTCCAGTACTCTGAAACCTTCCAAGAGATGTAAACACCAACCTAAAACACAAAATCTTTGATCTACAATCTGTCCTGCCTGAAAAATATGTTAGGGACATGGTAGCACATTGTGTGTGAATGACCAATCAATACCTTATTTGCCTTAAAGCCACTCCATGAGAGGGCACCCATACACAACACTGCTTTTGTGACCAAGAACCAGAGACTAAATAGCCCAGAGACCTAGGGTAACACCAAGTACTACCGGTCTAAAAGAGAAATAACAATAAAATGATTCCTAATAATATTCTGATATACTCATAGATGAGTGCCTTGTTCATTCATCATCAGAGAGGCTTCCTCCTGAGCAAATGAGAATACAGAGAGGAATAGTCAGGCATTATGCAGAGAAAGACATTGGAACAGCTCTAAATGGTATGTCTTTGCCAAATCCCTCCTGCCTGAGCTCAGAGAACCCCAAGGAAGAGGAGGCAGAAGGAGTGGATGAGAAAGAGGGAACAGAGAACACCAGGAGAACAGGACTGACTAAAGCAACTTGGCAAAACTCACAGGGACTGAAGCAGCAATTACAGGGCTAGCACACAGGTCTCCTCCAGGCCCTCTACATCCTTACCATAATTTCCAGTTTAGTGCCAGTGCCTTTTCCCTACCACACAAGCCTAGGTCAGGCATTTAGAAGCTTTTGTTGAAAATCACTGACTCCTCGCTTGGGCCCAAGATGAAGCTGACCAGCTCTCCCTTCATTTGCTATCTGTCTCCTAATTTCCCTGTAGGAATGTGACTCAAAAGTCTATCTAAGCACTGATGCTCCCTGACCTACTTCATCCTTCTCTAGGGTTAAAGGTGCAAAGAATAACTGAGGCAACTTATTGTCAGCCTCTTCAGTGCCTCGTCCTGGGCTGAGGAAAGGTGCATAAGGGTCCCCCATCATCGCTCTGAACCTTCAGTCACTTTGAATTCCAGGAAGAGCAGAGCCTCACAGAAAGATTAACACCTGCTTCCACCAAGCAGAAAGAACAATCTCTTGGGGACCAGATTTATATCTAAAAGCAACAAGGATTTTTCATGACAACATATGTAGAAAGGCTGAGAAAGATCACCCAGATCATGGTTTGGTCAAAGTAGTTTGCTTTTGTATAGCTCTCATTATTCTCGCAATTCTTTGAGCTGAGTTGAAATGCTGTTATACAAATGTTTCCTCTGAAATGAAACATTCACTACAGGATGGAGGAAAGAACCTATGAGTCTCAGAAGGTAAAGAAAGTTTGCCTGTCTGAAAATTCCAAGATTCATGAGGACCCCTCACAGTGTCTATCCATGAAAAGCCTCACACACCAAAATGTCTATTTGGGCGAGGGGGGGCTGGAGAAATGGCTCAACACTTAGGAGAACTTTTTTCTCCTTCTGGGGACCCAAGATTGGCTCCTAGTGTGTCACCCAACCATCTGTAACTCCAATTCCCAGGTACCTGAAATGATTTTCTGGCCTGTGCAGGATACAAGCATTTATATGGTGCACATACATACCTGCTGGGGAGATAATCATACATAAAAAAGAAAAAGTAAATAAATCCATTTTCAATGCCTATTTTCTGTCTTCCCAAAATGTCCACTCTGACTAAAATTCTGCTATGCCTCCTCATCATTATTGTTCCTTCCTCTAGGATAAATAGCGAGATCTGGCACGCTGGAATCCCCAGATTCGGGCCTCTGCTGTCTGTCACCTAGGAAGGGGCCCTCATCAGCATCATACTACGCTTGCCTCCAGGAAGGTGAGAAATGCATTTCTGTCACTTACCCAGCCACAGTGATCTTTGCCATGACAATCCTCACTAAGACTGAGGTTGAGTTGGGAGAAACTCCTGGTCAAGGCAGAAAACAGAAAACTAGTCCTCACTAGGCTGCAAATCTCTGTATCAGCAGAAAACACATGTATCCACATGCGTATAAACACACACACATGTGCATGCATATGTACGCACACACATATCCAGATTCAACTTTGATATGACATTGTTGTTTCAGTGTAAAAACCAACAAAAATAGGTGCATGCATGAGAGGAGTCAAAGCTGAAAGAAGCCCTCCAGATTCTCCCTTCAGCATAGTCTGAACTGAATATAAAATAAGACAGGCATTGACTTCTGTTACAAAATATGCCTCAAAAGGTTAAAAGCGTATCTGTATTGTATGCATATAATAATGTATTTAAATACAATGTAAAACATAAAAGTTCACTATCCCGTGAGTTTCTGTGTTAGTTACTTTTCTAGTTCTGCAGTAAAATACCAGGACCAATGCGATTTACAGAAGAGAGAATGTATTTTGAGCTTTCAGTTCTAGAGGTTTAGGATCTATAATAGAGGGGAGAGTGGGAAGTAGACACAGAAGCTAGAGGTAGAAGTTAAGAACTTACATACTGAACCACAGGAAACAGAGAGCACTAACTGGGAGCAGCATGTGGATTTTTGAAACCACAAAGACCCATCCTCAATGACACGAATCCTCCTGGAAGACAAAACCTTCTAAACTTCTCAAAACCGTCCCAATAACTGGGGACCAAGTATTCAAATGCCTGAGACTCACAGGAGATATCTTGCTTAAACCACCACATCGCACTCCTTAGCCTCCATAATCTCATGGCCATATCATAATTCAAATAGTACCAATTTCTATATTAGTCAGGTTTTCTGTGGCTGTGATAAAATATCATGACCAAGGCATCCTACAAAAGAAATGGTTTATTTGACTTACAGTTTCCTAGAGAATAACAGTATATGATGGCGATGGGCAGCAGGAGCATCAGGTTTGAACACATCCCAAACCACAGCAGGAAGCAGAGAAAACATACTGGAAACAACATATGGCTTTTGAAACCTCAAAAGCAAAAGCTCTCCCCAAAGCCACATCACATCTATCCATACACTGTAACCAATTGAAAATCAAGTATTCAGATGCCCAAAAATATGGGGGAGGGAGAATCCCATTCAACTTACCACACCATCTAAGAGAAATGGGACTTGGCTTGAATTTATTGAATGGTTTGCATTTAGCTGCCCTTTATTCTGGTTGCATCTTTGGTTTTGAATTAAGATGTAGCGGAGTACCCCAGCTCTTCTGCGTGAATTAAGAATTAGACATTCAGACAGCTGATATTTGTTTTGATGGAATTAGAGAAATTTAGTAGAGGAGAGAGTCATCACTAATGTAAATCAATGATGTTGGTATCTCTTTAATTACCATCCTGTTGAGCATGCTGTGCACTATATGATTGCAGAGGTGACATTAATTGCTTTAATTAGGCACTGAGGACTAATATTAGAGAAGATTACTTAGTGCTGGCAGCGCGGCATAGGGAAACGCTGTTGATGGTTTGGCCTGAAAGCTAAGCATTGGAATTCTTATCTTTCCTTCCTCTAAAAAGTGAGGAAATTAGTAACACTTGAGAACTGCATCAACTTTTGTCTCGAACAATAGTTTCTACAATGTATTCAGAGCAATACTGGAAGACATGCTGAATATGAAAGAGAAGTTCAGAATTCAGTCTGGAAAAGGGGCCAGGAACTTCAAATGTGGACTTTTTCTCTGCCAAATATTTGATTTATGTTCATATATAATATAAACAGAACGTATCTATGTATGGTCAAGATTAAAATAGTATATGTGAAATACTGATAACAAAATTGGTAGTGATAATACATGTCTCTTAGCTAATCTTAGATTTGAGAAAAAATTAATGTTAACTATTAGAGAAACTTCTGTAGAGGACTCTGGTAATTTGAATGAGATACCTCCCATAATTCTCAGGCATCTAAATACTTGGTCCCAGTTATTGACACTTTGGGGAGGTCTTGCTGGAAGAAGTGTGCCACTACAGTAGCCCCTTGTGGTTTCAAAAGCCATATACCATTCCATTAGCTCTCCTTGTTTTCTGCTAGTGGTTCAGCATGTAAGCCCTCAGCTTCCAGATCCAGCAACAATGTCTGCTGGCTGATGTCCCTTCCGTTACGGACCTACACAAAATAAACTCTTCTATAAATTGTGTTGATCATGCTCTTGTATTCCTACAGTAGAATGCTTTTCTAATATAGAATCTGGTTATGAGTCTCAGCATCTGCTTTGATACCCTTCTGGGTAGAGTCTTTCAGAGCCCTCGTGGTAGGCACCTGTCCTGTTCCCTGTTTTCTCCCTCTTCCAATGTCCATTCCATTCACCTTTCTGAATGAAGATTTATCATCTTACCCAGGATCCTCCTTCTTAATTAGAGCTTCTTTAGGTACATATTTTAGTAGGTTTATCGTATGTTATATGTCTAATACCCACTTATAAGTGAATATATCCCATGCGTATCTTTCTGCTTCTGGGATACCTCACTCAGGATGATCTTTTCTAGTTCCCACCATTTGCTTGCAAATTTCATTATTTTCTTGATTTTAATTGCTGAGTAGTATTCCATTGTGTAAATGTACCACACTTTCTGTATCCATTCCTCAGTTGAGGGACATCTGGGTTGTTTCCAGGTTCTGGCTATTACAAATAAAGCTGCTACGAACATGACTGAGCAAGTGCCAAACTTTGGGCAGAGAATCTTATGGAAGAAGGGAGAGATAGAAAGACCTGGAGAGATGTTCTGTTGCTCTTCTTAGTGCCATAAGAAGAGCAACAGAACCAAAAATTCTGGCCACAGAGGTATTTTCTGAGATTGATACTCTGACCAAGGACCATGCATGGAGATAAGCTAGAACCCCTGCACAGATGTAGCCCATGGCAACTCAGTCTCCAAGTGGGTTTCCCTACTAAGGAGAACAGGGACTGTTTCTGACATGAACTCAATGGCTGGCTCTTTGATCACCTCCCCCTGAAGGGGGAGCAGCCTTACCAGGCCACAGAGGAAGACAATGAGTCAGTCCTGATGAGACCTGATAGGCTAGGGTCAGATGGAAGGGGAGGAGGACCTCCCCTATCAGTGGAGCATGGGAGGAAAAGATAGAGGGAGGGGGGATGGGACAAGAAAGGGGGTCTTCAGCTAGGATACAAAATGAATAAATTGTAACAAATGAAAAAAACATACAAATAAAAAATTTAAAAAGATAAAAAAGAGAACAAACTGAGGACTACATCCCATATGTCTACTTATAAGATATGAATAAAACAAGCTCATTAAAGATGCCCTATCCTCCTTTCCAGCTAACAAACTGCACTTGTATTAACTCCTATTAACAGCTTGCAAACTGTACTTGTATTAACTCCTTTCTAGCTAACAGAAACATTCATGGGAAAAAAAAAGAATTTGGTATCAGAAAATGAGGTGTTACTTTGAAAAGCCTGATCATGCGTTATTTGTTTGTTTGTTCTTGTTTTGTTTTGAGAAATGTGGAAGAATTGGGGATTTTAGAATATAGAAGTTAAACTGTGTAAACAGAACTTAATGAATCATTTCTAGGAGCTTCAAAGACAGGAATGGCAGCAACATGGAATTTTGAAGCCTAGTTCAAGAGATTTCTGAGGGAACTAAGATTATCAACTGGGCTAGTGAGGGTTCTTGTGGTATTTGGAATAAAGAAAAAAGAAGAATGTCCCTGATTTTTGCCTGTGTCCTAAGAACTTGCCCGAGACCCAGTTTAAAAGCAATGGATAAATTTCTTTGGTATAGGAGAATTCAAGACATATCAACTTCATCATGTGATTATTACTAACCGTTCTTAAGCAGATCTACAGTAAAATATAGGAAGATCAGAAAGTAATATAAAATGTACAGTTTGGAGAAGCAAAGGCCATGGGAGCCTTAATGCCTTAATGTTACAGCCTAGACTTGTGCTAGAAGGAAGGCTATAATAAAAAAAAGGCTAAAATAAAGGAGATTGGTGTCATTAAGGAGAGGTCAAACATGCATTAAAATAATTTGAAGGGTGCCCTCAGGGTAAGACTCCATCCAGGTAAGTTTCCAACTTGTGACAAGCTGTTCTCTAAGGAATTTTCTACTCTTAGAAAAACAAAAACAAAAAAAGCTACTGCAAATGTGATTCAAATGGATCAGAGCACATGCCGTATTTTTATCATAGAACTGAGATTGGTACACATAAATTTTAGCCTATCAGTTTATTATCTGAAGGATGTCAGACAAAAGACTTGGGTTTGCCTACCTCAGTTTCTCCATCTATCAAGTATTGTACGGGTGATATGAAGATAATAGACAATGACTGAACTTCAAGAATCACTGAACTAAACTGTTTCCACCACTGTACTTTGGTATCAAAGTTGAAGGCCCCATATTCAATTATTAATAAATTTATCCTTTAATCCAGGAATATGTGGAAAAGCAGCAGAAAGAAAAAAATATCCAACTATTATTTCCTTTGTGGGTTATAATCTCCTAGAGAGATACCACATTCTGAAGTTTGTCTATTTCATTATTTCATTCCCATCATCATACATCTTGTATATTGATGTTAATCATTTCTACAAACATTCTTTATCATACTATACAACCACCGTTAATTGAACACAATATGGCTAATCGAATATGGAACAGCAGGTGGGCTGTGCTTGGGGCTGCTGAGCCTGAGGCATTAGTCATTAATCTTTCAGCTCTTCAGAAACTTCTTCTAATTCTCCATGCGATTTAAGTTACTTAAATTGAATACATTAATCAAACTTACTCTACACAAGTATAATTTAATAGCACAACAAAGATTCTTCAATTTGAGGCTCTTCATATCAAAGAAGATAGTGAGGATCATTACTGACTGTGCACAGAATGCAGCCAAATGTAATGGCGTAGGGTATCCCCCATACAGTTACATGTACAAACATAAAAACCACCTTCCTTTGCTTTATGTTTTAAATTTTTGTGCTTTTGAAATGAGCTGATGATTACAAAATGTCAAACTGCTTTCAGAGGAGGGCCTAGAAAATGCCAGCCTAGAAAATGGCACAGAGTGAAGAGGCCCACAGTAGAAAACAACAGGTGGCAAGGGATGGGAAGCAGCAGCTCCCGGCATTCAGACAAAACTACAGCTGCTCCGTGGTGTAAAGTCTGATGGCAGCACAGGTAGACTGTGTACTACCTGGGTGGATGGATCAATATGTTAGGTATCATATTTTACCCAGCAGTAAAATTTCTTCCAGTTATAAAATTTTGGTTTGTTTCACTGTGGCAGGTATGTTGTTGAATATTAATATTTATTATTGATTTATCTTTTAGTAAAGCAGCAGTTGTTCTTATATCAGCTGTATACCCAATTCACCACACAGAGACTAGGATTTATTTAATTAACCTAGAGTACAATGCTGGGCAATAGTTACTCCATCCTAAACCTCCAAGCCCTCATAGTTTCCTCCCATTCAGATTTCCCACATTATACTTGCGTTTAGTCATATCTTAGGTCCAGTTCATCTCTCCTCATGCTTCCAAGTCCTCTCCTGCCAATCTCTCCTCTGTTACTCCCTCCCACTCATTTCTTTTTCCTCTCCTCCGGACCAGGATTGCTCACCCTATCCTCTCCATTGCTCAGCACTGGCTGAATATTTAATTGACAATACAAGGAACATATGGTGGCATGTTTACACAAACTTGAGACAAGTGATATTTAGAATTTAAGCATTACAATGCAATGTCCGGATTGAAATCAGATAGTGGGGTAGAGAAGTCAACAATTGAATGAACAAGGGTAAATTGCATACATTCCGCAAGAACATTATACCAACACAGTACCTGACTAGCTTCTTAGGTTTTCAAAATGCTGTCATAAAGCAGACAGAGACACTGAAAGGCTTCGGCAGTGTTGCACTCCAGCAACAGATACAACTGAGGTTTTTTTTGTGTAGGTCAGTTAAACTCCAAATGGCATCAGGACGTTTTAGGGGTTGGGCCAGCATGTCACCCTTCCAAAATTTTCCCAACAGTGTACACGTTGTCTTAAAACTTTCCAGAAACACTGTCAGAGCTTAAATAGCATTCCTTAGCCTGAAACTGGAGTTCCTTTTCTCCGAGACTATGATTCCATGTTTCAAGGATGACTTGGAACTTTCTTTTGCCATCTCCAATAAAATAACAGCAAGTGGAATGTGGCAACATAAGTAGAAGACATTAATACTGGTTTTTAAAAGCCACCTGCAAGCCATTCAGAAGCTCAGTATTCATGATTCGGCCTGAGGTACTGAGAAGTCAGAGACAGAAAGGCTCTGACTTGGCATGTGTACATGGCCAGCGGAGTGCTTGGGATGACACCAAAACTGCTCTTGTTTAACTAGATTGCACTGTCTGCATATGTTTCAGTGCCTTATTAGTGAAGTTCATTTCCATATAGATGTGCTCTTTGTAGTGAATAAATGTTCTTAGACTCTCCAAGCTAATCCTTTTACTACAGCAAGCCAGACAAGCTTAAAAATCCCGTATCCACCAGATGGGAACACCGATCCCTACAGAGAGTTTAAACAGGACATTTGGACCACTGCATAGCACAGCAGGCACGGGTAAAGTTGTAGAGATGTAGACACTGATCACAGACACAACAAGGTATTATCATACCAGAGAACCCTTCTACTCCTCTTCCCAAGGTACCTGCAACCACCACCTGCATGGAGAAAACTGTGGTCTATTTCCTGGGGCATCCAGGTCAAGGTTTATATCATCCCTTTCAGAGGGGCTGGCCTGAAGCTGCTCTGGGCTGTTTTCAGTAGTGGTGACAATAGAGCTCGTCACCCATATCAAAGCTTTATGATGAATTGGCAAGTGATTGTGATGGAAACCATGGCTCATTTCTACCAAGGCCCTCTGATGATTTGCTCCACGTTGATGATGTTAGATTTCAAATCACAGAGTAACGCTACAAAAAGCAGGAAAGAAACTAGTATTTGACTTCAATAGATGAGGCTGAATTTATTAGCACATACAGCAAGGGCAGCGTCTCTTCCACGGGAATGACCATTCTACTGTACCTCCTGTAGTGGAAGGAGATGCCCTCAGGTGGGAGCCATCCAAGCCAATTCCATGATAGGGTGGCTGAGGTTGCTTCTGAGTGAAGGACATCCATGGTGACCAGAAGACCTTCTGAGTATTCACACAAAGTTACCTTCATATTCTCACTATTTGTCATGAGATGATGGCCAGGACCTTACATTGTCATTTTTCCTACATTCAGTAAAAAGCTTTCATTTCACAGATGACAACACTGCTAATCTCTGAGTGTTTTAAAGATTAATAAAGTATCTAAAAGACATACAGGTGTATACACACACACACACACACACAAATGAGAATGGGAGGGAAATCCACATAAGATACAAGGGTCAGGTACAACTACAAAATTCCTGGGAGTGTTACCGCTCAGTAATATTTGATTTATACCTAAAAAGGCTACTTTTGAAATCCCACAGCAGACCTAGTTATAGTGGAGCACATCTTTAATACATGCACGGAGGAGGCAGAAGCAGGCAGATCTCTGTGAGTTCAGGGCCACTCTTATCTACATAGTGACTAAATGAGTTCAGACCTGCACACTGCCTCAAGGAATATCCTAAAACTATGTGTATTCATAAATGTGAAAGAATAACAAGTCTTAGACGCTTCGACATTGGTAGATATTCATACTCTACCTTTCCCATTTTGCCTATCCTCTGTGCAACTCAATAGAGAAGGGTGCCATGTAGCACTGGGATAGAAAGGCTAAGGTCCTCATAGGATGCGCTACATTGATGTATGCACCATTATTCCAGTGTCCCTTCATAATAGAAGGCAACAGAAGCTTAGAAGCCTATAGCAGGGTGTTATAGCAAAAACCTGAGAAAATGCTTCTAATAGGATTTTGATCTGAGGCATGAAAAAGGAACAGAAACTTAAGATATAATTCTAGAAAAGAAATTTCTGGCTGTGTATAAAGGCTGCCAATTGGTAGAATCCATCCTTAGCCCTCACTTGTGTTGACAGTGCCAAAGTCTTCACAGAGGCATTTCCATGGAAGTGAACAAGAAAGAGGTTAAGGCACAATTAAGTGTCTAACCCAACTCAGTGCTAATATTGGGCGCCCACAGATAACTGACAGTAGCAGGGGTAGTCATTTCACTAATACTGACATGCAGCATTGAGCTGAAAACAACAAAGTACCATTATTCTTCCAATGTACAACTCTACTGGGGCTGGGTTAATTGAAAGAAAAAAACGGATTACTAAAACAACAGTGAAAGAGCTTAAGCACAGGAGACACCCTGCAGCAATGAAAAAAGTACGTCTACAGGCCATGTTATTGTTAAATAAAAACGCTAGTGCCAGAGGTAGGCTACCTACCTAACCCGAGGCCCCACAAACCATAAAGGTATTCTTGTCTGTTGCACGCCAGAGCTGTATATTAAGACCCTATTGCTGAAGATAGTAAATGCTTTAGTTGCAGGACATGAAGAAATAAAGCTGGGACTGAGCTGGAAGCTTCCTTCTTATTTTAATTATACATGAAAGTGTTATGGAGGCTGGAGGGATTGAATGAGGAAGAATTGTCACTAACAGTCCTGCTTGGCTATGAGCCTTGCATGTACCATAACCAAAATATCAGGAAGAATGTACCTGCTTGTACAATAGTGGCTCAAATATCTAGGTGATAATCACAGCTTTTCAATTGAATTTATAGCCTGCTCCACAAAAGGGAGTTCACATCTTGTGCCAGGACCAAAACGAACAAACAAACAAACAAAAACCAGAAAATGAAAAACAAACAGCGAGAACAACAAAAACCCCTTGGTTAAAAGCCCCAGTGGGGCTATTACTTTACTATTACCTTATTACATGGATGTGATGTGCCTGTCAAAACAGTCATCTATGCTTGGGAGGGCTGTCAGGTGATATAGCTGCAGCTGAGTTGTTCTTGTGCCTGTAAGTAACCTCTCGGCCGTACTCCTGTTAGTATACCCAACAGAAACTCATTGGTTCACACAGGGTGACTTTGGGGCAATCATTACCTTAGGCTCTCATGAGTTCCCAACCTGGGGTACTCCCAGGTTGTAGCCTGTAGCCTCCCAGGAAAAGTCTCTCACAATACAGTTAAATACTTGCATACGGGGGTATGCCCATGTTAACAACTTCTGTCGATAAGAACAAAGTTTTTCAGGAAACAAACTAGGAACCTACCACAGAGGGCCTCTGAAAGCCTCTACCCTGCAGACTATCAAAGCAGATGCTGAGCCTGATGGCCAACTGTTGGGCAGAGTGAATAGAATTTTATGTAAGAAGTGGTAATAGCAAGAGCTGGAGAGGACAGGGTCTCCACAAGGAGAGCAATAGAACAAGAAAATTTGAACACAGGGAACTTCCCAGAGACTCATACTCCAACCAAGGACTATTCATGGAGATAACCTAGAACCCCTGCACAGATGTAGCCCATGGCAGTTCACTGTCCAAGTGGGTTACATAGTAATGTGAAGAGGGACTGCCTCTGACATAATTAATTGGCCTGCTCTTTGACCACCTCCCCCTGAGGGGGGAGCAGCCTTACCAGGCCATAGTAGAGGACAATGCAGCCACTTTTGATGAGAACTGATAGTCTAAGATCAGAAAGAAGGAGAGGAGAACCTCCCCTATCAATGGACTTGGGGAGGGGCATGGATGCAGAAAGGGAAGGGAGGGTGGGATTGGGAGGGGAGGAGGGAGGGGCTTATGGGGGGATACAAAATGAATAAAGTGTGATTAATGAAAAATTAAAAAAAAGAACAGTTTTTCCCTCAGTTGTGGATACCAATTCAAGCTCCAAATAAAAGTACTCATTGTTACCTATGCATGTTTCATTTCAGACCTTCAGATTTTTTTATGTTAGCCAATGTAAGAGATTTAAAATATAGTTTCTCATTGCTTCAATTTGGATTTCTCTAATTTTAGTGAGAAAATGAAAACATTTTCCTAGTTGATTAGACATAATCTCTTTTGTTCGTTTATTGATTTTACTCACTTCACATCCTTGTAGCCCCTTCCCTCCTCCTTTCCAGTCCCACCCTCTTCCCTTCCTCCCCTTCCCCCCACCCCTTTTCTTCAGAAAAGGGAAACTCCCTTTCCCATCCTCCCCAGCTCATCAACCCCTCTGGCCTGTCAAGGCAGTCCTGCCAAAAGAAAGTGATCTAAAAGCTCCCAAGTGAGTCCATATCTGATGCAGTCCTTGCTTCCCTTACTAGAGCACCCACTTGAAGCCTAGGCTGCCCATCTGCTACATCTTTGTGAGAGGCCCAGGTCCAGTTCATCATGGTCCTTGGTAGATGCTTCAGTCTCAGCAAACCCCTCTGGGCCCTGGTTAGTTGTCTTTGCTGTTTTTCTTGTGGAGCTCCTGTCACGTCAGGGTCCTTTTCTCTTTCCTCCCACTATTCTCTAAGACTCCTAAGGCAGGGTGGGCTCCTGGGAGGATATGAGGGGGATTCAAGCAGAGACTCTTAGTAGCAGAGGCCATAGAAACTGAAGAGGACTTCCTCTAACTAGACTAGTGTTCTAGTAAAGGGTGGGGACCACCAACTCACCCACAAAAACTTCAACCCAAAATTTACCCTGCCTATGAGATCTTCAGGGACAAAGATAGAGCAGATAAAGAAGAGGTTGAAGGAATGCCCAACCAATGCCTGGTCCAACCAAAGACTCATTCTATTGGAGAGTGCCAGTCCCTAAATCTGTGAACCATAGTCTGCTAAACTTGCAGACAGAAGCATGTCCTCTGAGAGGCTCTATCTAGCAGTCCTCAAAACAGGTGCTGAGACTCACAGACAAACATTGGTCAATGCTTTAACATAATCTTACATAAAATGTATTCTTAATATTGATATATGAAAACACATACATTCAAGATCTTAAACATTAGTTTGCCTGAAAAAATGTATATATACTTTTTTTAGTGAAAGATAATAAAGATTGCATACCCGAAAACACTGTATGCAAAGATCATACCTCAAAGATATGTGCCAAGTAACACAAATCCATACTCAAATGTACTTGTGGGATTGATTCTGCTTAGCAATTCTCAGACAAAATATCCTAGCTTGATAAGAAAAAGACAAGAAGGAATTCATACAGCACTGAAAATGTTTATTGTGTTACCTTGCCTGGCATTGCTACAAAAATAACAAATTCATGACTAATACCAAAGGAAAAAAAAAAAGAGTGTGGTTCATGTTGCAGCATGATTCATGGGGCATACAGAGGATACACAAAGCATGGCCACAGGTTGATTCTGAAGAGGATAAGGAAGGAAGAAAATGAGGAGGATGAGGAGAAGGAGAAAAAGAGAAACATATAAAAACAAAGTTTTTAAACATGCATAAAGAATATGTAGAAAATGCAGATGTCATAACAAACCAAAGCTATTAATAATTACAAGTATAGTGAAGAAGAAAATGCCAGGTCAATGGAATTCATAAGATATTCAACAGGATCCTAGGAAAAACTAACTTCAAATGAAGGAAAGACATACTCATACAGATATAATAAGTATATAGAACACCGATTAGACAGGTCCAGAAAAAGAAAGTCTCTATGGCACGTTAGAGTTAAAATTAAATTTACAGAACAAAAATACAGCATTGAAAGCTTGAAAAACCCATCTGAGGTAACAGTTGACTACTTCTGTGGTGAGCTGGTCCTGCCCATTACCAAGGAAGTGTGAGAAAGCTGGCCCTGGTGGCATGACGCAAGAGGGTTTTCAGACAGACTGACTAAGGTACCACCCAGGCCCAGTTCCAGGACTTTGAGTTGACACACCCCAACATCTGCCCCATCTGTGAACTGCTGGAACATGTGAAGCAGCCAGTCCTCTGGAACTAAAGCTGCAGGATCTCCATGACACAGGGCAACAACAGGTTATCTGAGAGGAGTCCAGGTCAGGATCCAGTATTGATAGTATAGCAGAAGCCAGAGGCCTCAACCAGACCAATGACTCATTGCAATGCTCGTTTGCGAATTAAGAAATTTTTTCTTTCTTTAATTTTTTTATTTTACTAATCACAATTTATTCACTTTGTATCCCAGCTGTAGCCCCCTTCCTCATCACCTCCCAATCCCACCCTTTCTCCTTTTTCTCCTCCTTTGCCCCTCCCCCATCCACTGATAGGGGAGGTCCTTCTCCCCTTCCATCTGATCCCAGCCTATCAGGTCTCATCAGGACTGGTTGCATTTTCTTCCTCTGTAGCCTGGTAAGGCTGCTTCCCCATCAGGGGGAGGTGATCAAAGAGCCAGCCACTGAGTTCACATCAGAGACAGTTCCTGTTCCCATTACTCAGTACCTACTTGGACACTGAGCTGCCATGGGCTACATCTATGCAGAGGTTTTATTTTTTTATTTTTTTATTTTTAATTATACTTTATTTACTTTGTATCCCCCCTCTAGTTCCCTTCCTCCTCCCCTCCCAATCCTTCCCTTCCTCCCCTTTCTCAACACACTCCCCTCTCAAAGTTCACTGGTAAGGGAGGGTTTCTTTTTCTTCCTTCTGATCCTAGTCTGTTAGGTCTTATCAGGAGTGGCTGCATTGTCTTCCTCTGTGGCCTGGTAAGGCTGCTCCCCCCTCAGGGGGAGGTAATCAAAGAGCAGGTCAATCAGTTCATGTCAGAAGCAGTCCCTGTTCCCATTACTATGGAAACCACTTGGACACTGAACTGCCATGGGCTACATCTGTGCAGGGGTTCTGGGTTATCTCTATGCATGGTACTTGGTTGGAGTATGAATCTCAGGAAAGACCCCTGTGCTCAGATTTTTTTGGTTCTGTTGTTCTCCTTGTGGACCTCCTGTCCTCTCCAGATCTTACTATTATTTCCCACTTCTTTCATAAGATTCCCTGCATTCTGCCCAAAGTTTGGCCATAAGTCTCAACATCTGCTTTGATAGTCTGCAGGGCAGAGCTTTTCAGAGGCCCTCTGTGGGAGGCTCCTAACTTACTAAAATCTATACACCTAAAGAAGCTAATCAAGAGGGAGGACTCTGGCTAAAATGCTCAATCCCCACTCTGAAAGGCAAAGAGAATGAACTCCTAGATTTTTAAAGTTTAAAATTTGACTAAAAAAATTGTTCATTGACTGCAAAAAAAAAATAAATAAATAAATCCATCTTACCTTTAAAGATATGCATAACCTTAGAATGCATGGTGAAAAATATTCAAAGTAAATAGGACCAGGGAAAAAAACAGGTATCACTATCCTAATATACAAACTAGCCTTCAAATTTAAATTTATCAAAAGAAATAAAAAGAATATATAAAATATACTTGTATTTTATAAGAATATATAAAATATATTTATATTTATAAGAATATAAAATATATATAATTTACTCAGCAGTCCATTTCTTTAAAATAGACCACATAACTGGGACACAAACTAAATCTCGACAAATACCAAAAAAGTAACTCAATGCATCTTAATTGAGTATGATGCAAAAAAAACGTTAAAAATCACTTGCAAAAGAATCTTTAGTAGGCGAATGAACTCATGGAGAGTAACTCATGGTGTTCAAATAACCCAAGGAGAGTAAATAACTCTAGTAACTACATGAACTCATGGAGGTTAATTCACTTACTAAATGATGAATACATTTAAGAAATATAGAAATAAACTTTTAAATTTTTCTGGAGTTAAATAAAAATGACAATACAATACAACAGAACCTCTTATAAACATTATATGTGGTCCTAACAGAGAAATTTATAGCTGTAAGTGCCTACCTTTAAAAAATCATTATAAGCATAACAAAATAACCTAATTATACAACTCAGGAATTTGGAAACAACAACAACAAAACTAAACCCAAATCCAGCAGCGAGAAATAATTTTAAGGCAGAAACAAATAAAATAGCACAAAGAATCAGCAAATCTCAGAGCTGGTCTTTGGAAAAATAAACAAGATTGGCAGAACATTAACATAGTTAACCAAAAAAAACAAGAAAAAAAAAAAAAAACAACCAAATTAACAAAATTAGCAATGGAAACATTCCACATATACACATTAACAAAGAATATTGTAAGTAAATACTTTTAAAATTTATATTCCATTAACTTAAAAAGCATTAAAAGATGCATTTCTAGATTCACCTAAATCATTGAGGTTAGTCCAAGATGATCTCAGCAACATAAACATTCACCAACAAAGAGATTTAAACAGCAATTGAAAGGCTTACAGGAAGAAATAAAAGTAAAATTCTATTACATTTTCAAGGAAAACCTAGTTCCTGGACTATTGAACAAAAGAAGCATAAGAAATACTTCTATGAAACCAATTTTACTGTCTAATATCAAAACAAGGTTCAGACACTGGACAAGATGAACAAGAATGCAAAAATCCTCAATAAAAACTTGCAAACAGAACACAGACACATAGCATAAAGATCATCTTTCATGATCAAGGTGGCTTTATTCCAGAGATAAAAGGATGACTCAACACATCAATAAATGTAATCAGTCACATAAATGAGCTCAAGGACAAAAATCATATGATTATCTCAATAAGTGTGAAGAAAAGGCCTTTGAAAAACCCAACACACCTTCATTATAAAAGTCCTGGAGATAACAAGATGGAAGGAAACATATGCCAGCATAATAAAGACTATATATGACAAACGTACAACCAACATCATCTAAAATGGAGATAATCTAAAAACTTGAATTCCATAAAATTAAGAAATCAGGAATGAGTCAAGTCTGTCCCCATTTTACTCTTTTTAAATATAATACTTGAAGCACTAGCCACATCAAGACAAGAAAATTAAAGGGATACAAATAAAATACAGTTTAAATTGTCTCTATTTGCAGAGGATATGATGGCATACATAAGATATTTCAAAAGTTCCCTCAAAAAAGTTATTAACATTGTAAACAATGTGTAAGGTTATAAAACCAACTGACAATAATTGATAGTGATCCTATGTACCAATAGCAAAGAAGATCAGAGAGCGAGATCATTGAAACATCTCCATTAACAATAACCTCGAAAACAAGAAAATATGTATGATTAATCTAAACACAGAAATGAAAGACCTTTACCATGGAAACTCTGAAGAAAGAGACAAGGAAGATTCTTAAAAACTGGAAAGACTTTCCATGATCATGAATTGAGGACTTTCTTTTATGATCCAATCTATTTAGTGTTTTGTATACTTCTTTTACATTTATAGGCATCTCTTTCTTTAGCTTACAAAAAAAAAATTTATTTTGTTGAACATACTTTCAATGTGTTGGGCTTGTGTTTCTTCTACAGCCTCTTTTCCTGGGATTCTTATATTTAATCTTTTCATGCTGTCTCAGATTTCCTGGATGTTTTATGTCAGGAGTTTTTAGTTTAACATTTTCTTTGACCAATGCATCTGTCTCAATTGCTGACAGTCTCTCTTCTATGTCTTGTATTCCATTGGTGAAGCTTTCCTAGGTAGTCCTTGTTTGAATTTCGAAATTTTTCATTCCAGAATTTCCTCAGTCTATTTTGTCTTTATTGAGTCTATTTCCATTTTCAGTTATTAAGCAGCTTTATTCATTTCCTTTCACTGTCTGTGTTTTTCAAGATTGATTTAGGGGACTTATTCATTTCCCCTTTAAGGGCCCCAATCAAAGACACACAGACTATTTTAAAATCTTTTTCTTGTGCTTAAGCTATGTTTGAATATTCAGGTCTGTCATGGTAGAGTTGCTAGGCTCTAGTGGTGACATCTTTTCCTGGATATTAATTATTTTGCTTTAATGCTGGCATCCAGGCACCTGTGACAGGGAAGATTATAGTTCTAGGATACTGATACCCCATTTTGTCTTTGTCTCTGTTTTATTGTTTTGTTTTGTTCCTGGATTTTAGGAGAATGTGGTGTCTGTGTGTTACCTGATAGGAAATTTTCTGGTGACCTGATAGGCGTGGCCACTACAGTTCCCAGGTAAAATATGTGTCTGGGTGTTGGAAGCTCGCTTTTGGAGATGGGGATAGGCTAGTGGTCTGAGAGGGCTCCCAGAAGAGAGGAAAGCAGAGCGTACTCCCAGGCTCTGCTTCTCTAGTCTCTTTGGGATAGGAGCAGATAGTGAAGAGAGCTCACCCCAGAAGGTCTGCTGTAAAGCATGAGACAAGGCTGAGTGATTTTGTCACTGGGGAGGAACAGAAGGCGTGGTAAAGAGCCGCAGCCAGCCTACTTGGTTCCCTGGCTGGACTGGCCTGTGAGGAACAAGGGTGCCTATTGGAGTAAGGGGATGGGATAAAGCAAGAATAGAAGGAGGGTTAGGATTAGAAAACTTGTGGAGTCTCCTAGAAATAGAGTGGAAATGGGTATTCTGTTGCAGATCTGGGGATAACACTGGGGGGACTGGATTTTGGGGAAATAGAGGAAGAGGTGGGGATCTGTAGTCAGCACACCTGGCTTCCTGGTAGGTGTAGCCTCTGCGTAGCAGAGAATGCCTGCTGAAGTTGAGGGCCGGAATAAAGTAACAAGTATGGGGAAGGAGGAACGGAGGGAAGGTCTATGAGGGCAGCAGCGATGGGATTGCTCTTGCATAGCTAGAAATGAGACTCTTGAATTTGGAGGAGAAGAGAAAGTGGT
Source organism: Meriones unguiculatus (assembly GCF_030254825.1). Classification (NCBI taxonomy): domain Eukaryota; kingdom Metazoa; phylum Chordata; class Mammalia; order Rodentia; family Muridae; genus Meriones; species Meriones unguiculatus. Next base: position 115,215,508 of record NC_083354.1, read on the forward strand.
GAAAGTCTTCAGTTAGCTTACCGGTTCCCCTCAGCTTATGACTTAGTATAATGATACTCAGTTTTATTAAAGTTAATATGTTACTTCTCTTCATACAGAAACAATTTTCTAGCTAATGAGTATCAGTGGCTTTTTTCCATGCATGGATACGAATATCTGTTTCATTTTTATACACACATGCACAAACACACACATTCATCCATTCATATGTGTGCATACACATTTCTATTGTCCTCTAAACAAGCCACTGTGATAACCTAAATTCATTTGCCTTATTACTATTATAAACCATGCTATGACTGTTAACAATCAGTAAACTGTTCAACCAAGAGTACTATAGATGCCTGGGCATGTGCAGAAGTGCTTAATAGTGTAGACTCAGACACAAGTGAGCTCTGTTTAAAAAATACTACAAAGGAGTGTGCACTCTGCAAACTTTTACATCTTAAACAATTCATTTAATTTTCTGGGCTTCATTTTTCACTTTCTACTAACAATAGATCTCACGTTATTTCCAAGTCCTGTGGAAATAAAAGTAGCTAACAAAATTATTTGGTATGTTAGGAATAATATTTAACAAGATATTATACATACCCCTATTCCAAAAACACATAAATCACTTAATAAAGTAACCCTTTGGAATTATTGCTTCACAGTTTGATAAAAGTTCTGTGGAAACCAACTGAAACAAATAAACAAAAGCCTCTAAATGGGGTTTCTGAGCCCTTACAACTCACATTTATTCCTACTACTCAAGAAAGAACACAATTTGGCATGTCCACTATTTTTCCATCTTTTAATAAAAGACTTTAAAGCCTTATTGTCTTGTCCTATTTCAAATGTGCACTTATAACTCAACAAGCATCCATGATTCTAGTCCAGAGTTCTAAGATATGCAAACTTAATTCCTCACTTTGCATGTAGGGCTTTAGAGCTGTAGTGACTGGAGGGAGAATGTCCTTCTCAAGATCTTTCATGTTTTGACAGGTTTATGTTTTGTAATGTTTCTTATTCTAGGACGAATTTAAGTTAGACTGTGCTAAATAAAAATGTTCATAAATTGTAAAATAAATGCAAAAGAAAGAAATAGCCATAACCAAGGGCAAGGATCAAATCTTCCTGACATTAATGTGTGCAGGTGACATAGTTAATATACCATGTCTACTGATAGCACACTATCACTAGATAGTGTGTGGAGAATGCACCACACAAACTACTGTATTTGAATAAACTTATCTCTTCCCAACAATATTGAAGTATGTATTATAGGACAGCTGGTTTGTATATGGGCATTGTTGTTACTATTAATCTTTTAAAGTTTTATTATGGGTAAGCAACTATCATGAGAGCAATTATGCTAACGGATTCAGTTTTGTTAACGAAATTTACAAGGTTGCAGGGAGCACTTCTAGCTCATGTTCATCTTGTATAACTGAAACTTTATGTCCATTAAAAGGCAACTCGCCATAGCTGTTGCAATTCTTTTCCTGTTTCTGTGAGTTGGTTTTAGATGACTGGTACATACAGTATGTGCCCTTCAGTTCCGGATTATTTCACTTAGCATACTGTCCCCATGTTGTGGCTGATATAAGATCCCCCTTTTGTTCATGTGTACACACTCATTCCTTGTATTATGAACTTTTTTTCTCTATCCATCTGTCCATGGATGCACGCTCAGGTTGGCTGTCATTCTGGCAGTTGTGAATAGTGCTTCAGTGAGGATGGAAGCAGTATTGTACATTCCAACAGACGCAAATACACCAATTTATATTCTGATTCACGGTGGACAGATTTTAATTTTTCCAAGTCTTCAGCATGCCTGTTGTGTTTGGGAATGTTTTTTATTTGTTTGATTGTTGCTAAGGGACACGCTGAATGATGAAAGTTGATGTTGCATTGTGAGTTACAATGAACAAGTCAATTTAAAAATGTGAAAAAGACTCAAATAGACACTTCTCTAAAGAAGGTGCAGTAATGGTTATGATGGTTAGTGTTCATTGTCAGCTGACCACAGGCCTCTGAGTACGGCCATGTGGATTATCTTGATTGTGTTCATTTAGAAGGGAAGACTCAGCCACCATGTGGAACCCTCTCCTGCTTAGGCTCCTGAGCTATAAAAATGGAAGAGCGACCTCAGCAGAGCAGCAGCATTCATCATTCCCTACTCCTGGTTGTGGAGATGATGGGAGCTGCTGGTTTAAGCCCCTGCTGCTTTGACTTCCCATCCACGGTGGACCAAAGCCAAATTAAGCCTTTCTCCTTAAATTGATTTTCTGGGGGTATTTCATCACAGCAATGTAAAAAGACTAAGCCAATGGTCAAAAAGAGTAAAATAGTACTCGATGCCGTGAATCATTGCAGAAATGTAAACTAAAGCCACAGTGTAATACAACTGGTTTTGTTTGTGGCTGTTTGGTTGGTTGGTTGGTTTTGGTTTGTGATTAAAAGAAAAAAAAAAAAAAAAAAACAACAGAGGAAGTGAGGAATTGAGTTATATGTCCAAGAATGTAGCTAGTCAGTACTTAGCTGGTATTTTACCCAAGTTAACTGACTACATCCAACACAGTTTTAATCACTGCCCTAAAACCTAGTAAAGAGGGTTGTTTTTTAATGGCTTTAAGTCAGATAAACTTATTTTTCAATTTTAGTTATACCTATTTACTAAGTGACCAAGAAAAAGTATTGATTTCTTTCTTCAAAGAATCTACATTTATTTGATTCATCATGACATGTCAGTCAGTCACACATTCAAAAATGGAGCCATAGATTATAACATGGAGGAAAATCTCTATTGCTTCAAGCTGTAGCGTAATTCACCCTTCCTGTGCTCAAGCTTCTAGTGATGTCTGTGGTATCTTTCACAGCACTGCATTGTGCCTTCTCTCAGTTTAGATGTGTTTCTAAACACAGACCATGGCTATTGTGGTACAATTTCTCAGTAAAGTGGCATGCTTGCATCTTTATAGCCTAGAACAGTGAGTTGTATTGTCTACCTTAGGCAAGTTAGAGGATGTATCCTCCACATATGGATGAGTACACTTTGATATTTGCACACTGAGGAACTTGAGTACTGAGATATTTCCCAGAATGCATCATCCCCATTGTTATACAAGATTGTAAACGTCTACCATTGACTTCCTGTGATACACCACCAAAAAGAACAAGAAATGCTAACATATGAGCTACCTTCCTCAGTCTATAATGGTCCTTATAAAGGATAAGGAAAATGGACTCCTAATCAAGTTTATAAATGCTGGAGGTAGGAGAGCTGGGTGACCTGAGGCAGATCAGAGTGCTTCACTATGACCAGTCATTACCTCAGCACTTTCTGTACTTCACATTTAGTGCAGGAATATACCTGTGTCCTAACATTGTAGCTGTTCAGCTGTGGCCTGGTGTGGCTTCTGCTGATATAAGAATCAACAATAGCTGCAGTCAGAGCCCAGAGCGGAGGCTTCCATCTTGGGATCCAGGCAGTCATTCATCAATGTCAGAAACAAAATCCCACGTGAGTATCTGCTTAAAAACACTGAAATCCCATCTGGCTAGAACCTAATGAACAAAGAAAAGCTGGGTTTTAATGAAGCAATTTCCTTTTGGTGATTTTTTTCTTGACAGTTATACCTTGGGGCCATGGCAGTTCTGGCTGTACTATTGTGCCTTCCAAAAAGACGAAATCCTAGAACAAATGTATTCAGGTGCATAAAGCACAACTGTTCTTGCTTTTTCCATGAAATGGGGTTGGCTTTCAAGGAGACAAAGTAGCTACACTAATGTGTAGCTATTTTCTCTTGATACTCTGCATTTTTGTAAACTGCTGCCTGCCAAATAAAACTAAATAAATGAAAGACAAACATTCTTAGCTGGGAAACATCTTGTGAAAAATAAAACAGTTCAGAATCCTTAAGGACAATGATATAAGAACTTTGAATCTAGGCCATAATTTTTTTTAGGTTACTTTAGTGTGAGAGTACTTCCTATTATTTAAAAAAATGAATGGTTATATAAGAAAGTAAGAGAACCATCCAAGGAAAACACTGGCAGAGCGAGGGCAGACTGTTTCTGAACACATCAGGAAAGCAGAAGCAGCTTCCCAAGGCTTTCCTCCTGTTCATGGTGAAGAAAGGCAAGATGGCTTAGGTCATATTTAAATTGGTAGTCTAAGATTTGTAACTGGATCATTTTTTTCTACTATATTTACTAGTGATGTGTCTTTGGCTTCTATTTCAGATAAGAATAGCCCCCATAGGATCATATGATAAATTCTTTGTTGCCACGGAGTGGAAGTGTTTGAAAATATGAAGGGTTGTGGCCTTGTTGGAAGAGGTGTTCCATTGTTAGAGTAAGTATGTCACTGGGGGTACACTTTGGGTTTCAAAAAGCCCAACCAGGTCCAGTGTCTCTATGCCTGTATCAGGTTGTAGTTCTCAGCTCCTTCTCTTGCACCATGTATGCCGGTCACCACACTCCCTCTTATGATAATAGTGGACTAACTGAAATTGTAAATAAGGCCCAATTAAATGCTGTTCTTTATCAGAGTTGCCATGGTCATGGTGTCCCTTCACAACAGAACAGTGACTAAGACAGCTCCCAATAACAAAAATCTAAGTTGAGTTCAAGCAGGCAAGGAATGACTGGTGTCCTGTGAAAAGACCAGGGCAAGACTCCGAGATGGCGGTGCCATGCTGACTTCATGAACAATTCCAGAGATGTGTAGATCCAGCCTTCAGTTCTCAGCTCTACCAGCTGCCCTGAGCAGACCCTCGGATCCTCAGGTTTACACAAGGTAACACCCACACCCTAATCTCCCTGCCTACAGGTAAAACTGGAACACAACCAGAAGAGGAAAAAGCTGCAAACATATCACAGAGATCCAGTCCCCAGCTTAAAGCCCAGGCAGGGCTTCCCCTCTATGCCTGAAAATTCCAGCTGGCTCCAGGAATAACCAGCAAATGCCAGTAACAGAAGGCTAAAGGAAAGCATTAGAACACAAACAACAAAAACCAGGCCAATATAGCTCCACCAGGACAAACTCAATATCCTATTACAGCTTAAACAGGAAAATGACCTTAAATATTAAGATGTTAAAGGACTCTAAGTAAGAAACAAATGAATCCCTCAAAGAAATACAGGAAAACACAATCAAACAAATAGAGGCCAACAAAGACATACAGAAAAATACAAACAGGTGAACAAAATGCGTAAAACAGTTCAAGACCTGAAAAATGGAAATAGATACATTAAAAAAAAAAAAAGCACAAGCCAAGAAAATTCTGGAAATTGAAAACTTAGGAACAAGAACAGGAATTACAGATATCAGCATCACCAACAGAATAAAAGAGATGGAGGAGAAGATCTCAGGAGATACAGGTAAAGAAATTCATACATCTGTCAAAAACAATTAAATCTGAAAAATTACTGATACAAAACATCTAAGAAATTAAAGACAAAATGAAAAGATGAAACATAAGAATAATAAGAACAGAAGAAAGAAAAGACTCCCAGGTCCAAGGACCAGAAAATATTTTCAACAAAATCATGAAAAAAAATTTTTTTCTCCAACCTAAAGAAAGAAATAACTTTAAATGTACAAGAGGTTTACAGAACACCAAATAGATTAGAGAAAAAGAAGCAGCAGCAGCAGCAGCAGCAGCAGCAGCAGCAGAAGAAGAAGAAGAAGAAGAAGAAGAAGAAGAAGAAGAAGAAGAAGAAATTTCTATGCTACATAATAATCAAAACACTAAAGAAAAATATTAATGCAAAGAAAAAATATTAAAAACTGCTAAAGAAAAAGATCAAGCAACATATAAAGGCAGACTGATTAGAATCATACCTGACTTCTCAGCCTAAGCAGATGTCATGCAGACCCTCAGAAAACATAATTATCAGCCCAGACAACTCTACCCAGCAAAACTTTCAATCACTATAAGTGGAGAAAACAAGCTTTTTCCCTGACAAAACCAAATTTAAATAATATCTATGTACAAATCCAGCCTTTCAGAAATTACTAAAAGAAAAACTCCAACAGAAGGAGGCTAACTACACTCAAGAAAATACAGGATATAAATAACTTCACTATAACAAAACCAAAAGAAGACATGAACACAAACACAACCAACACCAACATTAAAAGAAACTGACAATTATTGGTTATTAATATATCTCAACATCAATGGACTCAATGCTCCAATAAAATACTCAGACTAAAGGAATGAATATGTAAACAGGACCCAACATTCTTCTGCATTGAAGAAACATACCTAAGCAACGAAGATAGACTCTACCTGAGAGTAAATACTTGGAAAAAGATTTTCCAAGCAAATAGGCCCAAGAAACAATACAAAGTAGACATCTTAATATCTAATAAAAAAACTTCTGACCAAAATTAATTAAAAGAGATGGAGAAAGTCACTTCATTCTCAAAAAAGGAAGAGTACACCAAGAAGACATCTCAATTTTGAACATCTATGCCTCCAATGAAAGGGGGCCCATATTTGTAAAACAAACATTATTAAAGCTTAAAACACACATTGATACCCACACATTGATAACGGAAGACTTCAACACCCCCTCTCAGTGATGAATAGATAATCAAAACAGAAACTAAATAGGTAAATAATAAAACTAACAGAGGTCATAAAACAAATGGACCTAATAGATATCTACGGAACTTTTCACCCAAACACAAAAGAATATACACTCTTCTCAGCATCTCACAGAACCTTCTCCAAAACTGGCCATATAGTTATCATAAAGCAAGCCTCAAAAGATACAAGAAGATTGACCCAATTCCTTGAATCTGATCAGACAACCATGTACTAAAGGTGAACCTCTACAACAACAGAAATAATAAAGGTGAGCACTCCTCATTGTTGGTGGGAGTGCAAATTTGCACAACCACTTTGGAAATCAATCTGAAGGGATCTCAGAAAACTGGAATAGTGCTATATAAAGACCAGTTATATCACTCTTGGGCACAAACCAAAAAAAAAATGCCCCACCATTCAACAAGGACATTTGCTCAACTATGTTCATAGAAACTTTATTTATAATAGCCGAAAACTGAAACAACCCAGATGTCCCTCAACTGAAGAATGGACAAAGAGACTATGGTACATTTCCACAATTAAATACTACTCAGCTATTAAAAACAAGAAAATCTTGAACTTTGCAGGCAAATGGATGGAACTAGAAAAAAATCATCCCGGGGGAGGTAACCCAGACCCAAAAAGATACACCTGGTATATACTCACTTAAAAGTGGATATGAGTCATACAGTACAGGATAACCATACTATTCACAGCACCAAAGAAGCTACATAACAATGAGGGTCCAAGGGAGGATACATGAATCTCACTAAGAAGGAGAAATAGAATAGACAGAGGAAGTTTTCAAACAGCAGGAATATGATAGGAGAGGGAATTATGAAGGAAATTGGGGTGGGGATCTGATGTGGGAAGAAGGGAGATGGGAGACAGGGAGCTTACAGAGAGAAGAGAAACCATGGCCTGGGGCATCTCTGAGACAGGTTGGAGACCTACAACATGGTAGGCTATATAGGGGTGGATATAGGGGTGACTCTACTGGAGGCCCCTACTAGCATGGGACATGGAGACAGAAGAGGCCAACAACCCACCACAGAAACTTCAACCCAAAATTTACCTTGCATAAAAGATGTGCAAGGACAAAAATAAAGCAGAGATTGAGGGAATGTCCAGCCAATGACTGGCCCAACCTGAGACTCACCCTTGAGAGACAGACAACCCCTGACAGGATTAACAGTTCTCTGCTATCTTGTAGACAGGAGCCTAGCATAGCTGTCCTGAGTGGCTCCACCCAGCACCTGGTGGAAGCAGATTCAGAGGCCCACAAACAAACATTGGGTGGAGTGCAAGGTGCCTTGTGGAAGAGCTAGAGGAAGGATAGAAGGATCCAGAGGGGACAGGAGTTCCACCAGAAGACCAATAGACCCAACTAACCAGGACTCAAGGGAGCCTGTGAAGACTGAAGCACCAACCAAAAATGGTGCGTGGACTGGGCCTAGGCCCCTTACACAGATGTAGCCAAAGGGCAGCTCAGTTGACATAAGTGTTCCTAGTAAAGGGAATGGGGTTGAGGCCGACCTGGACTCTGTTTCCTGTAATTCTATCACTTTCCACTGATGGGGCTACCTCACTAGGCCACAGGGGATCAGGATTTGATTAGTCCAGATGTAACTTGATATGCTGGTATGGGGCTGGGCCTTCTCTGAGAGTTAGTGGAGGGGGCATAAGGGAAATAAGAAGGGAGGATAGGTCTGGGAGGAGAGTAGGGAGGGGGCTACACCCAGAATGTAATAGAAGAGGAAAAAGAGGAGGAGGAGGAGAAAACAACAAAGGCATCAATCACACCAGCAGATCTAATCTGCTATTTTCCCCATCAGTAGCTGTGGTCTTCACACTCATGATGAAAATTATTTTTATTTAGTTATTCACTTACTTGCTGGCAAGCTTAAGAAAGTAAAAACCCACTAACTGAACAAGTCTCTCCCATCTTAAAAGATGCCTTGGTGACTGATTTCCTGTGACCTCTGGTGATAGTGTCCCTCCTCTGCAGCACAGCTTGAGGAAAAGAGGCAGCTGTGGGCAATTGTTTGGTATTGTGATTCCAGTAATCAAGCCTAAGAAGTAGTAAGCACCCGGCAGGAGAAAGGCCTGTCTCAGGGTCCAGCCCCAGCCAGTGTCAGCTTACGAACTGCAGGGAAGTGCCAGGGAACTTCCTACATACTTTCCCTGTGCCCCTGGAGGAGGTGAGAGCAAGAGTCTACCCTTTGGCTCCCAAACTCAATTAATTACAGCTTCTCCAGTGAGTGTTAACATCTGAAGAGGTTAACAAGAAATTCTAGCCTGGGATACAGCACCTAGGCATACTGAATATTTAAAGCTGAAAGAAACTGAGGAAGCCACAGAAACGTGATGGTCTCTCACCTTCCTTAGTACACTGCCTTCCCTGAAGCAGGCCATAGAAACTGGAACTTGATCTACTTCTTCTCTTCTGAAGCAGACCATAAACTTACCTGGGCTTTCCCTGAGAGTGATAAAACCCTCTGGGGCCCTGTACCTAAAAGTAAGGAATGAAAGTGCAGATGCCAAGAAAGACCACAGCAAATGGACCATCTATGTATTCTGTGTTGATGCAATGGTCACCGATCAAGCAAAATAAAGAACATAGCTTTATCTCTGGGGTTATGAAGAATGAGAAGCCTAAAGTCAAAGTGTATATAGTGAAGGCCTTTCCTGCCATATCATCCCATAATAGAAGGCAGCAGGGCAAGATTGTATCAGATAGTCAAAAAAGAAAGAAGCTGAACTCAACAAACTTGCTCTTACGGTAACATTAATTTACCACTTAAAGGTCCTGCCTCCTAACACTGTTGCACTGAGGGGTTAACATTCAAATATGTGAACTTTGAACTTAGGTTTTGAAGCACAGACCTCCTTCCCTCATGTTTATCACCATTAAATAATACTCCTGTAAATAATACTCCTTTAAATAACACTCATTTACACTATAATCAAGTCACCACTGTTTAACACTACAGGGCTTTTAGCCATGAAGCCTTGGGATGTATTAAGAGAGGAATTACTCAGTCTTCTCTGCCTGTGTCACATGTGTGTGACCTGCTCACCATGTCACAGAATCTATGTTCCACAGAAGGAACTGAGAATTCCACCTAGCTAGAGGCACAGGCTGTGAGGTTGTGCCAATACTCAGAGCAGCTGGGAGGACACCCGCAGTGGACCAGCGGGAGAGAAAGAACACGTGAGGTAGGCAAATTAGGCTGCAGTTAGGCAAGCACAGCACCACCTGAAGAAATCTTCTGGAAAGTGAAGGGAAAGTAGAAACTAGGTAGCCACAGCCATCTGTCCTGATGTTTCTGCCAGCTACATGGAGGATACCTAAAATTGGTGACTAAAGGAAAAGATCACATGGAATGTATTTTCTCTTCCACTGTTATCTGTGATGTAAATGAGTTAGACAGTTTTGGCATTATTACCACCACTGTCTAAGTCCACTTGCTGAGCATGAGAGAGCAGAATGCAGTCATCAAATCTTTTGAATGAGTTGCTTTTGGTGTAAGAGGATGTGGAAGAATGACATGCACAGAAGGAGCAAGAATGTTGAGTAGCTGAAACGCAGGACAAGAAGCAAAGTCCTAGAGTCACAAACCAACTTCAAGGCCAAACCCTCAGACAATGTCATGGGTATAGAAGAAGAGAGTACCTACCTGGGGAGAGAGGGTGGAAAGAGCGATGAAGTATGATAAAGGATGATGAAGGTACTATACAGGATATGTCCTTAGTACTGGATCCAGGAGCAGGGTTCCTCATGGGGGCGATGAAGTTGAAGGAGTTTGCTAATACCATATGCAGGGCATTACTGGGTGCATTACAGGGGCAGGAGCGTTAAGTCTGAAATTGCTGTGGACGTATAGAGTTCCTCTCAGAAGGAAAACAGGAGGTCTGAATGCATGTAATGGAGTCTGCACAAAAGACAAGGACACTATCTCAAACTCAGCAGCACAATTACCAGGTCCTTTGTTTATTTTAATTTAATTTTATATTTATGCATTCATTTAATTTCTATACTTAGAATTTATCCCAGGGCTTTTCACATACTAGGCAAGTATTCTAGCACTGAACTACAATCCCTTGATCTCTGCTATTATTTATTATTATTATTATTATTATTATTATTATTATTATTATTATTATTTCAAAAAGCCAACCGGAGAATGATAGAGAAATTTAATAGCTTACCTTTTCCTGGATTTTCATGTATTGGTTCTAAATGAACCAATTTTCCCAAGTTACCAATCATGTTTGTTTCACTTACAAAGTCTAATACAATTTTGCTACAATGTGATGTTTCTTTTGTAGTTGAAGGTCCTTTCCTTCACAGCTTTCACTGCAGCAAGTCATGAGAACCCAAGGACTGGAGAGTTGTACTTCTTTGTAAAGGTCTTTCTTATATCACATACTTGATTAAGCTCTCGCCTGGAGCTGTAACTCTAAATGCAGGCATTTTCTGGGACCTTGAACTTGCCATGCACCAAAGAAATCCGTCATTTTCACTTGAGAGAATACACATGAAAAAACAAATTTTTCTTGTAAACCAATTTGTATGCATGAACTACTTTGTGTCTGAAGTATTTTTAATGGTCAATGTTTAATACTCAGTAAATTTTTAAGATACTCGAAAACGTCTCCGTAAGTTTATCTTCTTAGACCACAGGATGCTGGAAATTAATTTTTTTTCCTAAATCCACATATTATCCCTATTGATCTTTTTCATCACTGTACTTCCCTGCCCTTGCCTTCTCTGTGAGTGCTGTCACCTCTCTCCTTTTCCCCAACAGGTCAGAAGTCACATTTGATTCGCTCTACAGCTCTCCTTCTCTCAGAACCCTCGCTACCTGCTCATCTCCTCAGGGAGCTAGGCTTCTCCAAATGTCACAGAATCTATCTCTACTCTTCAGACACTTGGACTCTGTCTAGCACAGAGGGCCTGTCAATTGGCCCCTTTTATATTCAGTCCTCAGTTATTTCCCAGTTTATGATGACATCACATGATAACCTCATGATCAGTTACAATATCTAAAGTCAATATGGCATGGAAGAGGCTGCAGAGATGGTTCAGAAGTTAAAAACACATATTGCCCTTGCAGAGGACTTATGTTTCGCTCCTATTACCCATAACAGCAAGCTCACAATCACCTGTCACTCCCTACTCTAAGTAGATTTGGTGCCCTCTTCTGACCTCTGCAGGCATGTGCACTCATATGTACATGCCACACACAGACTCACTTTCATACACATAATTAAAAATAATAAAACAAGTATTTTATATCGAGTATACTGACCATAACAGCTTAGCCATCCACTACACTGTCCTTTTTTTTTTCTAATTTTTCATCAATTACACTTTATTCATTCTGCATCCCCCCATAAGCCCCTCCCTCCTCCCCTCCCAATCCTACCCTTCCTCCTCCCTCTGCATGCATGTCCTTCCCCAAGTCCACTGATAGGGGAGGTTCTCCTCTCCCTTCTGATCTTAGTCTATCAGTTCTCATCAAAAGTGGCTGCATTGTCCTCTACTATGGCCTGGTAAGGCTGCTCCCCCCCAGGGGGAGGTGATCAAAGAGCAGGCCAATCAGATTATGTCAGAGGCAGTCCCTCTTCACATTACTATGTAACCCAATTGGACTCTGAACTGCCCTGGGCTACATCTGTGCAGGGGTTCTGGGTTATCTCCATGAATAGTCCTTGGTTGGAGTATGAGTCTCTGGGAAGTTCCCTATGTTCAAATTTTCTTGTTCTGTTGCTCTCCTTGTAGAGACCCTGTCCTCTCCAGCTCTTACTATTTCCCAGTTCTTACATAAAATTCCATTCACTCTGCCCAACAGTTGCCCATCAGGCTCAGCATCTGCATTGATAGTCTGTAAGGCAGAGGCTTTCAGAGGCCCTCTGTGGTAGGTTCCTAGGTTGTTTCCTGTTTTCTTTTTCTTCTGATGTCCCTCCTCTTTGCCTTTCTGGATGGGGATTGGACATTTTAGTTAGGGTCCTCTCTCTTGCTTAGTTTCTTTAGATGCACAGGTTTTAGTGGGTTTGTCCTATGTTGTATGTCTATATGAGTGAGTATATACCATGTGTGTCTTTTTGCTTCTGGGACAACTCACTCAGGATGATCCTTTCCAGATCCCACCATTTACCTGCAAATTTCATGATTTCCTTATTTTTCATTGCTGAGTAATATTCCATTGTGTAGATGTACCACAATTTCTGCATCCATTCTTCAGTTGAGGGGCATCTGGGTTGTTTCCAGCTTCTGGCTATTACAAATAAAGCTGCTACAAACATGGTTGAGCAAATGTCCTTTTTCTGTACTTGAGCCTCTTTTGGATATATGCCCAGTAGTGGTATGGCTGGATCTTGAGGAAGCGCTATTCCTAGTTGTCTGAGAAAGCGCCAGATTGATTTCCAGAGTGGTTGTACAAGTTTACATTCCCACCAGCAGTGCAGAAGGGTTCCCCTTTCTCCACAACCTCTCCAGCATGTGTTGTCACTTGAGTTTTTGATCTTGGCCATTCTCATGGGTGTAAGGTGAAATCTCAGGGTTGTTTTGATTTGCATCTCCCTAATGGCTAGTGAGGTTGAGCATTTCTTTAAGTGCTTCTCTGCCATTCGGTATTCCTCTACAGAGAATTCTCTGTTTAGCTCTGTTCCCCATTTTTTAAGTGGATTACTTGGTTTGCTGCTTTTCAGCTTCTTTAGTTCTTTATATATACTGGATATGAGTCCTCTGTCAGATAAAGGATTAGTGAAGATTCTTTCCCAATCTGTAGGTGGTCGCTTTGTTTTGATGATGGTGTCCTTTGCTTTGCAGAAGCTCTTCAGTTTCATGAGGTCCCATTTATTGATTGTTGCTCTTAGAGCCTGTGCTGTTGGTGTTCTGTTCAGGAAGTTTTCTCCTGTACCAATGAGTTCTAGGGTATTTCCCACTTTTTTTTCAAGCCGATTTAATGTGTCTGGTTTTATGTTGAGGTCTTTGATCCACTTGGACTTCAGTTTTGTGCAGGGTGATAAGTATGGATCTATTTTCATTTTTCTACATGTAGACATCCAGTTGGACCAGCACCATTTGTTGAAGATGCTATCTTTTTTCCATTGTATAGTTTTGGCGTCTTTGTCAAAGATCAGGTGTCCGTAAGTGTGTGGGTTTATTTCTGGGTCCTCTGTTCGGTTCCATTGATCCACCATTCTGTTTTTATGCCAGTACCATGCAGTTTTTAAAACTGTTGCTCTATAGTACAGCTTAAGATCAGGGATGGAGATACCTCCAGAAGATCTTTTATTGTAGAGGATTGTTTTAGCAATTCTGGGTTTCTTGTTATTCCATATGAAGTTGTGAATTTTTCTTTCCAGGTCTGTAAAGAATTGTGTTGGTAATTTGATGGGCATTGCATTAAATCTGTAGATTGCTTTTGGTAAGATGGCCATTTTTACTATGTTAATCCTACCAAGCCATGAGCATGGGAGATCTTTCCATCTTCTCATATCTTCTTCTAATTTTTTCTTCAGAGATTTGAAATTTTTTTCATACAAGTCTTTGACTTCCTTGGTTAGGGTTACTCCGAGGTACCTTATGTCATTTGTGGCTATTTTGAAGGGTGTTGTTTCCCTCATTTCTTTCTCAGCCCTTTTGTCTTTTGTATACAGGAGGGCTACTGATTTTTTTGAGTTAATTTTGTATCCAGCCACTTTGCTGAAGGTGTTTATCAGCTGTAGGAGTTCCCTGGTAGAGTTTTTGGGGTCACTCACTTATACTATCATATCATCTGCAAATACTGATAATTTGACTTCTTCCTTTCCAATTTGTATCCCCTTGATCTCCTTCAACTGTCTTATTGCTCTAGCAAGGACTTCCAGCACTATGTTGAAGAAATATGGAGAGTGGGCAGCCTTATCTTGTCCCTGATTTTAGTGGGATTGCTTTAAGTTTCTCTCCATTCAGTTTGATGTTGGCTATAGGCTTGCTGTATATCGCCTTTACTATATTTAGATATTACACTGTCCTTCTTAATGGGCTGGGGCTCCTACTTGCTGCCAGCAAATCTAGAGGATATTGGATCACATGTCACTAAGCTCAAGGAAAAATATCATTTCCATAATATGAAATCTAATTGAAGATAATTCACTCTTTCACTATCACAAAGATTCAAATCCTAAGTCAAAGCATTGTGTCAGGGCTTGAAAACATAACTTTAAAAACTGTTCTGTGCCCATGAAACTCACAACAATGTCTTGAAGGCATCAGATCTTCATGAACTCTCATGTATCAGCACCATCATCTTCACGTGCCATGCAGCACGCTAATTAATAAGCCACAGGAAAAAAACAGTTGCCATTTAGGCATGCGAGTTATTCCATTTTCTCTGTAGGGTGAGAGTAGGGTGAGAACAAAAGCTATGTTCTTGTTTTGTTTTGTTTTTAATAAATTTATTTTTTATTAATTATAGTTTATTCACTTTGTATCCCAGCTGTAGCCCCCTTCCTCATTCCCTCCCAATCCCATCCTCATCTCTTCCCATGCCCCTCACTAGGTCCACTGATAGGGGAGGTCCTCCTCCCCTTTCATCTGACCCTAGTCTATCAGGTCTCATCAGGATTGGCTGCATTGTCTTCCTCTGTGGCCTGGTAAAGACACTCCCCCATTAGGGGGAGGTGATCAAAGAGCCAGCCATGGTTCATGTCAGAGACAGTACAGTTCCTGCTCCCATTACTAGGGAAACCAATTGGATGCTGACCTGCCATGGGCTACATCTGTGCAGGGGTTCTATGTTATCTCCACGCATGGTCCTTGGTTGGAGTATCAGTCTCAGAAAAGAACCTTGTGCCCAGATTTTTCAGTTCTGTTGCTCTCCTTGAGGAGCTTCTGTCCCCTCCAGGTCTTTCTATCTCCCCCTTCTTTCATAAGATTCCCTACAATTTGCCCAAAGTTTGGCTGAGTCTCAGCATCTGAAAAGCTATGTTCTTAATGCAAATATTTATACAAAGACATATTAAGTAAACCAATAGAATATCGTAATTATTTTTGTAAATTTGTATTTCTAAGTCAACTTATTAGATTGTTAGTTTATATTCTTAGCTACAGTAAAAGTAGTGATTCCAGAATGTAACATCCCTCCTCTCAAGGGCAGTATCTCTATCTCCTCCTGAGAGCACTGCCTTAGACTATTTTACTGAACAAGGAGAGCATTTCCCAGCTCAGGCTCCTGAATGCCACATCCCATTAGCTACCAGTTGTCAGGTATCAGTACTGCAAAGCGCTCCCATGCATGAACTATGAGAGGAGACAACAAAAAACATCCAGGCTGGGAACAGAGCCCAGATTTCGTTAGTACTATACTCGCTAACTTCTTTGCTTTATGTACGGATAGAGAGTAAATAATCAAATACAATTAGCCAGCAGGCAGTTATAAAAGCACAAATAAACTGTAATTCCTAGATGATTACATGGGCTTTCATCCCCCCAAAATGGACTTTATTGGATTTAA
Organism: Meriones unguiculatus; assembly: GCF_030254825.1. Lineage (NCBI taxonomy): Eukaryota > Metazoa > Chordata > Mammalia > Rodentia > Muridae > Meriones > Meriones unguiculatus. The sequence goes on from NC_083354.1 coordinate 115,231,604, forward strand.
ATTAGACTATTGAGCATTTAAACAATTCTGTGTTTAAGATGAGTCTATAATTAATTATAAAGCATTGTTATAATCACTTAAATCTCTGATTATTGGTTTCAAATATAAAAGAAAAATTATCTAAGATTATATTGACTCTCTTGGAATTCTACCATTGATTTTTAAGGCTTAAAAACTACAGAAACGTCCCAGTTGGACCTATAGATTGGGAACTAGGATGTGGGTTTCTAAATCTGTGTGATCCTGAGGTCCTGAAGGTGCCCTCAAAAACACTAGTAGAGCCTTGAACTGAAGGCTAGATCTGCACATCTCTGGAATCTGGAGTCATCTTCAGGATGGCAGGAGTAGCCAGGAGGTCTGAGGGTAGCACTATGCGTGTCTGGCACCTCTTCTCTCCCTGGGAAACACAAATAGAAGCTTGCATTTTAGTCTGCAAGCATGGTGGCTTGCTCACCCCCCACAGACTGTGTGCTCCTAGAGCTCAGACTCCAATGGGGTAGGCCATCTTGGAACAGGACCCCACATGCTCATACTGGGAGACAGGTAGAACTGTGGACCAGAGACTGGGACCCTGTCTCTGGTATCCGAGAGCTGTTGTTGGGGAGATGGGAGCATCTGGGGTACAGACACTGGAGCTGTGGATTTCTGAAAGTCAGAGTTGAATTCAAGTAGATGCCAGGTGTCAGATGCCAGGAGCCTAGGATCCTGAGTGGCTTCCCCAGCTTGCTTCTTGGGTTTGTTTGCTTGGAAAACCTTTTTCCAGCCCTTTATTCTGAGATACAGTCTATCTTTCTTGCAGAGGTGTGCTTCTTGTAGGCAGCAGATGTGTCCTGTTTACAAATCCATTATGTTAACCTGTGCCTTTTTATTAGGGAATTGAGTCCATGAATGTTGCAAGAGATTAATGACCAATGATTATTAGTTCTCGTTATTTTGATAGTGGTGATGGTAGTGTGTTTGTGTACTTGCCTTTCTTTTCTGAAGTGAAGTTATTTATATCCTGTGTTTTCTTGGGTGTAGTTAACCTCCTTTTGTTGAGGTTTTCTTTATTGTGTCTTCTTTAGGGCTGGGTTTATACATAGATATTGTTTTGTTTTGTTTTTTCAAAGTTTTATCTTCTTTTTTTTTTCAATGCAGTTTATTTAGGAACCTTGAACAATCTTCTGACCCTGGGGAAAGCCAGCCCACAGCTTAAATAGCCTCTGGGTAGCCAACCCCAGCGTGCCACATGGATAATGCAGATAGGTCCACATACACGGAAGCAAGCCAGATCCTCAGCTTTAGCCAAATATGGAGTTGTTTGTGACAGAGAGCACTCACCATCGGGAAGGTGGAAGGCGGAAACCAGCTCCATCTTTAAGGCGCGGCATTACGCAGCTCTCTGCAGTTCCCCCTTTTTGTTTAAACTTGGTTTTGTTGTGGAATATCTTGTTTTCTCCATCTATGGAGAATGAAATTTTTGCTGGGTATCTGGGCTGACATCTGTGATTTCTTAGGGTCTTCAAGACATCTGCCCAGGCCACTTTAGCTTTTAGAGTCTCTGTTGAGAAGTCAAGTGTGATTCTGATAGGTCTACCTTTATATGCTACTTGGCCTTTTTCCCTTTCAGCTTTTAATATTTTTCTTTGTTCTATACATTTAGTGTTTTGATTATTATGTGGCAGAAAGAATTTATTTTCTGGTCTAATATATTTTGTGTTCTGGAAGCTTCTTGTAGTTTTAAAAGACTCTCTTTAGTTTGGGGAAATTTTCTTCTATGATTTTGTTGAAGATATTTTCTGGTCCTTGGAGCCCGGACTCTTCTCTTTCTATTTTCCAATTATTCTTAAGGTTCACTTTTCACTATGTTTTTGATTGTTTGGATGTTTTGTGTCAGGAAACTTTTAGATTCAATATTTTCTTTGACAGATGTATTGATTTCTTCAATTGTATCTTCTACACCTGAGATTCTCTGCTCTATCTCTTGTATTCTGTTGGTGATGCTTATTGCTGTATTTCCTGTTTTCTTCTGTAAATATTCCATCTCCAGGGTGTCCTCAGTTTGTGTTTTCTTTATTTTTGATATTTCAATTTTCAGGTCTTGAATCATTTTATTCATTTCCTTCACCTGTTTGATTGTATTTTTTCATTATTTCTTTAAGTGATTTACTTGGGTCCTCTTTAAAGGCCTCTATCTATTTGATTGTATTTTCCTGTATTTCTTGAAGGGATTTATTAGTTTCCTCCTTTAAGGCCTCTATCATCTTCATAAGCATAGATTTAAGGACATTTTCTTGTGTTTCACCTGTGTTAGGATAACCATGGCTTGTAGTAGGATAGTTGGGTTCTTGTGGTTCCATAATATCCTGGTTTTTGTTGATTGTGTTCTTACATTGGCCCTTAGCCATCTGGTTGTCCCTGGCATTGGCTGGTTGTTCCTCATGCCTGCTTGACTTCTCGGGTCTTCTGAAGGAGCCTTGGTCTGCAGGCTGGATGTTCCTGGTGTCCAGCAGCCCTCCTTGGGATGGTAGATAGGTTTGGGGGCTACAGGCTGGATCTCAGTAAATATTGTGCAGCTCTCCTCTGCTGGCTGTGTCTTAGTTGAACGTACAGGTAGGGGATTTAGGTGGGAGTGTCTAACCTGTATGATCCTGAAGTCCAGCAAGTCTCCTCAGGAAGACATGGACTAGAGGCTAGAACCATGCATCCCTGGAATCCAGGAGTCATCCTTAGGAAGGTGGAAATAGCTGGGGAGCCAGAGGCTGGAACGGTGCATACTTGGCAGCCTAGATCCCTCCTCTTAGCACATGATCACTGGCATTTCAGAATCAGCAGTATGACCTCTCACTCACTCGCTCTGCAATCACTGAGCTCCTGCTATGCAGACACCATGTGCCCTGGGTGCCACCATCTTGGAGTCTCCATGATAAGACCATATTGCTAAAAGAACCACATACTTTAGTCACAAAGATGTAGAAATCAAATTGAGCTAGAATATGTGCCTTTGATCTCTAGCTTTCATGTTGATTGAAGGAACATAGAGCAACAGAGATATCCCAGATATGCCAAATGTGAACCCCACAAAGTACAATGCCAACCGTCCTACTTTAACCAATTACAAAGAATAAGAATTAAAATAGAATTAAACAACACATTTGAAAATATACAATTCTTCTAATAGCCTAAATTCCTTCTTGTGTATGGCCTAGATAAATTGGAAATTTTTGTGCAAGTTAATAGACATAACTTCATTGTGAGTCTAGGAGTTGGTGGGGGGGGTGGAAAATCTCCATCTGGAGGATTTTTTTTTATCTCATTGTGAACCCTGGGATTGTTAACTGTAAAAACCTGTTTCTTGTTTGGTGTGGCTCACCCCTAACACATACCTTTAATCCAAGAGCTTTCTGTTAACTGTAAATAAGTACTTGTGGTTTCAGTTCATCCCTTGCACACACCTTTAAGCCAGAGCTAAATAAAGTAAACCCTAGAATCGAGAGGTGGAGTGAGCAACCAGCTGACTGGGAGTAAACATAAAGCAGGGACATTGAGTTGAAGGGTATTTAAGACAATGTGGAGAAGAAGAGGCTTTTGGCTATTGGCTTTCACATTTAGCTTGTAGCTTGTAGCTTTTTCCATCTGGGGAATGAGCTGAGTAAGAAAGGCTTTTTCTTCTAGGACATGAGCTGAGTAGGAAGGTCAGCTGGGCACTTCTCTGCCTCTCTGCACTAGCAGGCTTTCACCCCAGCATCGGGCTCCTGAGTCTTCACTGGTAAAAATTACACAGTTGGGATTTTCTTTCTTTATAACAACAATCTCCAACTTTTTAGAAATGTGCAGCTCATCAACATCAACACATATATCAGTATGATTATCATCTTAAAGGAAGACGTGTAGGTGGTAAAACTAAGCATTTTGCTTAGCAGTTATAAACAAAGGTTTTGGGGTTTTTTGTTTTTTTTATGTTTTTTGTTTTTTTACTAAATAAAAGGCAAAAAGAAATGATAAAACTATATGGTGTTTTCTAGACTGACGCCTAATAAATCAACAGATGTACAAACATGTTCTATTTTGTTCTTTAAAACCTCCAAAGAGAGGTCCCTCTTTCCTTTTTAATGTCATCCCCAATGATTCACAAAGATCTTCTCCTTCAGCTTTCCTTCCCCTGACTGATCCCATTATCCAAGCATCCAACACCAGCATGCATTCCCTGAAAACCCACCAACTGAGCAGGCCAGGGGAACTGATAATCTAACACAATACCTTCACCCTGCCTTGCTCTCCTCCAAATCCAATCCCCAAGTCTCTTCTGGAGCTCTACAACAGAACATCTACTGTAGCCTTCCTTCCCCACACCGTGCACACATCTAGGGATCCCACACACCTACCCCTCTCCCCCTGCCTCTTGGCGATCATTTCTTTTTTTTTTTTTTTTTTTTTTTTCAATGCAGTTTATTCAGGAACTTTGAACAATCCTCGGACCCCGGGGAAAGCCAGCCCACAGCTTAAATAGCCTCTGGGTAGCCAACCCAGGCGTGCCACGGGGGCAATGCAGATAGGTCCACATACATGGAAGCAAGCCAGATCCTCGGCCTTAGCCAAATGTGGAATTGTTCCTGACAGAGAGCACTCACCATCGGGAAGGTGGAGGGCGGAAACCAGCTCCATCTTTAAGGCATAGCATTCTGCAGCTCTCTACAGTTTCCCCTTTTTGTTTTAGATGCATCAGGCAAGAGTAGAGGTCTGATCTCTGATATTAGAAATAAATTGGGACTTTGTACAGATGTTCATTTAGGTGTCATCCACCCAAAGAGCATCGGACCCGTCCGATACCTTTTTCTCAGAGGCGGGACCTGGGGCATCAACCCGCATGCAATCAGACATGCTCTTCTCTGGGTCCAAAGCGGCTGACCCTGAGTGCAGTGCTTAGCCTCGCATCCTGAGCGTATCATTTTAGCTTTTTATGGTATCCAACCATGCTTGGGGAGAATGCCTTGCTTCAATGGCTGTAAAGGCCTGAATGATCATGGCTGCATCACACTGTTGTGAGACTCTAATCTTGCATATATACCACAGGCAAACCAAGGAGACCAACACCAGAAGGCCTGCTAACACTCCCATGCCCGCCCATTCCTTCAGATGATTCATGGCTGCAGCAATCCATGTTGATAATCCTGTGGCTAGTCCTGCGTCCACTCCGGTAGAATTTACTGTGACAATGGCCACTCTCAGCTGCTCCATCATAGTATCGAATTCTCCAGTCCAATTACCTAAAATATAGCTCGACAATTGTTTAGACAGATTTGCAGCACAGGAAAAATTCTCATGTTGTATGCTAGTGACACAAAGTCCAGCATACTTTCATTGACAGCCAGGTTGAGCGATTTGCCATAGGGTATCAATTTGCTCCTGCAAGAGGTCAATCCTCTGATTGAACACCATCAAGCTTCCTTTTAGTTGAGCATTAATTCCTTTATGTACAACTAAGGCATGAGCTACATTGGCTAAATGATTATTCAGGGTCTGAGCAGTCTGCCCAGTATGACTCATGGCTAATGCCCTGGTGGTAGCTCCAACAGCCGTCAATGAGATGGTAGTAACAATGGTGGCTGTAGTTCCAAGATCCCTTTTCTGTCTGAAGAGAGTCATAGAGTGAGGGGCATCAATGGGCATAGGCACCCAGTGAGGCATGCGAGTAACCAGGGCATACCTAACTTTACTAGCATTGGGGTTTAAAAAAAAGCGAGTATCATTACCACAATTACTTGGCTCTATCTGGCTAATAATGCATAAAAATGGGGGATAGAGACAAACAGGTGTGGGCTTATAGGAAATATTATGAGAAGCCTTAACCCCTCGTTGGAACATCCTGCCTCAGTTCTAGAACTAGCAGTGGTGGTGTCCGAGGTCTGAGTAGGTTCAGGAGACCATTGCCCCCAGGGGCGAGACGTGCTCCATGCCAATTGACTAACTCCATGTTTTCCTCCAATTTTGAAAGTCATTTAAGGTTCTTAAATTATTTTTTTCCCTTTTTTTCTTAAATTTTTCATCAATTACACTTTATTCATTCTGCATCCCCCTATAAGCCCCTCCCTCCTCCCATCCCAATCCCACCCTCCCTCCTCCCTCTGCTTGCATGCCACTCCCCAAGTCCACTAATAGGGGAGGTTCTCCTCTCCTTTCTGTTCTTAGTCTGTCAGTTCACATCAAAAGTGGCTGTATTGTCCTGTACTGTGGCCTGGTAAGGCTGCACCCCCCCCCCAAGAGGGAGGTGATCAAAGAGCAGGCCAATCAGATTATGTCAGAGGCAGTCCCTCTTCACATTACTATGTAACCCAATTGGACTCTGAACTGCCCTGGGCTACATCTGTGCAGGGGTTCTAGGTTATCTCCATGAATAGTCCTTGGTTGGAGTATGAGTCACTGGGAAGTTCCCTATGTTCAAATTTTCTTGTTCTGTTGCTCTCCTTGTGGAGACCCTGTCCTCTCCAGCTCTTACTATTTCCCAGTTCTTACCTAAAATTCTGTTCACTCTGCCCAACAGTTGCCCATCAGGCTCAGCATCTGCTTTGATAGTCTGAAGGGCAGAGGCTTTCAGAGGCCCTCTGTGGTAGGTTCCTAGGTTGTTTCCTGTTTTCTTCTTCTTCTGATGTCCATCCTCTTTGCCTTTCTGGATGGGGATTGGACGTTTTAGTTAGGGTCCTCTCTCTTGCTTAGTTTCTTTAGATGCACAGGTTTTAGTGGGTTTGTCCTATGTTGTATGTCTATATGAGTGAGTATATACCATGTGTGTCTTTTTGCTTCTGAGACAACTCACTCAGGATGATCCTTTCCAGATCCCACCATTTACCTGCAAATTTCATGATTTCCTTATTTTTCATTGCTGAGTAATATTCCATTGTGTAGATGTACCACAATTTCTGCATCCATTCTTCAGTTGAGGGGCATCTGGGTTGTTTCCAGCTTCTGGCTATTACAAATAAAGCTGCTACAAACGTGGTTGAGCAAATGTCCTTTTTCTGTACTTGAGCCTCTTTTGGATATATGCCCAGTAGTGGTATGGCTGGATCTTGAGGAAGCGCTATTCCTAGTTGTCTGAGAAAGCGCCAGATTGATTTCCAGAGTGGTTATACAAGTTTACATTCCCACCAGCAGTGCAGAAGGGTTCCCCTTTCTCCACAACCTCTCCAGCATGTGTTGTCACTTGAGTTTTTGATCTTGGCCATTCTCATGGGTGTAAGGTGAAATCTCAGGGTTGTTTTGATTTGCATTTCCCTAATGGCTAATGAGGTTGAGCATTTCTTTAAGTGCTTCTCTGCCATTCGGTATTCCTCTACGGAGAATTCTCTGTTTAGCTCTGTTCCCCATTTTTTAAGTGGATTACTTGGTTTGCTGCTTTTCAGCTTCTTTAGTTCTTTATATATACTGGATATGAGTCCTCTGTCAGATAAAGGGTTGGTGAAGATTCTTTCCCAATCTGTAGGTGGTCGCTTTGTTTTGATGACGGTGTCCTTTGCTTTACAGAAGCTTTTCAGTTTCATGAGGTCCCATTTATTGGTTGTTGCTCTTAGAGCCTGTGCTGTTGGTGTTCTGTTCAGGAAGTTTCCCCCTGTACCAATGAGTTCTAGGGTATTTCCCACTTTTTTTTCAAGCCGATTTAATGTGTCTGGTTTTATGTTGAGGTCTTTGATCCACTTGGACTTCAGTTTTGTGCAGGGTGACAAGTATGGATCTATTTTCATTTTTCTACATGTAGACATCCAGTTAGACCAGCACCATTTGTTGAAGATGCTATCTTTTTTCCATTGTATGGTTTTGGCGTCTTTGTCAAAGATCAGGTGTCCATAAGTGTGTGGGTTTATTTCTGGGTCCTCTGTTCGGTTCCATTGATCCACCATTCTGTTTCTATGCCAGTACCATGCAGTTTTTAAAACTGTTGCTCTATAGTACAACTTAAGATCAGGGATGGAGATACCTCCAGAAGATCTTTTATTGTAGAGGATTGTTTTAGCAATTCTGGGTTTCTTGTTATTCCATATGAAGTTGAGAATTTTCCTTTCCAGGTCTGTAAAGAATTGTGTTGGTAATTTGATGGGCATTGCATTGAATCTGTAGATTGCTTTTGGTAAGATGGCCATTTTTACTATGTTAATCCTACCAAGCCATGAGCATGGGAGATCTTTCCATCTTCTCATATCTTCTTCTAATTCTTTCTTCAGAGATTTGAAATTTTTTTCATACAAGTCTTTGACTTCCTTGGTTAGGGTTACTCCGAGGTACCTTATGTCATTTGTGGCTATTGTGAAGGGTTTTGTTTCCTTAATTTCTTTCTCAGCCCTTTTGTCTTTTGTATACAGGAGGGCTACTGATTTTTTTGAGTTAATTTTGTATCCTGCCACTTTGCTGAAGGTGTTTATCAGCTGTAGGAGTTCCCTGGTAGAGTTTTTGGGGTCACTCACGTATACTATCATATCATCTGCAAATAGTGATAATTTGACTTCTTCCTTTCCAATTTGTATCCCCTTGATCTCCTTCAACTGTCTTATTGCTCTAGCAAGGACTTCCAACACTATGTTGAAGAAATATGGAGAGAGTGGGCAGCCTTGTCTTGTCCCTGATTTCAGTGGGATTGCTTTAAGTTTCTCTCCATTCAGTTTGATGTTGGCTATAGGCTTGCTGTATATCGCCTTTACTATGTTTAGATATGTGCCTTGTATCCCTGATCTCTCCAATACTTTGAACATGAATGGATGTTGGATTTTGTCAAAGGCTTTTTCAGCATCTAGGGAGATTATCATGTGGTTTTTTTCTTTCAGTTTGTTAATATGGTGGATCACACTGATGGATTTCCGTATATTGAACCACCCCTGCATACCTGGGATGAAGCCTACTTGGTCATAGTAGATAATATCTTTGATGTGTTCTTGGATTCGGTTTGCAAGTATTTTATTAAGTATTTTTGCATCAATGTTCATAAGGGAGATTGGCCGGAAATTCTCTTTCTTTGTTGAGTCTTTGTGAGGTTTAGGTACCAAGGTGACTGTGGCTTCATAGAATGAATTTGGTAATATTCCTTCTGTTTCTATTTTGTGGAATAGTTTGAAGAGAATTGGTGTTAGCTCTTCTTTGAAGGTCTGGTAGAATTCTGCGCTGAAGCCATCTGGTCCTGGGCTTTTTTTGGATGGGAGACTTTTGATGACCGCCTCTATTTCTTTGGGGGATATAGGTCTATTTAGTTGATTTACCTGGTCCTGGTTCAGCTTTGGTAAGTCAAATCGATCAAGAAAATTGTCCATTTCATTTAGATTTTCAAATTTTGTGGCATATAGACTTTTGAAGTAAGTCCTAATGATTGTTTGGATTTCCTCAGTGTCTGTAGTTATATCCCCCTTTTCATTTCTGATTTTGTTGATTTGGGTGGTGTCTCTCTGCCTTTTAGTTAGCCTGGCTAAGGGTTTGTCGATCTTGTTGATTTTCTCAAAGAACCAGCTCTTGGTTTCATTGATTCTTTGAATTGTTTTATTTGTTTCCAATTGATTGATTTCAGCCCTGAGTTTGATTATTTCCAGCCGTCTACTCCTTCTTGGTGTGTCTGCTTCTTCTTTTTCTAGGGTTTTTAAGTGAGCCATTAGGGTGCTTGAATGAGCTGTCTCGAATTTCTTTTTGAAGGCACTTAGTGCTATCAACTTTCCTCTTAGCACTGCTTTCATTGTGTCCCATAAGTTCGGGTATGTTGTGTCTTCATTTTCATTGATTTCTAGAAAGACTTTAATTTCTTTCTTTATTTCTTCCCTGACCCAGCTGTCATTTAGTAACAAGTTGTTCAGTTTCCATGTGTGTGTAGGCTTTTTGTTATTTCTGTTATTGTTGAGGTCCAGCTTTATTCCATGGTGATCAGACAAGATACATGGGATTATTTCAATCTTCTTGTATTTGTTGAGGCTTGCTTTGTGACCCACTATGTGGTCTATTTTGGAGAAGGTTCCATGAGGTGCTGAGAAGAAGGTAAATTCTTTTTTGTTTGGGTGTAAAGTTCTGTAAATGTCTGTTAGGTCCATTTGATTCATGACCTCTGTCAGAGACATTGTTTCTTTGTTTAATTTCTGTTTGGTTGACCTGTCCTTTGTTGAGAGTGGGGTGTTGAAGTCTCCCACTATTAATGTGTGTGGATCTATATGTGCTTTAAATTTTATCAATGTTTCTTTCACAAATGTGGGTGCCCTTGTATTTGGGGCATATATGTTCAGGATTGTGATGTCTTCCTGGTGGAATTTTCCCTTGATGAGTATGAAGTGTCCTTCCCCATCTCTTTTGATTAATTTTGGTTGAAAGTCTATTTTATCAGATATTAGAATGGCTACTCCTGCTTGCTTCTTGGGTCCGTTTGCTTGGAAAGTCGTCTTCCAACCCTTTACCCTCAGGTAATGTCTATCTTTGTGTCTTAGGTGTGTTTCTTGTATGCAACAGATTGCTGGGTTTTGTTTACGTATCCATTCTGTTAATCTGTGTCTTTTTATTGGAGAGTTGAGTCCATTGATGTTGAGAGAGATTAATGACCAGTGGCTGTTAGATCTCTTGATTTTGATGTTGGCTGTGGTCATCAGGTTGTGCGTTTGGTTGCTTTTTGTTTTACTGAAGTGAGGTTATTTATTTCCTGTGTTTTCTTGAATATAGCTAGCTTTCTTGGGTTGTATTTTCCCTTCCAGTGTCTTCTGTAATGCTGGATTTGTTTGTAGGTATTGTTGAAATTTGTTTTTGTCATTGAATATCTTGTTTTCTCCATCTATGAGGACTGAGAGTTTTGCTGGGTATAGTAGCCTGGGCTGACATCTGTGTTCTCTTAGGGTCTGCATGATATCTGTCCAGGCCCTTCTGGCTTTCATAGTCTCTGTTGAAAAGTCAGGTGTGATTCTAATGGGTTTGCCATTATATGTTACTTGGCCTTTTTCCCTTGCAGCTTTTAGTATTTTTTCTTTGTTCTGTATACTTACTGTTTTGATTATTATGTGGCGGGAGGATTTTCTTTTCTGGTCAAATTTGCTGGGTGTTCTGTAGGCCTCATATATTCTAATTGGCCTCTCCTTTAGCTTGGGGAAATTTTCTTCAATGATTTTGTTGAAAATATTTTCTGGGCCTTGGAGAAGGGAGTCTTCTTTTTCCTCTATACCTATTATTCTTAGGTTTTGTCTTTTCATATTGTCTTGCATTTCTTGGATGGTCTGTGTCAGGAATTTTTCAGATTTAACATTTTCTTTGACAGATACATCGATTTCTTCCATTGTATCTTCTACACCTGAGATTCTTTCTTCCATCTCTTGTAGTCTGTTGGTTATGCTTACCTCTGTAGTTCCTGTTTTCTTCCCTAGATTCTTCCTTTCCATTATTTCTTCCATTTGTGTTTTCTTTAATTTTTCCAATTCTATCTTCAGGTCTTGAGTTGTTTTGTTTACTTCCTTCACCTGTGTGATTGTACTTTCCTGTTTTTCTTTTAGTTCCTTCAACTCTGTTTCTTTCATTTCATTCAGTGTTTTAAGCATTTCCTTTCTAAAGGCCATAAACTGTTTGGCTGCAGCTTCCTCTATTTCTTTACGGATGGCAATATTCTGTTTGAGTTTATCTTCCTCTATGTCTTTACGAATCTTATTTGTTTCCTCTGTTATCATCTTCATGAGCATACTTGTTAGGTCATCTTCTTGGATTTCAGTTATGGTGGGGTGTCCAGGGCTACTTGCCCCTGGGTAACTGGGTTCTGGAGATGCCATATTGCTCTGTCTTTTGTTGCTTGAGCTTTTACGCTGGCCTCTACCCATTGTGTTATCTTAGGAGTTTGGGGTTATTTTCTGGTGGTTCCTGGGGATCCTGTGGGGGAGAGAATCCCCTTTGCAGAAAGCTGGATTTTCCTGAAGGATGTCTTCTCAGCTTTTTGGGTATAGTCCCTGGATGGCTGGTGTTTTTTCAGGAGTTACTCACCTCAGGGATATAGACCTGAGTGGTAACTGTGGTCTTTGTTAGTCGAGAGGGTTCTCCTCTCACCCAGGGAAGTCCTGAGGGCAGCTGCCCTGTTTCTGGGTTTCTTGTTGCAAATTTAATGATCAGCTGCTGTGACCCAGTTGGACATCAGGCGTGCCTCAACTGTTTGTGCTTGTGTCTGGAGCACAGCTGAGTGCTGGCACCTCGGCCCCACTAGACTGCTAGACTTTTTCTAGGGAAGGATTGGGTGATTTAGATCAGTACAGTTTCCTTCCTTCCCCGTGGATTCTCTGGAGACACGGACTCCTAGTGTCTTTTTTTGCCCTGGTGCACACTGCTCAGTGTCCGCCAGCTGGCTGGCCACAGAAATTTGCCTGTGCCTGGAGCACAGCTGTGTGATGGCGGCTCAGTCTCTGCCAGCTGTCTGGTGCGCAGAAACTGCCTGTGTCTGCCTTTGTGGCTTTTGAGAGTCTGAGTGGCTCCCTAAGGTGGGCAATTTTCCGGGGACCTTTTCAGGTTGGGGGTGAGCTGAGTGCTCTGAGATCAGACCCGCCGTTTCTATCTCTGGCGGCGAATCAGGCGCGCAGGCAGGCAGGGCTCTGTGCCGGAACCTGGGTCCCTGGCTCTGGCTCCGGGCTGGCTCCTGGGGTGCCCGTGGAACCCGCCCGAGTCTTTTCCAGGGGATGTCTGGGTGACCTAAGGCCGGTCCCAATCGTTTCCTGTACCCTGGGGTTATCTCTCGACTGAAAATTCCAGTCTCTGATAGTGTGGTGCCCAAGGTTCAGTCTGGGACCGTGACCAGAGACACTGGCTTGTGGCTCTGGGCTGGGGCTGGGGCTGGCGGCCGGCAGCCAAGCGTCTGGCGGAACCGGGATCTCTTCCGCGGTTTAGCCGGGTGAGTTAAAAGCTGATTGAATCCCCCACCGTGGGGTATCCTCTCACCTGGGAAACACGATGACTGTGTTTTATGGCCGAGAGTTCTGATTGCTGTTCACTGTGCTGATCCTGCTGTGCTGCTGCTCAGAATGAGAGTCCTCCCGGCGCCGCCATCTTGCCCCTCCCCGGCGATCATTTCTTTATCACAGCCCCCAACTCCAGTAAATAGCCCCTGCTAACCCACAAGCCACTCTTACCAGGAAACTAGTAGACTGACTGAAGATCTTCATTGCTTACCCTCTGTTCCTCTAAACCCAAACCCACAATCTCACCGCCAACTCTTCAAATAAACAAAACAAAAAACACCTATTGCAACCATCCCTATATCCCTAGCCCCGTCTTCTGTGGATCACACAGATCTTCCCCAACTAAACTCCTTCCCCAACAACTTATTGTGAGTCTTTTTCCCCCCAGACTCCAACTCCAGCAGAAATCACCAGCTAACAACAAGCCACTCCTGCCAGCAAATCAGGTAGGCTGGAGGCAGATCTCATCTCCTCCTGTTCCCCCATATCCAGTTCCCCAGTCTCATCCTTAGCACTATAGCAGACCTTGTAGGGTGGCCTGGAGAATGATGAGTGGCCTGCCAGAAAAAAAAACTAGGGACTGTCATTCCAAAATACAGTGTCCTGGGTGTTGATTATTTTAAATTCGAGGAACTTAAAGAACAGCAGGTGCTGAGGGAGACTCTGCTCTGAAACCTCTGTCTGCTTCAAGTTGAAACTCACACAAATGTCCCAGGACACACTTTTGGCACACTACCACTGTCTTCCATTTCAGGCTCATTAACTCTTCCAAGGATGATCGTTAATGAGCCACTGTCTGTTCTACAGACCCAAGAGGCCCTAACGCAGGACACTTCAGGTTTCTCCAGGCTCAATGAATTGCTCTCAAAGTCATTCTTATTCCCTTAAAATAGAATCTACCATCACCTTTCAGTATATTCTTATCGGCAGGCTGAGCATATGGCCTCTCTGGCTGCTGAACAAGTGTGTTTTATGTTTGCTTCCATAAGTGGAATAATTTGTGTTTTTTTTCCTATTTGATCAATTAGTTCCCTGCAGTGAACCTGCTTGGGAGCCTGATAAACCCCTTTACTCAAGCTTGCCACCAGAATCTGTGGGTCCAGATAACAGTCAAAACAATGAAATGCTATAAACTGAACAGCTAAATGTAGTATTATCCATTCTTCTCCCTTTGCCATGATGGAATATTTATAAAGCTCCCACATCACAGAAAGGATTTAGAATAGACCTCGCCCAAGTGGAGACATGATATGATAGGAGCCATAAAAGCGGACAACAAATTAGGGCAGGATGGGTGAGATGGAAAAGGCACTTGCCTGCAGACAAGACAGATAAGACCAGATAGATCCCTAACCCACAAGATGGAAGGAGAGAAACTACTCCAACAGGTTCTCCGCTGGCCTCCACAAGAGTGCCAAAACACACCTAAGTGAGAAACAAAATGAAGACAAACACAATTTATAGGTGGCCATACATTTTGTTCCATAAAACCTGATGCTATATCTTTAGATCAACAAACATTTCTGTGCCTTCTGTTCTAGTGACAGTCGGCCTGGGATATCAGCTCAATCACGAGTCACATAGACAGCATTTTTCAGTTTGGAATAGTAGAAGCTGCTGTCAATGCAAATATTTCTAGTGGTGTGAGGGATTTAGTCTAGGCCACACACCGGTAGGCTAGCCTTCTACCCCTGAGCTATATTAGTCCCAGACTGCTTTTTAGTTTTTAATTGGAGACATGGCCTTGCTAAATGATCCAGTTTCACTCAAAACTCAAACTTTGGGTCAGGTCAGCTTTGAACTTGTAACGACGCCTCCCCCATAGCACCCTCCCAAGTAGCTGTGATTACCTGCTTTCGTCACCAAGACTGGCAAAATTTCTGTTTTTAGGCAGTATGTAGACCCGTGGATGAAAGAAACAATGGGTTTTACAAACAAAATTGTAAAAGTATGTTCTAAACAAGACGCTAGCCTTGTCCAAGGACACATTTAAATTTACCATATGAATTGATATTTTGAAAGCATCACTGATCCCCATCTCATAAAGAAATTCCTGGATGCATATAATGTTTTCCCGTATTTCATAATTCTAGACCAGTCTTTCTCTGCCTCCAGAGAGCTGGGGTTACAGGGCTACACCACCATCCCTGACATAGCTAATTCTCATACAGCTTACAGACCCATAATTTCAGATCCAGTACATACATATCCTTCTCATTAGACAAAATTTCCCCAGATAACCATTTTATATTTTTTTCTTTATTTATTATGGATAAAAATAGCAAGATGTCATCTTGATCCCTCCTTTTTCTGTAAGGTTGGAGACTACTCTGTGAAGTGTTACTTTTTTTTATTTTTTAAATCAAACATTCTGAACTCAACTTCTAATATCATTTCTGCTGTGTTTAGAGACTATCTTGTTTTGGTAAGTATCTGACTTTAATATCCAAAAGAATCATTATGTTTAACTAAACATTGAACATTTGTCTTTTGTATCAACATTTCATATTGGATATTGCTTGTCTTTGGTAAGAAGTACTAAATGTTTTGTTTATTTAGTTTTGTTTCAGTTCCAGTAATTGTTCGTGTGTAGTGTTCCCTGTGATTTCTGTCATTGTTGTTTTAGCTTTTTCCTCTTCAGGAAGTACTTAAGTGATTCCATTGTAAACAATTTCCTGCCCATAACTGGTTGTCCTAGTTTTCTTCCTATTTTTGTGATAAACACTGTGACCAAAAGCAACCTGGGGTGTTTCAGTTTCCATCTTAGAGTTCATCCCTAAAGGAAGTCAGAGCAGAAATTCCAGGTAAGAAATGAAGCAGAGGCCGTGGTGGAATGTTGTTTACTGGCTTGTTCTCTGCTCTCTTAGCTTGCTTTCTTACACAACCCCGGATCACCTGCCCGAGGATGGCACCATTCAATAGAGTCACCCTTTCACCATCAATCATTAATCAGGAATTTGCCCTGAAAGACTTATCTACAGGCCAATCTGCTGAAGCCAATTCCTTAACTGAAATGTCTTTTTCATAGATATGTCTAGGTTTATGTCAGTTGACAAAAACAAAGCAGAAAAATTGACCCTTTGTCAACTTAGTACACAGATATGTCAATATTCAACCATAATCTTTTCTTTCTTATTTGTCTCCAAATATCATGCTACTATTAATATAATAATATAAAAACTATTTTAAAAACTCCATAGTCTTTAAATTTTTCAACACTTTAAAAGGCCAAGTTTTTCTTTAGAAGTCCAGTGTCTCTTAAAAGTTCAAAGTTTCTTAACTGTGGGCTCCACAAAGTAAAGTATAAGTTACATTTCTTATTCCAAGAGGGAAGAACTGGGGCACATTTATAATCAGGTCAAAGAAAAACCAAATTTCAGCAACATGGATAGCTCAGTATCTCATACTCCCTCACCATCTTCCAGAGGGCTTGGGCAACTCTCCTTCCGCTCTGCTTCTGGAACCTATACAGGTTGCCTTGCAGGCTCAGACGAGCTACGTTCCACACTTCCTGCTGGCTTTAGCCGTCACCCCACAGTACCGTTGTCTCCAGTATGTTGGGGCATTCACTACAGCTCACGTCGCACTCTCCCCAATATCCTCCCGGTCTTTCTTCGGAGATGCCAGCCTTCCCACACAGTACCAAACCTCACCATGGGGAGACTGACACACCACCAGTTCGGCTGCCAGCTTGAGACATAGCGTTGGCCCCTTCTGGGCTGTAGCTTCTGTGTGCTTACCCTCTACGGAGATACTTCCCATAAGATTTCACCTTATGACGGTGTTTCACTCATCATAGCGACTTTTCCAGCCCCGGCTAATAAGCATGAACTTTCCCAGAAAAGCAAAGACTTCACTAGCACTAGTGGTGCTAGTCTATTGTTAATAACAGCTGAATCTTCAGCCTCAGCTGACCAAAGACTCTTAATTCACACTATAGCATGAATGATTCTAAAAGGGTGTCTGAGGAACTCCCGGACTTCCCTGTGAAACTTCACAAGCCAGGTCTCCACTATCCTCACTTCCCTCAATGTTCTTGCTTTTTTTATTAAATTTTTATTTTTTATATTAATTACAGTTTATTCACTTTGTATCCCAGCTGTAGACCCTCCCTCATTCCCTTCCAATCCTACCTTCCTCCCTCATCTCCTTCCATGCCCCTCTCCAAGTCCACTAATAGGGGAGGTCCTCCTTCCCTTCCATCTGACTCTAGCTTATAGGTCTCATCAGGACTGGCTGCATTGTCCTTCTCTGTGGCCTGGCGAGGCTGCTCCTTCTTCAGGTGTCTGTGATCAAGGAACCAGCTACTGAATTCATATCAGAGACAATATCTGTTCCTCTTGCTAGGGAAACCAATTGGATTGGTTGGCCCTGTTTCTTTATCCTAGTAATATTTGAATATTTTAGCTCACTGTAATCTTCTATTAACCAATTATTCACTGCTGCTTTGTATAAAGTCATTGAAACTTTCCAGCAGTCCTTCTTGTGCTGAGAGGAGACACTAACTGGATACTCACAAACAACAGAATGTTGGCAGGCCTCCAGGTACTGTTGAGAAGGGTAGATGAAGACCATCCCCTCCCTGGGCTAAGAGCTCAGTCCCCACCACTTGCTACCCACGACTTTGGTTTTATGTACCATTAAGGGAGATAAGGACTATTAGAAGGAGTGCCATTGAGTGAGTAAGACTTTTTACAAGAATAAGTTCATTCATATCTAAACTCAGTAAATGTCAGTCACTACTGTATTATATGGTAATTTTAAGAACATGCCATACAGTGTTGTATATATATATACATGCATATACCATTAAACACACACACTTGTTCAGTGAAGAGCTGAGATTAAAAGTTAGTTGACTCCTGACTTGTTCCCTCTTTTCTCCTTCTTCTGATGTCCATCCTATTTGCCTTTCTGGATAGGAATTGAGCGTTTTAGCAAGAGTCTTCCCTCTTGATTAGTTTCTTTAGGTGTACAGATTTTAGTAGGTTTATCCTATACTATATGTCTATATGAGTGAGTATATACTGTGTGAATCTTTCTGCTTCTGGGATAGCTCACTCAGCATGATCTTTTCCAGATCCCACCATTTACCTGCTTTTTAATTACGTCCCCCTGAGGGGGAAGCAGCATTACCAGGCCACAGAAGAAGACACTGCAGCCACTCCTGATGAGACCTAATTGACTAGAATCAGAAGGAAGGAAAAGAAGGCCTCCCCTATCAGTGGACTTGGGGAGGGGCATGCATGCAGAGGGTGGAGGAAGGGAGGGATTGGGGATTGGGACGGGAGGAGGGAGGGAACCACAGGGGGGATACAAAGTGAATAAAGTGTGAATTAAAAAATAAAGTTAGTTGACTTCTCCATGTTGGAGTTAACTCCCAGGTCTCTAGTGTGCCTTTCTTAATACTCCTGCACCTGCTGTCTGTATCTCTACTGCGCCTGAACTATTGTCACCTACCTCTATGCCTCCAAGATTTATTGGCTGAAGAAAGGGAATTACAAAAATATTTATTATAAAATATTACACTGATTACAGAAAATCTCACCTAATTCAAGTACATCTGTCTGTGCTACATTAAGATGACTTCTTCTACACGTAACAGTCATGACATATCAATCCATGTACACATTGAATTAGTGTTCTTTGGAAGCATTGGTGGGTTCATGTACTCTGTAGAACAAGTAGGTGGTAGAGAATATTAGAAGACTAAAACACAAAAACAAAACAGGGAAGCTTAAAGTAAAGCATCCCTGAAAAGATGATGATGGACAACTGCAACTCTGATTTTAAGAGGACAGTTTCTAGATTCTGCCCACCCCTGGCTGCCTATCAAAAAGACAAACTCCTCCTGTTGTCTCTCCCTCCCCTTGGTACCCATCAGATCCCAAATCCAACACTACCAGAGACCCTTAGGCCCACCACTTTGCACAGATGCACAGATGGGCTACCTGTGCTCCTAGTCACAACCGCTCTTCATTCTAATCTACCCAGAGTTGCTTGCCAAGGACCACAGTTTCCTCCCAGGCTCTCTCACCCATTGGGGATCACAAGTTCTCAACCTGCTCCTTCAAAAGACTTTCCAGCCACACGTAGAGACCCACACCGCTCCCACCCTCGAGACCCAGCAGAGCTGCACTAGCTGCCTTGCTGGGACCCTCCCCTTGCCTTAGCTGACCTTTAGAGCCATAACAAATCCAAACTGCCAGGTAAAATGTGTTCCAAGCTTCTTGACAAAGGTGCAGATGTCACCTGTAACTAATGAACAGAAGACTTGGGAAAGAGGTTGGAGGCACAAATATTAGACAAACAGAAAAAAAAGTCACGCTTGTTAGCCCCCTATTATTGAGACTTCTTTGTGTCCTACTATGGTTTTTTTTTGTTTTGTTTTGTTTTGTTTTTTTGAGGCTGCTAACGAGAAAGCATATTCTTTAGTGTTGGTGTGGAATGTTCTGTTGATATCTATTTGGTCCATGTGATTTATGATGTCATTTAACTGCAGAGTTCCTCTGTTTGGTTTTTCTCTAAATGACCTGTGTACTGGTGAGAGTAGGTTTCTGAGGGTACCCGCTATTGTCATATTGGAGTGAATCTCCGCGTTAGGTCTAACAGTGTTTCTTTTATGACACACCTGTGCTTGGTCTATATCTATTTTAGCGTCATAATATCCTTTTGGTGGATTTTTCCTTTAATGAATTAAATTGTCCCCTTTTACATCTTACAACTAGTTTTGCTTTGATGTCTGTTTGGTCAGCTGTTTGAGTAGCTCTCAAGCTTGTTTTTTAGGTTCTATTTGCTTGGAAAACCTTTCCATTCTTTTATCCTAAGGTGACATTTGTGACTGATGGTGATATATGCTTCTTGGAGGCATCAAAAAGCTGGATTCTTAGCCAGACATGGTGGTGCATGCCTGTAATTCCCGCACTTGTGGAGGCAGAGACAGACAGATTCATGTGTGTTCGAGGCCAGCCTGGTCTACAAAGCAAGGCCAGGACAGCCAAGACTGAACAGAGAAACACTGTTTTCCTCCCTACACCCCCAACAAAAAAAAAAAAGCTGGTGAATTCTCTTTTCTAATCCAGTCAGTTACTCTCTGTCTTCATGTAGAGGATTTACAACCATTAACATTCAGTTATTGTTTACAGACATGTATCAGTTCTTATGTTTGCTGATTCTTTGGTGTTTTCTCAGCTCTTTTTTGATTACTTGCCCTGGTATTGTTTATTTCCTGTGACCTGGTGAATGCATCATCTTTAAGATTAAAGTATTCCTTCTAGTATTTTTTTTATTGTTTTTTTTTTCCCCTGTTAGTTTTACTAGTTTTTTTCTTTGATTGGCTTTTACTATCAAAATTTCTTCTTCAATTGTAACAAATTAGTTTGCTGGGTATATTTGTGTTGTGATTTTTCAGGACTTGGCATATATTTTTCCAGGCACTTCTGGCTTTAAAAATTTCTGTCAAGTAGTCCAGTGTTTTCATAATAGGCTTGCTTTTGTAAGTGGCCTAATGTTTCTCTCTTGAAGCTTTTAATACCTCTTTTTTAAAAGTTCTGTACTTTTGACGTTTTGCCTGTACTTTGTCATTGAAAGTTTATCTCCAGATTGACTATTTGCTTTATGCTGGTCTGCTTTCCATGGATAGACATCTCTTTTTCTAGATTTGAGAAATTTTCTTCTCTCATTTTGCTGAACATATTCCCTATGGGTTTGCCTTAATATTCTTATCCTTTTTGCAGACCCATCATTCGGAGGTTAAGTCTTTTCATGGTGTTCCTAAACTCTCCTTCCTATTACATACATATATAGAGACATAGATACATGTAATACAATACAATACATACATACATACATACATACATATTGTTGAATGATCTAGTTCCTCTATTTTGTCTTCCCTCACACCACTTCCCCTCTGATTTTGATATCATACTTCCTTCCACTGACATTTATAATTAGCTTAATGAAATTTTCATTTCCAGCATCATTTTAGTTTGGACTTTCTTAGAAATTCAAATTTTATTTTCATGTCTTGAGTTGACTTTCTTCTTTTATTCATTTCTTTGTTGTCTTCTTTGGATTCCTTAACCATTGTTATAATCATATTTAGAAAATCATATATAATCAAATATAGAAAAATGGAATTAACACCCTGGCTGCAATGGAATAAAGCTGCATACAACAGCAACAGAAACTGGAAAAAGGACACAATCTCATAGAAAGTGGACAACATACTATTGAATGATAAATGAACCAAAAATAAAAAAAAAATCAAATGGGATTTTTTTAAAAATTCTTATAATTGAATTTACATAAAAGCACAGCCTAACAAAACCAATGGTATGCAATGAAGGCAGTCCTAAGCAAAAGTTTAGGGTAGTAAGTGCCTAAATCCAAAATTTTGAGAGAACTGCATGCTGAACATGAACAAAATTTTCTTGACATCATCCTTGTCCCTGATGTTCTAAGTCTGCCAGAGATCATTTAGGGTATGTGGGAGGCTGTGCACAGGTTATATGCATTTTATCTGATTAGAGCATAGAAAAGGTGAGTATTTAGAGGGTGTACTGATCTCCCTGGAATAACAAAAGCCACTGTGTCAACTTACAATTTGTATGTTCAGGGCTTCCTTGGACATAATCTTTGAAGTGCTGTAAAGGTCACCTGGTAACTGAGATGAAACAGTTACTAAACCACAGTGAAGTCTGTTATGGTGCAACTGTACTGAACAAAGTCCAGGCCACTCAGACTCACATGCAATCTAAAACATACGCAGCTTTACACCTAGAATTTTCAGGGGCTTAGGACTTCGGCAGACCATATGTAACTGAAAGTGTAGTGGAGAGGAAACTGGTAAATACGTTAACTCTTATTTCCATATTCAAAGTAGATACTGGTGAAGCATGAAGTTTCATTCCAGTCTTGAATCTGGCTCTTGAGCTTTTTACATAAATTCCAGAATTTCCTGTGCCCTACAACTGCTTCATGCTTTGTTCAAAGAGACACAGACATGACGATCTGGGGATGCCACTTCCCCATTCCGATGGGAAAAGTCAGCTCAGACTGTATCAAGCCTCCTGACAGGACCAATACACAACCTCGCTGAAACCATAGAAAAGAGGTGAGAAACAGACCCCACAGAGTAGACTCATTTTGGGGAGAAGAGGCCAGAACCCTATCTTCTCCATCACTACATCCAGGTTTTGTGTTGAGTGTTCTAGCAGGAGACAAAAACTTCTACAGAGTGTTCTTTCCACAGAAACTCCTTAGAAGTTATGTGGACAAACTAATTTGGTATAGATTGAGATCTTTATTTTTTCTACCTATTTTTAATCTCAAAACTGTACTGAGAAAAACTTTTTAAACATTTGTATTGAAAAAGCCTTTTGGGAAGCCTATACAATGTACATGATTGTCAGTAGTGATCCATTTTCATGAATATTCAGTAGTCCATTATCCTGACTCCCCATAGTTCCACTGTGTTAGATCTTTACATGTCGTCGTACATGCATGAAAAGAAAAGGGGGTGGAGCTTCGTAGGGAAGGGAAAGGAGTTAAATACAAAAGCAGGTAGTAGGAGGCAAAAGAGGATTAACAGAGTACAAGTGATCTGATAAAGAAAACAGGAAAGGGCAGTCTTTAGGGAAGGGGAGAGAAGAAAGTACAGGAGAAGGAGAGACATTGATAAAATAACAATTAGGAAGTCTGAAAAAGTCACAAGGAACATACAATTAACTATTTGCTAAAAATGCATTATTATATTATATATATTTATATTATATTATATATAACTGCATATAAATATACATATATAGTATATGTATGTCCCTCCAAGAGCTGAAGACCAACTAACAAAAAAAAACCCCAATACCAAACATGAGAAGCCCTCTTTCAAATTTGTTGGCCAGAGCTTTCCAAGAGATTCCCCAAACATGTGGCCTATTATTATTACCCTAGGTTATTCCCAGAGGTGGAAGGTAAGTACATATTGCTGAAGATACCATCCACTTGAGAGACAGAGCCCAGAGACCCTGGAGCTAGAAATGAAATGAAATCCCCATACCTGAGAAATAGCTTTCATGGTACCAGAAGATGCCATACAAGCTTCCAAGGAGAAAGGCTTGGTGTTTGAATGCTTGGCCAGAGAGACTGCTACTATTGGGAGGTGTGGAGTAGGTGTGGCCTTGTTGGAGGAAGTGTGTCACTGTGGAGGGAGGCTTTGAGGTTATATATGCTCAAGCTATGCCCAGTGTGAGACAGTTTCCTTTTTGCTGCTCATGGATCAGCTCCTTCTCCAGCACCATTTTTCCCTGGATGCTGTCATCCTTCCCATCATGATAATAATGACCTAAACCTCTTCAACTGTAAGCCAGCCCCAATTAAATGTTTCCCTTTATAAGAGTTGCCTTAGTCATGATGTCTCTTCACAGCAATGAAACCCTCATAAGATAGGAAGCAACCAATAGTCCAACCATACCCAGCTATGATACCTATGACCCACATCAACAACCAGCATGGCATTATAAACCTAAGGGTGAGTAGTGGCACATTTACATTGTAGGTAACCAACATCTTTCTAGTTCTTCTTAAAATTGTTCTACAAGGATAAGACCATGCCTAGTACTCAAAATCTAACCAACTTCTCAGTGTTGGTGAAGTCGCGGTTACTGGAGGAGAATCTGCAACTGCTAACCAACATAATCCCTAAAAATAATCATTTGCCGTACTACTCACAGATAAGCACAGTCTTCACCCCCATCAAGGAAACATCTCCTACAATAGATGGAGACCATTACAGAAAATCACAACCAATCAAAATGCAAAGTTGAAGAGCCCAGTCCCGATAGATACATCTACACAACACTCCCACACCTAAAACTCATAGAACATTGAGAGAGGACAGAAATCTTTAAGAGCCAGAGAACCAGGAAGTGTGTCATGAGACTGTGTCTCCTACTAACATCAGAAGCTACATCATCATTATTGCCCAAATGTCAACTGAACAAGAGTGACACCAATGGACAATCCAAACTGAGTGGAGGAAAGTCCTTGAGGACTCAACCCTACATGAAAAAGCATAGGAAACTGAAGAAATAAGAGCAGGCGAGGTGGTCTTCTTCAGGGAAGAGCTCACCAAATGGTTGTCCGGTGCCAAATATTCAGCCCTGAAAACATACATACATGTAGCATTATAAGGACTCAACAGTTTATTCTTAGGAATAATATATATAATGTATACATATATATGTATATATACATATTTTTCTGTTATATATTTATATTTTAAATGTATATATTTCTAAGTATTCCTAGAAATATATTCTCAGGAATGTGTGTGTGTTTGTACATACACATAAGCATAGAATAAAAGTTAGTTTAAAAAAATAGGAGGTCATGAATGCAGGGAGAAAAGTATATGAGAGTGTCTGAAGGGAAAAAAGAGAAATGTTGTAATTAAATAATGCCAGAAACAAAAAACAAAAATGAAAACACAAAATATTATTTTTTCCACTAGAACTACATTCAGAAAAATTGTAGCGTGTGCCATGTCCCCAGTGATGGCAGTGCCATGTCCCCAGTGATGGCAGTGCAATGTTTGAAATTCACTCTCTATGTTTAATTGTTTAATGGTAGCAAAAACAAGAGCCTTTGGAAGAGTAACAGAATTTTCCCCATGTAATAGCAACAGTGATGGCTTTTTAAGATTAAAAGGAGCACAACTCCCAGTGGTACTTACTAGTTAATTAAAATCTTTATTGACTGTCATTTTTAAATGGCAATTCTTTATTGCTTTCCAGAGGAGTGTTCTTCCTGTTACTTTTTCTAAATTACCCAAAGCAGAAAGATTAAAACATTTACAACGTCAGATTCATTAGACATTTAAAAGAACCTTCTCATTACATAGAAGATTAAAAGTCTGTGAATACAGTGGATACAAAAGAATGAAGCTTCATTATTCCTATTTTAATTATTAAAATATTAAAATATTTATGTGCCTTGTTATCATTTGGTCTCATATCATCTAGACAAAAATAAGAAAAGTAAACAAAATTCTATAAATGAAAATGCTTACAACCAATTCTCCCATATCTGCTTACAAAGTTAGCATAAAATATCAATTAAAATCTATTGCAATAGATTTACACAGGCAAGAATAAAATATAAAACATGTTTTTTATGACAACAAAATTTTAACTGGCATAGAATTCATTCAAACAAAAGGTATCTCTGGCATTGGCTCCCAAATGATTTATTTCCTTCCCAAATTATGTGTGTGCATGATAATAATACAGCATCTAGTGGTATTGTTCTCCCATTAATTATCTTGAACATATGTTTCCTGCTTAAGTGTTTTGCTTACCAATTGCTATCTAATCAAGAGATAGTCATCCACAAAGGCCAGTAGTGTAAATTCACAGGCTAATTTCTTACAAAGACAGTGACTCAGCAGGTTTTTGTTTTGTTTTGATTGTTCCTTCTTAATAACTTCCCAAACACTGGATCTTGATTCAACTAACTGCTTAAATCCCCAGGTACATCTGCTTTTTGAGCTCTGTCTTTTTTCCTCATTGCAATGGTCTTAACATAAGTTGTGATAGATTTGAAAGACTGAATAATAAATTCTGAGTTAACTAATAACTCGTTAGTGTAACATGAAGGAAGGAAATAAAAGCACTTCTTCTTGGAGTCATTTAAATAAAAGCAAGCCCAGGTTTGAATTCTCTACTCCATGTTTCCTGTGTCTTGCCTTCTCTGTCTATCTGCTGCATGAATCGGAATCTGTGTCTACCTGAAGGCTGTCTTAGGAATCTCTTCCTGTGTCTGTCTGCCCCCATGTGTGACGGTTGGGTGCCTGTCTCTAACAAAGGGCTTTAATTCTGTATTTATTGAGCATCACAAAAAGCATGACATGGGCAAGAAATGAGAGATAGATTACAGGGCAGTACCACATCATTATCTAAGCCTTGCAAGAAGAGTATTACAAAAATAATAATGCCTATCAAGTGCTGAGGATTATGGGGAACACAACAATTCCCAACAAGATATTAACAACTATTGCCAAAAAGACATAGTCGAATATATTCTCCAAATTTACATTCTGTTCTCAAGTTTACTATTGACATTTATAACATAGATTCAGTCTGGGTATATGGGCTTTTTAAAATCAACTCAGACAGGCTCAAGTTATATTTAACTATGTTGGAGAAAACACAAAGGAACAGAAACTTCAAGCCAAAGACTATCACCACAGATACTGAGAGCTATGCACAAGTCCAAGACCTAAAGCAAACACTCCTCGATGCACTGAAAAAGAAGAATAAGCCAATCTGATGTTTTTCTCTTTCTAGGAACCACTAACTACTATGAACTTTCTGAGATGTTGGTTTTCAGAGGCTGGCTACAAGGCTTTTTTGCATGCCTTCCTAGTAGCTGATGTATTTTTCAGCCTCAGTCCTTGGTTCCCCTGAATCACGCATTCACCATGCCTTACCTGATTTCCTGATTCTCCTCACTACTGCTTTATACGTGTTAAAAAGAAATTATATATGTATGTGTGTGTGTGTGTGTGTGTGTGTATGTATATCAAGGCATGGTGGTGCATGCCTGTAAGCTCAACCCGAGGGAGTCTGAGGCAGAAGAATTACAGATTACAGGGCTGTTTGGGCAGTAAGCCTCTCTTGAGAGGAAAGAGGTGGCATGGGCTCTCACTAATTTACTCACAGCTACTGTGGAGTGGGACACACTGGACACTTCATGCCCACTCTCCACACCACACTCAGAACTTGTCAAGTTATACACTATCATTGCCGCACACAAAATAGCCTGTAAGCATCTTGCCTGAGGTGGCAGATCAAGAAATCTGTAGAGCGAAGATCCAAGCTGGTGCCAGATAGCCTTCCAATTTAGCTCTTTGCTCTGCTCTGCAGCCTTCCCATTTGTACTTGCAAATGAATGATAATGATAAGTCTTAAAGTAGATTCCGGGGCTTCTTTTGCTATTCAGGTTGTTGCCAGAGCTATGTTTTAGTTATAACCAAGTTCTTACAAGAATTATTTTCCAGCAGCATGTTCTTTTACTTGTTAAAGAATATACCAGCACACTCCCTAGCAAAAGTGTGATTCCAAAGAAGATAGTCAGGTGGTATAGTGGGTGGAGAAAGCCATAAGTGAATGATGTCCTGAGTGTATTGTGTATTGTCTATATGTATTGTGGATACAGTCATAACAAGGTCCCCAATGCCTCAACTCCATAGAGTGACAAAGTCTTCCCTGGGTGAGGTTCACAGAGATGGCAAAGCTTTCTCAAATGCAAGTGTGTGCAAAAACTACCAATTGCAGCTTTCTTCTCCCCGTTGTTTATAGCCTGAGACTGCTTTCCTACAGACATGTCCCTTGGAGACTAGCTAACTCCTCCCCCTGGGCTATCATGATGAGGACACTTTACAGTTTACAATCCTTTATGAAGAGAAGTCAGAACAGGGACTCAAGGCATGGACACAGAGGCAACAACTACAGCAGTGATCACGGAGGAATTCTGCTTCCTGGCTTGCTCTTTATGGCTCGTTCATCTTTCTTTTTTATACAACTCAGGCCCACCTACCACAAGAATAGGCACTGCCTACATGTCGGCTATGACTTCCCACATGATTAACCAAGAAAATGTCAGACATATTTGCTCACAGGCCAATCTGATGGAGGCATTTTTTTCAATTGACTTTCCCTTGGCACAAATGACTCTAGCTTGTGTCAAGCTGACAAAAACCTAATAAGCACACCACTTCAGACCAAAAGAAAAAGTCCTATAGTACATAGATGTGTGCATCGGCTTCTAGTCTCACAGCCTAGCCTGCCTCGGCAAAGCTGCCTTGCCCAGAGCATCTGCCCTCTCCCCTCCCTGACTCTGCTACCTGTCCTTGGCCATCATCTCCTCACCACACTGCAGTTGACTGCTGTTTAGCAACTAAGAATGATGTGCAGTTCAGTAACTACTGCAAAGAACAGAAGGATAGACTCATTCTGCCTCCTGTTGTCTGGGGTCTCACATAACGGGACATAGAGACTGATTTTATGGGGACCACTGCCAACCCATGGCCTCGGGGTTCTGGATTACTGCAGCAAGGAGTCATGTTGGCTGCCTGAAGTGTCAGCTGTGGCTTCTCTCTCACTATGATTGAGGCAATCATGGTGAATCATGATTCATGGAGAGAGGCTTAGCTCAAGCGCTGAAGAGGACCAGAGACATCAGCCACCTGGTTTCAAGGCCACCAGGAAAAAGCCAATTAGCCGAGTCCTGACAAGTATGCAAAGACCAGTGTGCACAAAGCACCTTTCCTCTGTCTCTGTGCCTCCCCCAGGCTCATATGCAATAAAGCAGCTTGTTTTCACTTTCTGTAGAAGACCAGAAACTCACAGAACTTACTTCTGTGCCACACCCTCACCCTTACTACAGTTTCAGGCTCACAATGGTCGAACGTTTCATCAAATGTGTCCCACATTAGAATCTTGGGAGATTATTCAAATAATTGTTGAGTAAGTTATCCCACACAATAGTGATAAATGTTCCTATGCCTCCCTGAAATATATTTCCTTATGCATTCTGACATGGGCACACTCCCTTGTGAATGCTAAATAGGAGAAGATTCCAGTCCACTTTGATCCTAGCTTGTAGCCAAAGTCTTCCAGACATGCTACCTATCATTTAGCTAAGCTTACCTGACAACAACCTTCAGAGGCAAGGTAACCTTGTTCCAGAACATTTCCTTGCAGGCAGAAAATTCACTTTAGTGGTTTGCGAGTGCCCTGAATATGTCAGACAATTGCATTACCTCTGTACTCAATTTAAGATGCCGGACAGATGAGGTTTTAATATTAATAAAGCGTGTTAACTTATTAGCAGAGCAGAGAGCTCGTAGGCATGCAGAGACTGATGACGCTTGCAGCATGAGACCAACATGCAAATACGTATGATGTGCCAAACGCAGCACATTCCTGCAATCCTTGTACACACTAAGATCTTAAGTTAAAAGCCGGCCTTTGCTGGGCTATGCAGCAAGACACACACACACGAGTAGAGAGAGACAGGAGGGGTCAGGAACCTTTTCAAGCAGTATTGTATAATTATGGGAATCATGATGGCTGTATTTCCATTCCTGTAACAAAATGCCTGAGAAAATCAAACTATACAAAGGTAATATGGCAGGATGTGGTGGGAAAAGCCTTTAGCACCAGCACTCTAGAGGCAGAGACAAGCAGACCTCTGGGACTTCAAGGCCAGACAGTTACTGTTGCAGGATATTTGATCCCATTGCCAACTGTAGAACCCTGTTTCTTGTGTGGTATGGTTTTGAGCCCTGTCACAGACCTTTAACCCAAGAACTTTCTGTTTATTGTAAACGGGTGATTATGGTGTGGTTCAACCATCCCTAGCACACATCTTTAATCCAGGAGCTTTCTGTACACAGCATTGAATAACGTTATCCCTAGGTCAAGAGGTGAAGCAAGAAACAAGCTGACAGGGATTAAAGAGCAGTAGGGACTTTTAGTTGAGGGGTATTTAATACAGAATAGAGAAGTAGAAAGGGCTTTGTAGCCTAAGCTCTGGCTTTAGCTTAGGCTTCAACTCCTCAGTTCCCTGGCTTTTTGGGACTTTGAGCTAGCAAGCCTTTGTCTTTGGGTTTATTTGGTTGGTTGTGGGTTTTTTGTTGTTGTTGTTGTTGTTTTGTTTTGTTTTTGGCCTTTTCTTCTTAGACTGTTAAGCTGGTGAGCCTTTTGGATGTTTTCCATCCTAACCTGAGCTGAGAAAAACAGTCAGCTGGGTGCTTTCTCTTCCTTTCTAAGGGAGCAAGTTTTCACCCCAGTATCTGGCTCCTGAGTCTTTATTGGTTAAAATAGAATGGATTATCTGTTTGTTTATAGCAAGCTACATACTAAGATCTTGTCTCAAAAGTATTTAAATGTTTTTTTCAAAGAGGGCTCTTTGACTCTTGGCTTCAGAAGTTCAGTCTATAATTTTATGGTCCCTGGTTTAGGCCTATGATGGCATGGTATACCATGGCTTGGACATATGGCAGAGGAGGATAACCCACTGAAGTTTGCAGGTCCAATAACCTACTTCATCCTACTAAGCTCCACCCCCTAAAGTCTCCTCCAGTGGTGACCAGCCTTGAACATGTGGGGCTTTAGAGGGAATTTAAGATTCAAACTATAGCAACAAATATAAACAAAGCTTCTTGGGTAAAAGTGTCAGGGGGATTTCTTAAATGAGTATAGTTTAGTTGGAGGTGGCCTGGAGTTTTTCCCCAGTTGATGAGTTGCTAAGCGAGCAATCGGTTCTCAGAGCTGGCTGGCCCCAGGTAGCTCTGCACACCCCGAATACCAAGGAAGAATGTGCTTTGTTATACACACTGTGATGTATGCACAGCCAGTAATTCCTGAGACTTGCAGAAAAATCTCCTTAGGTTGCTGAATCCAATAACACTTAATGCCTTTTCTAATAGAAAGTGAACTGTTTCGGAATAGTGGTCCTGAGGCAACGAACCGAGAATAGGTGTTGAATAACTTACCGTGTCTGTGTGTTTTTGCTTAGCCTCCTACAGTCTCCAAACCAAATTATTAAAACTATATGAAGTCAGTAGTCAAAAACACAGAACAGGGTCTTCTGAACTACTCATGTATTACACTAACTAAAACACACAGAAATAGGCCTAGTATACTAAGTATGAGATAAATACAAGAAAAACTAATGGAAATCGACTAGAGAAGTGTGATACACACACATCTGGATTTGGGGGAAAAAGAGTCTATGAGGAAGAAGAAATTTCATACATTGTAAAAATTCTGAGCCAAAGTGGCTTGATTAGCCAGAGAATCATGTCGGTGAAATAGCCTCTTTTAGGGAAGCTAGAAATACTCTCTTGGGAAGGCATTGGCGACATGGAATAGAAACATTTTAAACAAACAGTGTGGAAGTTATATTCCTTGGGTAATTTAGACATTACGTTCTTTTTATTTTATCATTTTATTTTACTTAATTAAGTGCATGGGTGTGTGCCTATTTATCTGCCTGTATACTTTGTATATGCAGGGGCCTGTGGAGGCCAAAAGAAGGCAGCAGATCTCCTGGCATTGGAGTTACAGGCAGTTCGTGGGCTGTCCAACACAGGTGCTGGGAAACAAACCCCAGTTCTCTGCAAGAGCAGCAAGAGCTCTTCACTCCGACCATTTTTCTCCAGCTCAAGGCTATATGCTGAAAATTTCAAGGTAGTGGCAAGGCACTGCATCTCTCCTGGAAGATACACAGATTATGTTGAAATATTTTCCTATTTTCAATATAATGGTTTGGAAAACATGTACATTAGCAGGCACTCTTTAATAAAACCAATGATACTACAAGTGTTAGGACCAAATAAAATGATGATGTACACAGATTTTATACGAAAGAGATTTATTGGATGGAGATGAAGAGAGAAGAGAGAGCGAGACATGATAGGGAAAGGGAGGGATCACCTCCACAGAGAAAGGAGAGAGGGCAAGAGAGTAAGAGGGCAAGAGAGGAGAGGGCAAGAGAGAGACTAAGTGGCAAGTTGAACCTTTTAAGGAAAAACTTTTTCTTTTTTTTTAAGAAGAAACTTAACTATGCCTGCCAGGTGTAGCTACATGGCAGGCAACACATGATGACATCATAGGTTGCTAGTCATAGAAGCAGGCTGTCTAAATAAAAACAAATGCTGAAAACCCCCTGCTCAACAGCTCTCAATTTAATAAACTGTGAGGCCTTGTGAGACCAAATCTTTTTTTCCTCCCAAGACAGGGTTTCTCTGTATAACCCTGGCTATCCTGGAACTTATTCTATAGACCAGAATAGCCTAAAATGCAGAAATCCACCTGCCTCTGCCTTCCAAGTGCTGGGATTAAGGGCATATGCCACCACCATGAAACCAAATCTTTAAGACACACTTTTATTTTAAAAAAAGCAAGAAGTGGCCACTGTTATGAATAATTATATCATCTCTACCAGCTCTTGAGCAGGCATTTCAATGGGACATCACTTCAGTATTTGTTTCGTGTTAGGAATTTTTGTAAATTTAACATTTTCTTTGACCAATGTATCAATTTCTTCTATTGTATCCTCAACTCCTAAGATTCTTTCCTTCTATCCCTTGTATTCTGTTGGTAAGGCTTTCATCTTAGTTTCTGTTCACTTACCTTGATTTTCCACTTCCAGAGTAATTTAGTTTTTATTTCCTATGTTGCTTCTATTTCCATTTTTAAGTCGTGAACAGTTTCCTTCACCTGTTCATTTTCTCTTAAAGATTCATTTTCGCTTAATGATTCATTTTCCCTTTAGGTGTACAGATTTTAGTATGTTTATCCTATATTTTATATCTAATATCCACTTGTAATTGAGTATATACCATGTGTGGCTTTCTGCTTCTGTAATACCTCACTCAGGATGATCTTTTCTAGATCCCACCATTTGCCTACAAATTCCATGATTTCCTTGTTTTTAATTGCTGAGTAGTATTCCATTGTGTAAATGTACCACAATTTCTGTATCCATTCCTCTGCTGAGGGGCATCTGGATTGTTTCCAGGTTCTAGCTATTATGAATACAGCTTCTATAAACATGGTTAAGCAAATGTCATTGTTGTATACTTGAGCATATTTTGGATATATGCCTAAGAGTGGTATCTTGAGGAAGCACTATTCCTAATTGTCTGAGAAAGCACCAGATTGATTTCCAAAGTGGTTGTACAAGCTTACATTTCCACCAACAATGGAGGAGGATTCCCCTTTCTCCACATCCTCTCCAGCATGTGCTATCACTTGGGTTTTTGATCTTAGCCATTATGATGGGTGGAAGGTGAAATTTCTGGGTCATTTTAATTTGCATTTCCCTGATGACAAAGGACGTTGAACATTTCTTTAAGTGTTTCTCTGCTATTCAATATTCCTCTACAGAGAATTCTCTGTTTAGCTCTGTACCCCATTTTTAATTGGATTACTTGTTTTGTTGCTTTTTAACTTCCTGAATTCTTAATATTATTCTGGATATTAGCTCTCTGTCAGATATAGGGTTGGTAAAGACCCTTTCCCAGTCTGTAGGCTGTCATTTTGTTCTCTGACAGTGTCCTTACAGAGCTTTTCAGTTTCATGAGATCATGAAGGAAGGGAAAGATAAAAAGACCTGGAGGGACAGGAGCCCCACAAGGAGAGCAACAGAACCAAGAAATCTGGGCCCAGATTTCTGAGACTGACATTCCAACCAGAGACCATGCATTCATAACCTAGAACCCCTGCACAGATGTAGTCCATGGCAGCTCAGTATCCAAGTGGGTTCCCTAATAAGGGACTGTCTCTGACATGAACTTAGTGACTAGCTCTTTGATCACCTCCCCTTGATGGGGGAGCTGCCTTACCAGGCCACAGAGGAAGACAATGCAGCAAGTCCTGATGTGACCTGATAGGCTAGGGTCAGGTGGAAAAGGAGGAGGACCTCCCCTATCAGTAGACTTGGAGAGGGTCATGGAAGGAGATGAGGAAGGGAGGGTGGGATTGGAAGGGAATGGGAGATGGGGCTACAGCTGGGATACAAAGTGAATAAACTATAATTAATACAAAAAAAAAACAAAAAAGATTCATTTTCCCTTAAAAATTTATTGATTTCCTCCATTTTTTGTTTGCCTTTTCCTCAATTTCCTTAAGGGATTTCATTTCTCAATTTTTTAACAACCTTTATCATCTTCATAATATTGGTTTTCAGGTCGTTTCCTTGTGCTTCAGCTGCACTGAAACATTCAGGTATTGTTCTCGTATGAAAGCTGGTGGTGCCATATTGCCCTGTCTGTTGTTGATTGTGTCTTACACTGGTGTTTAAGCTTTTGAGTTTGGGTTGATTATAGATCTAAGTGCTGATTTCCGGGTTTGTGTTTGTTGGGTAGGTGTTTTGTTACTTGGTTTCTCTTTCCTCATTGGTCTTCTGTTCTTTGTGGCTTGGATTTCTGGAAGCTATCATGACCTCTGATCCAGTAAGAAGTCTCTAATTAGGTTGGGGCTGGATTTCTGGTGACTAGGTTGGCCTTTGGTGCAGCGGGGGGGGGGGGGGGTGTCTCTCTTTTTCTGACTAGTGTGGCCTGCACCTGAGTAGTGGGAGTCTGCCTGAATTAGGGGCAGGTGCCCGGTTTCAGAGGATGGAGTAGGTGGGAGGTTGGTAGAATGAGTCTTTGGTAACCAAGTCTAAGGAATAGGACAGTTCATCTGGCAGGCAGGTCACTCACTTGTTCTGACTTGTGTGGCCTGTAAGTTGTTTCTGTAAATTCATAACCACATGAGAATAATACACCCAGGCTATAATCTCATTTTTAGATTGTACTCCATTCACAATTGTTCTAAAGACCTTGTCACACACACACACACACACACACACACACACTGCAGTAGCAAAATAACCCAAGGGCCTTCTGACTGTGGAAAACATTAAGTAAAAAAGAGGACAGCAGGTAGTCTGGTTGAAGTATCCATGCTATCAGTACCCGCCATCTTTTTATATATTGGAGTCCCTCCTAATTGCATCAATATTATATGAGAACAAATAAAATTTACATCTAATAATAAAAGATAAAGTCATACACAATAAGCAGGATATGACAGACATACACTTTTTAAAAGCCAAAGAAATTCTTCTCAGCGAGTACAAACCATCATTCTGCTTTGCATCCTTTCATAATGCTAATGTAATTTCAGAGCACAGGCTGAAACAAATAACAAAACTAATATACTGTAGTGTCTAAAACAACAGACAAGACAAAAAAGACCTATTTAGACCCACTTTAGCAGGAAAGTTTATATTACTAATAAGATTTAAATATAATTTCTCTTTTCTTATTAAAATAATTTAAGTGTCCCCAGAGTGAAGTGTTGCTATGATCACAAAGCCACAAATGAACAACCACATTTCAAACATCAATTGCTAAACATTTCTTTACTACAAACTGTGCCTAATGAGACCCATCCAGAATGTTGGTGGAACTGAACATTTTAGAAGGAGGTATTGTTCCCAGCATGCACCTAAGCACTGTGCTTCACGGTTCCTTCAAATCCAGTATCTACTGAATATAATACTAGTCATTAGTAACAACCAAAGGACTTGATTGGCATATGCATGGCTTTTTCTACAGTGGCTGAGAATAGATATGTTCAAAGCACAACTCAAAGGAACAAATGAGAATGAAACTATTATTTAATTAATGGAGTATTGATAATAAACGGGTGCAAGTTGGCTAACAGTTTTGAAGATTGCTAATTTTAAGGACCAGGGAATTTCCTTTCTCTAGGGTCAGGGGTGGAATTATTCTCACCCAGAGTGTGAAGCAGAGAAGGGAGTCAGGGCAAATTTTCCAAGTTCCTTGTTGAGCAATGGTGGCAAGGATGAAGAGGCTACGAGCCCACAACCCTCCCCTCTCCTCTGTGGAACAGCCTTCAGAGTTCCATAGGAATTCAGAGACAGGATCACTCGTCCCACTTCATGCAATAAATAAATAAATAAGTGGGAACAGAAACATCAGAGATGAAGATGTGTTTGTGCCTCAAGACAAACAAACAAAACCTTGGAGTGGGGCTGCTTTCCAGGGGCTCCCTCCCACCCTGCGGCGACACAGACACTTCTCATGAGGGTTAGTCCAGCTGTCTCTGCAGCATTTATCCCTTCTGTTGTTCCTCATAGCTGTTCATAACTGTTTCTGAAACTAAGGGTGCAGCATTCAGAGATAGGCTAGCTCCTCTGGAAAGACACCCTTTCTCATTGCTGATCACAACGGAGCTTGTCCCAGGCTATGGTCCTGAACCTGCACGTCTCTGTGCCCTGTGCTTAACCTAAGTCAAGGAGACTCCGATATCCTCTTCCTATGGATCCAGAACTCAGGCTCCTGCTTCTGTCTGAGAAACACAAGCCGATATTATGCTTCCTCTTCCTTTCTCGTTTTATTCCCTGTTTCTCTGGAAATAGTCCTATATGGCTGTCATTTTTAGGGTGGCCACATATAACACAAACCCATTTTCTCATCTTATATGGCAAACTCCAGAGGCCTGATAGTCATAGGGCAGGGTTAATTGGGGATGAGGGAGGTGGCTACAGCTGGAATAGGAAGTAAATAAGTTGTAATTAATAAAAAAATTAATTAATAACAAAAAAAGAGGACAAAAGAGAATTAACCAGGCTTTCTCCTTTACACTGGCCTCAGTGTTTGTCTTCATGTCATTCATAAGGTAATGTCTCAGCTCAGAGATGTGCATGTGCGTGCAGGGTTGGGGAGGGGTGGGTGGGGAGGGTTGTTGTTAAATGTTAAATGTTCTTTGTGTGTGGTTTTAAAAAAAATATATTTTCCCCAGAATGTTTTGTTCTTCCAGGGAGGTAAAATTCATTTCTTCTTTTCTGAGAAGCTTAGCACAAGTTCAACAAGCACACATATAGTGAACATGGATACAGTGTTTTCTGGCAAGAGTCAGCACTAACCAGCACTGAGCAGCACCAGGACAGCCATTAATAACAAGATTCGATCAATAAACTGGGAAACAAGGTAACCCACTTTCTCCCCCTGAAACCGGCTACCAAGGTCCAGCTATCAAGTATTCAAGTCCAGGAATCAAAAGCCCCTATGTAGTTTTCCTAATTAACTGGTCCAATCAAAATTAAACACCTCATCTTAACATGGGGTTTCATCTTTTACCTGTCATTTGTCAGTGAGCCACATCTGTCTCCTCTCTATCCAGAGACAGCCCTTTGTCCCTCTGGGGCAAATATCCTTTTTCCCTCCCTTGTTCCTTTCCCCTTCTCCCTCAGCCTCTATCTCCTGTCTTTGTTTCTTATCCCTTGCCCTTTGTTCCTCTAGGTTAAGGAAATCTCCTTTGTGCTGAGAACTTGTTCTTAGGGTGTCTTGTGCTGATGTCAATCCTTTCACCAAAAGTAAGTTCCCTTGCTCCCTAAGCCAGGGCAGCCACAGGATGGGTTAGAATTCGGACAGAGCTCAGCTTAGTCCAATGAGAAAGAGGAATGGGAAATGGCCAGGCCTACTTTCTGTGGTTAAAACATGACTCCCAGTCAGGGAGCTGAGCCCATCATCACAAAGTTATGAAAAGCCCATTTCAAAGATCAAAATGACCTCAAAAACTTAGATTAAAAGAAAAAAAATGCTACTGGAGGAGCTAGAGAACCCCATTTTTTTCCTGAATAAGATGAAACTTTTATCAGCTGGGTAAGTGTTTCCACAACCAAATTTAAGTCGTTTTTTTTCAACTTCCATCCTAATTTTCCCCATCAGTCATGCACTTCTTGGAAGCTAAAACAAGCTTTGAGCAATGGAAACACCTCTGAATTAAATGCCTAGTAAATAGGGGGCTGGAGAGATGGCTCAGAGGTTAAGAGCACTGGTTGCTCTTCCAGAGGTCCTGAGTTCAATTCCCGGCAACCACATGGTGGCTCACAACCATCTACAATGAGATTTGGTACCCTCTTCTGGCTCATACGCATACATTCAGGCAGAATACTGTATACATAATAAATAAATAAATCTTTAAAAAAAAGGGGGGGGCTGGAGAGATGGCTCAGTGGTTAAGAGCACCAGCTGCTCTTCCAGAGGTCCTGGGTTCAATCTCCAGTACCCACATGGCAGCTCAGAACTGTCTGTAACAGTTCCAGGGGATCCGACACCCTCACACAACATATATGAAAGTAAATGCCTAGTAATTACCAGAGTTCTGAAGCCGCCTACAGAGTTTAAAAACAAACAAGAAAACCTTGTCAACTATTCATCTGACCAGGGATTAATACCACCCAATATATGAAGAACTAAAATGTATATGTAAGTAAATAAATAAACAAACAAGAATGAAATAATGTAATCAATAAATGGGCAAGTAATTGAATAAATAGTTTTTGAATTAACAAGTTCAAATAAGTAATAAATTCATGAAAAAATGTGTGCATCACAGTCTTCAGAGAAATACAAATAAAAAGTACATTTAAATCTGATACTTGATAATCTAGTAAAAAAATGAAAAAAATAAAAATAAAAATAAAAAGTACATTGAAGCCAGAAGTGGTCACACACCTATAATTCCAGGAAGAAGGACCATAACTCTGCCCAGCCTAAACTACATCGTGACACCAGAAAAATGGAGGTCCCTCCTTGGATTCCTTAGTCTCTTTAATAAAGAACACAAAAGCAGACTTATAATTTTACCAGAGTTTGAAAGAAAAATTCCCAGAGCAGGCAATTTGCAAACCTCAACAGCTTCCTGGAGACTAGAGGAGAGAAGGGAAAAGAGAACAGGCTGTTTAAGCTGGCATGGAGTTCAGACAAGCAGGCACGTGGTAGAGAAGGAAGCTTTGTTAAAAGAATAAAGATCAAAATTGTGGAGAAAATCCCGCATGTGCATGCTTAGAAGGGAGAAAGAAGAGAGGGAAAGTCATGCTGTTCCGAATAATTCGAACTTGCCTAGCTACATGGCTGTGTCCTGGTAAGCTACTAGACTAGGAATCAGGATTCTGGCAAGGAAAGTACAGTATTTCATTAAAAGATTAGTTATTTGCCTATCTCTTTAGCATAGCTTAAAGGTGAGGCTGTCTTCTTAGGGCTGGTCTCTCAACCTGTTGAACCAGTACAAGTGGAAGGTTAGCTCTGCACTCAAAGACGTTATTTTCTTACCAGAAGGAGTGTGAGTCACTATTGGTAAGGTCTTATCTAAACAAACTATCAACAAAAACAATTAAAGAAACTGCTGCATTAAGATCCCATCTCACCTCAGTCAGAATGATTGCCATCAACAAAACAACAGATGTTGGTGAGGATGCCAAAAAAAAAAAAAAAAAATTTGCAAACTCCTGGTGGGGATGTAAACTGGTAGAGCCACGATGGAACTAATTATAGATGTTTCTCAGAAAATTATAACTAGAACTACCATATGACCAAACTATACCACCCCTAAGGACATACTAGACAGATATCTGTGTACCCGATGCTTATTGTACCACGATGCACACTAGCCAATAAAAGAAGCTAGCTAAGCGACCGTCCACTGATGAACAAGTAAAGAAATGTGGTATAGGAATCCATACACACAAACAGACGACAGAGAGTGGAACTTAGATTTAAAAGACAACAAAACCACATGAAAATAGAAGGTGACTATTTGGGAAAAGATAGAAGAAAGGTGGTAGGAGGGAGCGAGGCGAGAAGGTGGTTGTGGGTACCTTGCTGTGCTAAAACACCATGACCAAGGCAACTCATAGAAGGAAGAGTCTATTTGGAGCTTATGGTTCCAGAGAGATAAGAGTCCGTCACTGCCAACAGCAGGGAAGCCTGACAGCGGGTAGGCACAGCAACTGAAGCTGCAATTTGAGAGTTAAGAGCTCACCATTCCAACCACAAACAGGGAGCAGAGAAAATGGACTGGGATAGTAGAAGCTTTTACACCTCAAAGCCCACCCCCAGAAATGCCATTTCTCCATCAAGGTCATACTTTCTAAGCTTCCTGGAATGGCACTCCCAGCTTGGGATCAAGCATTCAAATGCTATAATATATGGGGAAAGATCTTATTCAAAACTTCACAGAGAATAAATATTACCAAAGCACATTGTAGACATACATAAAATTTTCATAAGAAAACCATTATTTTGTACAATTAATATGTACTGGTTTTTTTAAAAAGAGAGAGCGAGAAGGGGGATATAATTAAATGTTTCAGATCTCATAGTGAATTTTTTCCACTGCTGAAGATGGGTCTCATGCCTTCATGCATGGTAAGTGAAAGGAAAGTATTGGCTCAGGACTTCCAAAACCAGGTTGTCAGGAGAAAGGAGATTTATTTGCCTCAGAGGGACAGATGGCAGAGATAGGGGACAAAGACAGGAAATAGAGGAACAGGGAGAAGGAGAAGGGACCAAAGCAGAGGGGAGCCAGGGGGCAAGGGAGAGGACTAATGGGTATTTGTTCCAGAATGACACAAAGGACTGCATTCTGATAGAGAGGAGACAGACATGGAACATAGGAAAATGGAACTTTATAAAGGTACAAGGGGAAACCCCCTGTTAGGATGATGTGCTTAACTGGGCATGTTAATTGGTGAGTCAAAGGAAGCTCTTGATTGTTGAACTTCAATGATTTGATAGCTGGAACTTAGTAGTCAGCCTCAGGAGGAGAGGATTGACCAAATAAGGGAACAGACTTTAGAAGCTAGTTTTAGGAATGCAATTTAATGGTTTTTAGCAAGGCAGAGTGATTTGGTGAGAAGGGCAGGAGCTTCCAGGCCCATGCTTGCCATGCCCAAGCTGGCCAGAGTCCCTTCAGCAGGTAAGCTTCCTGCTTTGGTACTACATCCCAAGCGTATCATAAGTCTTTATGTGGAATATGTGTTTTAACTCTTACTGTTTTTCAAGATAGCGCTTTACTCTGTAGTCTGGGAAGGCCTGGAACTCATGTTACTTGAGCTGGCCTTAAATTCATAGCAGTCTATCAGCAGTGGCCTCTCAAGCGCCAGAATAAGCATGATCCACCCTGCCCAGTTTTTACTATGACACATACGTGAGAAGTAGATGTTCATAAATGATAGCACCCTGTTCCAGAATTATTAGCTTAGAGTATGTAATGATACCTTCGTAGGTGGGATTAAATTAAAATGTAGGGAATTAGCTTTGTGTTTTACACTGATCAATCATAAGCCCTAATTGCATGAATGTTTCTTATTAATGGTTGATGAAATATTTTCTGTACTCATAAAATTTGAAAAATGTTTTTTGAAAGAGATTGTACAATGCTACTAAATGTATTTATGAAGTTTTGATCATGTCCAGAACTAAAATGCTCTTTATATTGTTCTCATGTGACAGTGACAGTATTTTAATGTGGCTTAGCACAAACTATTGAAGATTGGTTTTCTCATCATTAGGTTTTTTTAAGGTTCATTTTTATGTGTAAAAGTGTACATTTGTGCATGTATTGTATGGATTCCGATAGAGGTCAGAAGAGACTGTTAGATCCTAAGCTGCCTAATGATGAGAACTGAATTCTAGTCCTCTGCAAGAGCAGCAAGTACTCTTATTCACTGATCCATCTCTCCAGCCCCCTCAGCTTCAGTGCTTAAAAATTTTACTCACACTAGAATGTAATCCTATGTCAACAGCCTTCAGTGGCCCAGGAGCTTGGAAGCTGTTTTTACTAGCTTTCCATCTGCATACCTGGTTTCACTAAGCCGAGGTTCTGGGCTAATATGAAACCTACAGAGCCGTGACTGCACATGGACATTTTTCCCTTTCAGTATTTCAAAACTTACTTGACATCTATATTTTGACATTAATATTTTATTGAAAAACATGGTAAAATCATTCATGCTGGGCCCAGATATCACAGGGCATTGATACTGGCTGACCATTTGCAAGACCCACCTTTCTTCAATCACTATCCTCCATGCAAGCCATCTCCCTCCTCTACACTGGAGGCCAGTGTTTTTCCCTTGTTCAACTCACATCGACAACTCTCAAATATCAGCCTGGTTCTTGGAGTTATTTAAGTGCGCACAACTTTTGTGCTGTAGGCATGACAGCAAGAACTAAAAGCTAAGAGTGCTTACCATAGCTAGACAACTTCACACATATTAAAGTGCAGTAATTCATTTTGTTTTCAAAATAGCCAAAAGGATAACTGTCAAGAGAACACACACTTTACAGATTAGGACACTGAGAAACCAAAATGTACGGAATTTGTGGTATTCGATGAGACCTGATTTAGAAGCAGGCTTGTGGCTAAGCTCTGATTTTGCACACAGACGAAGGATCCTCCCAGTGAGACCCACATGTCTTTTCAGAGTTTTCAGAAGTGTGTGTGTGTAACTTTCTTATTCAAATACACAAGAAGGCAAGTTTGAGTACCAACTGAATCTTAGGTAGTTATTTATTGAACTTTGTGTTGACTGTGACAAGTGCTCTTTCTCTGAGGTATTGCTGCTTTCTTCCAGAAATCTGTCACTACAAAACCACAAGGAAGCAGCAGCTACAGACCTTTGTCTGCACAGTGATTACCAATGATGTGAGGATTGGGAATCCATCTTATGCATTTTGATAATGAGACATATTTGATATTTACATGCATATAAAGTTAACAAAATACTTCACAAGAATGAAATTCTATGGACCATGTATGCCATTTTCTAGGCAACTTGGACTTTTAATTAACAAGTAACATCCTCCTTTTATGATTACAACTGAAAGGTTTAGTGATCTTCCTAAATATTTATAGCTCTAAATTCCAGAGTGAGGGTTCTTTTGCTATGACCAAGAGTAAGCCCAAAGCACTGAAAAGAGGCTTTCTACAAACAGGGCCAGGAAATACCTCACTAGGCATGGTCTTTCAGCACTTTTCTTTTCTCTCTTCTTGAGGCTTAAAGTTCTAAAGTTTTAACAGCAGACTTGACCTTCTAGTTCTTTAATTATCTAACAGACATTAATTTAAATATTGGTTAAATTATTGAGGGATGTTCTTCCCATATTAAAGATGATGAGGTCAATCTGAACTCATGTGTTTGACGCTTGTATTTAGCCACCACTACCATCAGCACAGCACCAGGATGACCTCCTTGTCACTGACCCAGCACAGCAGCCAGAGGGGAAACAATTTTTTTATAACATGGTCTGGAGTTAGGAGGTTAACTGTGCATCTAGGTTAACTAATTATAACTGCCTGTTCTTTAGGAGTTAGTTTATTACAACATACACAGGAGAAAACCTCTTATGTCTGGGTTCAATAAGTAATCAATAAAAACCTCAAAGGTAAGTATTACACTTTATTTTGCATCTTTCAAATATCTTCCAGATGCTTACTAGTCTAGCAAGATTTTTAAGCACCTAGCAGTCTACTAGGCCATTTGTTGGCGTACTAAGGACAAGGATATCCCATTCCTAGTAGGTACAAATCACACATTGCCAATTGGTATCATATTCTTAAGTTAAACACATTCTTTCCAAATGCAATATGACACAATATGAAGAA
This sequence comes from Meriones unguiculatus, assembly GCF_030254825.1. NCBI lineage: Eukaryota > Metazoa > Chordata > Mammalia > Rodentia > Muridae > Meriones > Meriones unguiculatus. The sequence continues at coordinate 115,274,547 of NC_083354.1, forward strand.
CTGTATTAAAGGGTTGCAGCATAAGGAAGGTTGAGAACCCCTGGTCTAGTGCTTGCTGCAATGATGATCTTAAAGGCTAAGGTACCAGGAACAGGACAGCAGTAGCAAGAGAAAGCAAGTGGTCCAGCTGAGTAGTTTGAGTTCCACCCTTTCATCAGATGCTAGGCAGGAAAGCCACAGCCATGGTTGGGTAGCAGGAAAGCAGCTACCCAACCAAAAGAAGCTCTTAGAATGGTTAGGACTGGGCTGAGACAAGCTTGGGAACAGAAAAGCTGCAACCAGAAAAAGGCACCTTGGGACCAATGGGCTAGATGGGAGAGTACAGTATAGGGGGGCTGTGGACCCAGAAGTTCAGGAGACACTAGATTCCCAGAACAAGAAGCTGACTGCAAAGCCCTCTTCAGGCAGAGAAATGCAAATCAAAAGTTGTCCAATGTTGCTTCTGCTACACTTCTAATGCAAGGCCCAGCTTCGTAGGTCTTTGCTGTCCTTTTGATTACTTCTTGAACCTAGGAAAAGAGGTCTTCTTCTTTATTTATGGTAACATTACCAAATCCTACAGAACAGGCAGTTATAATTAGCTGACCTAGATGCACATTTCCTTCTTACTACAGACTCCATGTTATACACACACACACACACACACACACATATATATAAGTTCCCCTCTGGCTGCTGTGCTGAGGTCAGTGACAAGGATGTCATCACAGTATCCTGATGCTGTGCTGATGGCAGTGGAGGTTAAAAGTAAAGTCAAGAGACATCCAGAGACCTCCTGACTACCATGTCATGTGGCTTGGGCAGGCAAAAACACCCACAGACTTTCCCTCCGGTGGGCCATAGACACACAAAGGCCCACCTGCCGCTATGCAATGTGGTGCAGTAGGGGGAAGGCATCCATAGTCCTGCCCCCCACCATGCCACAGGGGCAGACTGTAGACACCTCAAGGCCTGCCTGCTGCCATGTCAAGAGGCACAGACAGAGGAGGTCACACAGAGGCCCACCAGCTGTGTGGCCTGCCCGCAGCAGGAGTTGCTACAATGTGCAAGTGTGTGGTGGACAGATGGGAGAGAAAGAGAAGCAGAACAGTTTGAACATTGTGAGGGGAGCTGGAACTGGAAATAAGAAAGAGGAGAGGAATAGTCCAACTGTGCTGCCACTGAGGGCCATGTCTGGGTCTGTGGCTTTGCAGTGGCAGGGGTTGGCTCATATTACCACTAGAGACTACAGGGATGTCTCTGCTCTGGGCAGCAGCCTGGGACCAAGTAGATGTCCAGGGGCTGTGTAGAACTGGCCCAGCCCCTTACTGACTGAGGTGCTCTGTAGAGCTAGCTGGCCCTACCTCTCACTAGTGGCAGCACTTGGGAGAGTGGACCCTGCACCTCACCTGGGCAGCACAGTAGAGCTGGCCTTGGAGATAGAGGTCACAGGTAAGCCATCCCTGAGGATGTGAGCACAGGAGAGCTGTCCCTGCCACTCATCTGGTGTGAGGTGGTCTGGGTTGGGAGTGATCCCACCCACCCGTAATCCCTTACCACCTGAGGCAGTTGGGAGAGCTGACCTTGGGGTCATGAGAACAGGTGAACTGGCCCTGCCCTTTGCAGGCTACAGCACTTGGGAGAGAGGGTCCTGCACCTTGACTGGGCATCACAGTAGAGCAGGCCCTAGAGGAAGAGATGCAGGCAAGACAGCCATGTGGGCATGAGCATGGGAGAGATGTCCCCACCACTTGCTGCCATGAGATGGAGTAGCTGTAAGGATGATGCCCTCCCTCAACCTCTTGCCATCTGCAGTAGTCAAGAGAGCTGGCCCTGAGGTCATAAGAGTAGAAGAGCTGTCCTGGACCCTCTCCAGCAGGAGAGCAGGCCTTGTTCCTCATCTGGGCAACACAATGGAGCTGGCTTTGAGGGTGAAGGCTCAGGAGAGCCAGCCCCATGGGTTTGAGGGCAGTAGGGCTGGCCCAGCCCCTCACGAGCAACAGCCGTGTACCTCAAATGGGCAACACAGCGGAGCTGGCTCTGGCATGGATACAGGTGAGCTCCAAGAGCATCAGAGCAGAAGATCTGACCCTGCCACCTGCAGATGTCAGCATTAGGTGGCCTAGAGGGAACAGTGCTGGAGAGCTCACCCTGGTGGTGCAGATAAGGGACAGCTGGCACATTGACCAGCTCATCTGCCACCCAGGCCCAGATCCGGGGCTTTGATTTGGCCCACCTCAAAATCTAAACCATCTGTGATTGTTGATGGTTATAAAACTTACTATTGATATATCTTTTAGTTAAATGGCGGTTATTCCTAGAGAGCTGTATAACCAAATCACTACACAGAGACTAGGATTTATTTAATTAACCTAGAGCACAATGCTGGGCAATTGTTACTCCATCCTAAACCTCCAAGGCTGCATAGTATCCTATCATTCAGATTTCACCCATTATACTTGTTTTTAGTGATATCTTAGGTCTGGTTCATTTCTCCTCATGGTTCTAAGACCCCTCCTTCCGATTCTCCTCCTCTCCTCTCTCTTGCCTCCTTCCTCTTCCTCCCACTCTGGACCAGGATGTCCCACCCTATCCTCCCCATTGCTCAGAAATGTGACTGGTTGTTTTATTTGACAATTTAGAGAACAAATTTTGGCATGTTTACATAAACTTGAGACAGATGATGCTTAGAATAAACATCACAATGCAATGTCCGGATTGAAACCAGATAACGGGGTAGAGAAATCAGTATTTGAATGAACAAGGGTAAATTGTATACATTCCAAAAGAACATTATACCAACATGTGATCTGTTGGGGTACATGAAAGGGCCAGTTTTCCTGACCCAAAGCTGCAGGACCTCCATGACCCAGGGCAACAGCAGGATAACCAGATGAGCCCCAGTGAGGATTCAATGGTGATGGTGTCACAGAAGCCAGAGTCCTCACACCAGACCAATAGCTCATTGCAATGAACATTCACAAGTGGGAATGTGTAGACAAAAGGATATAATATGGCACACACTGTGATACACTATAGAGTCCATGGCAAGATGGTTTATATGCTTTGCTTTGCTTTGGTTTCTTTGTATGTGGGGGGGGCACACACACACTATTTTGGGGAGAGAGGTTGCAAGGGCAGATATGAGGGGACAGGGGGATGAGTGGGACTGGGGAACATGATGTGAAACTAACAAACAATCAATAAAAACATTTTTTAAAGAAACTGTACTGTGTCATTCTTATCGAAAGTTAAAAATGTTTGTAGTGTTCTTTAATAATTCAATTTGCATCTCAATCATAGGCCCCTCTCTCCTCTTCTCCCAGTCCCACCCTCCCTCCATATCCCCTCTCCTCTATTCCTCAGAATAGGGGAACCCAATACCCAGACACCCCGGCTCATCTATTTACATGAGGACTGAGTTCATCTTCCTCCTCTGTGGTCTGGTAGGGAAGTTCCATCAGGTGGAAGAGATTAAAAAAACAAACAAACAAAACAAAACAAAACAAAACAAAAACAGGCAAGATAGAACATGTCAGAGATAATTCCCCACTCACCTAACTGGTGGGCCCACATGAAGCCTTAGATGCCCATCAGGCTTATCTTCTTGGGGTCTGTGCATTGTAGTATGTCTATCTTGTACTATATGACTAAAATTCATTTATAAGTGAGCATATACCATGTGTGTCTTTGAGGGTCTGTATTACCTCACTCAGGATGACCTTTTCTAGTTCCATCCATTTGCTTGCAAATTTCATGATTTCCTTATTTTTAATGACTGAGTAGTATTCCATTGTGTAAATGAACCACAGTTTCTTTATCCATTCTTTGGTTGAGGGACATCTAGGTTGTTTCCAGCTTCTGGCTATTATGAATAAAGCTGCTATGAACATTGCTGAGCAAATGTCCTTGTTGTATGGGAGAGCATCTTTCAGGTATATGCCCAGGAGTGGTATAGCTGGATTTTGTGGTATGGCTATTTGCAGTTTTCTGAGAAAGCACCAGAATGAATTTAATAATATTCTTCTGTTTTTATATTGTTGAATACTTTGAACAACAATAACAAAACTTTGAAGAGTTTTGGTGTTAGACATTTTTTGAAAGTCTGGTAGAATTCCGCACTAAAACCATCTGCCCCTGAGCCTTTTTTGATTGGGAGACTTTTGATGGTTGCTTATTTCTATTTCTATTATTTCTATTTGGTTATAGGGCTGTTCAAATTGTTTACCTGCTCTTGATTTAACTTTGGTAGGTAAAAATCTATCAAGAAAATTATCCATTTCCTTTAGATTTTCTAATTTTGTGGAATAAAGGCTTTTGAAGTAAGACCTAATGATTCTTTGGATTTCTTCAGTGTCTGTTGTTATGCCCCCTTCATTTCTGATTTTGTTAATTTGGAGACTATCCCTGTTTTTTAGTTAGGTTGCTAGGGGTTTGTCAATCTTTTTGACATTTCTCAAAGAACCAACCCTTGGTTTTATTTATTCTTTGTATTACTCTCTTTGTTTCTAATTTATTGATTTATCTCCTCTTCGGTGTGTTTGTTTCTCTTTTACTAAAGTTTTCAGGTGATCTTTAAAGTTGCTAATATTGGATTTCTCCCATTTCTTTATGAAGGCACTTAGTGCTATGAACTTTCCTCTTAACACTGCTTTCATAGTATCCCATAAGTTTGGGTAAGTTGTGCCCTCATTTTCATTGAATTCTAGGAAGTCCTTTTTTGGTTCTTTCTTTTATTTGTGTTGTTTCTATTGTTGTTGAGGTCTAGCTTAAATCCATGATGGTCTAATAAAAAAAACAAGTTAATTCAATTTTCATTTATTAGCTGAAGTTTGCTGTGTGACCCTATCTGGCCAATTTTGGAGAAGATTCTGTGCGGTGCCTAGGAAAAAAATAAGTGCATTCTTTTGTGTTTGGGTGAAAATATGGGTGCCCTTGTGTTTGGGGCATAGATGTTCAAGATTGTGATGTCTTCTTGATGGTTTTTCTTTTGATGAGAATGAAGTGTCCTTCCTCATTTCTTTTGATTAATTTGGTCGAAAGTCTATTTTATTAGATATTAGGATGGTTACTCCAGCTTGCTTCTTGGGTCCATTTGCTTGGAAAACCTTTTTCCAGCCCGTTACTCTGAGGTAGTGTCTATCTTTGCTGCAGAAGTGTGTTTCTTGAATGCAGCAGAAAACTGAATCCTATTTCCACAGCCATTCTGTTAGCCTGTCTTTTTATTGAAAAGTTGAGTACATCGGTGTTGATAGATGTTAGTGACCAATGATTGTGAGTTCTTTTATTATGGTGTTGGTGGCAATCGTGTGTTTGTGTGCTTGTTTTCTTTTGGTTTTGCTTTGTGAAGTTATCTATATCCTGTGTTTTCTTGTGTGTAGTTGACTGGATTGTGTTAGAGTTTTCCTTTCAGTGTCTTCTGTTAGGCTAGGTTGGTGCATACATATTATTTAAATTTAGTTTTGTCGTGGAATATCTTGTTTTGTCTATCTATAGCAATTGAAAGTTTTGCTGGGTATAGCAGAGTAAGTTGGCATCTGTTCTCTTGGTGTTTGCATGTCATCATGCATGTCACACCTGTTGAGAAGTCAGGTGTGACTCTAATTGGTCCTTCTTTCTATGTTACTTAGCCTTTTTCCCTTGCCACTTTTAATATTTTTATTCTTTGTTTTATACATTTAGTGTTTTGATTATTATGTGGCAGGAGAAATTTCTTTTCTGGTCTAGTCTATTTGTTGTTCTGTAAGCCTCTTGTGCGTTTAAGGGCATCTCTTTCTTTAGGTTGGGGAAGTTTTCTTCTATGACTTTCTTGAAAATATTTTTTTTTACCTTAGAGCCTGGAATCTTCCTTTTTGTCCCTTCCTATTATTTTTAGGTTTCATCTTTTCATAATGTCCTTGATTTCTTGGATGTTTTGTGTCTGGAACTTTTCCATTTTTATGTTCTTTGAGTGATATATCAATTTCTTCTATTGTATCTTCAATGCCTGAGATTCCTCCATCTCTTGTATTCTGCTGGAGATGCTTACCTCTGTGGTTCCTGGTCTCTTTTCTAAGTTTTTCACCTCTAGAGTTTTCTTTATTGATTCTAATTCTCTCTTCAGGTCTTGAACAGTTTTACTCATTTCCTTCACCTGTTTGATTTTGATTTCCTGTCTGTCTTTGATAGCATCTTTTTGGTTGTAGTTCCCTGTATTTTTTGAGAGATTTATTTGATTCCTCTTTATATGCCTCTAAAAACTGCATAAGCATAGAGTTAAGGTCATTTTACTGTGTTTCAGCTGCATTATAATACCTATTGTTTTGAGGGGTTTCTGGTGCGGCTATGATGTCCTGGTTTTTGTTGTGTTCTTATGCTGGGTTTTAGCCATCTTGTTGTCTGTAGCTTGGCTGTTTATTTCTTGAACCTGCACTGAAGGCTGGATCCACCTGTCACTGGAGTCTGCAATAGTCTTCAGGATGACAAAAGAGGTCCAGGGGAACAGGAATGAGTGCTGGTGTTTCAGATGCAGCCACACTGGAATCGCTGTTTCAGAAGGCCAGGCAGGCAAGGACACAGGTACCTTGAATTGTGGGTGGCATGGGCATGAGTGCCTTGACAGGCAGGGGGCGTGGGTGTCTCAGGAAGAAGCTGGGAGGGAAGGTGTCTGCCTCAGGTCACAATCGTTGGGGATTCAGTGCCTGAAATAGCAGTTGAGCTACAGCTTACAGGCCTACCAGACACAGCAATCCTGGGACTCAGATTCCTCTGGGCTCCGCCATCTTGGATCTGGGCTCTTTTAATTTTATTGTTCACCTGGTCTCTACAGGGGAACCAGTAGAACCCTGGTTTGGAGGTTGGCATGCTGTCCCAGGAATCCAGATGCTGCCTTCAGGGGAGCAAGAGGGATCTGACGTCTGGCTGCTGGAGTGAAGGGTTTCTGGACCTTGGGGCCTGCACTTTCTCTAGTATGAGGAAAGGACAGGGCTCACAGTTCATGACTCTGGGAAGCAACCACGGGGTGGGGGTGGGGCCCTGGATCTGATTGTCTCCAACTCCTCGGAGGTCCCTTCCAGTCCAGGGAAACACCAAAGTTGGTGTTTTGAATCCAGCCACCTGTTTACCCACAGGTTTCTCAGTGTCTGATCTTCTGCCTCTTAGATATGGTACACACTAGTCTCCACCATCTTGGAACCCCCAAACTTTTTAAATGATTTATTTCTTCTATTCTGCTCCAGTTCACTCACTCACATCTGAGTGAAACTGGCCGTGTCTGTTTGCTTCTTTCATTATCCATCATCAATAGTTTTCTGTGGGGCTCTCCTGGATAAGGTTGAAGTCAGTCATCTTCAGAAATCCAATGTATTTGCACTCTGACAAATAGACTGCCTTTTCTCAGCAGAGTTTTAAAAGTCTCCCCTGGTCTGGGTGATTTTGTAAGGAACTTGTAAGAGAGAGTCACATAGCTCTTAGGGCAGTCTATAGATTACTCTTCCCTGATAAGAAAACTGCTCTAGCATGCCTCTAGCAATTCCTAGAAGCACCCACCCTGCTAAGGATCTTAGTCCAGCACTGATCTTCAATTGTACTTAGAGATCCCCCCATAGTATAATCAAGTACTGTATTTTTCTTCTTGTGAGAGGACCATTAAGAATCCCTGACCCCCTGATCCCAGTGAATCAAATAAATTCACCCTCAAAATCCCCCCCTCTGCCCAGGGTTTATATTGCCTTTGATTTCACATGAATAAAGGTTGGAGCTTTCTCACTTCAAGACCGTCTGAAATTAGTCATTTATCCTCTGATAGCTAGCTTCTCACTGGCATTGCCCACTTGCCCTGGGCCTCACCTGGCCTGTGTCTTGGCTGCAAGCTGACCAAGCCTGGGCCTTGACCTATACCTCTGCTGTCCTCAGTACAGCAGCTTGACCAAGAGCTGTAACACTTTGGTATTGCCATAGGCTTTAAAACAGCCACTAGCAACTTTGTGCTAAAAGAACTAACCTGTAACATTCTGTGGAAAACCTTTTCCACACCCTGGCTTAGCACACTTGAGCCTCACACCAAGGCACACTAGCTGCCCCTGAGAGAAACAGAAACCCTGTTCTCTGTCTGGAAGCCAAACTACAGGACCTCAGCCAAGATCCAGGCTCCCGCTGAATGGAAAACTACAGTTGTCTGATTAAAGCCATTAGCTCCATCCTTTCTTGTAGAGAAACCATGTGATGCATGTGTGTGAGCCTGCCTGGCCTGCCTTCCAACACTGGCCAGCTGGCTACATGGAGTCACCAGCAAAGCAGGTTCTCTGCAGAAGACAACAGATGACCCTGAAAAAATATGCCTTATAGCTAAACACTGTTGAAATTTATTTTTAACATTTAAAAACATCTTTAAAGACTAAAGATTTCAGTTTATGGTGTGTGTGTGTGTGTGTGTGTGTGTGTGTGTGTGTTATATATACATATACCATAAACTCATTTTTTTCCTTTACCAAAATTTTTTCCCTTAGCATATGTGTATATATATATATATACTCAATCCCAGGTGAGCAGACTGGGAGACCTACCTAGAGACTGCAGAGCTGGTTCTATCAAGTTTATAAACCTTAAGAAGCAAAATAAATTCATCTTCTGCCGTGATTTTTTTTTCCAGTTCTTCATATTCTATTGTAGGTGAATACTGCCCTCTTTTGGCAAAATGTTCACATTGGCATGTGATTTGCTTTATTTATTTATTTATTTATTTATTTATTTTTGTCAGAATGACTCAAGCTAAAGTTGAGGATCCTCCTTTGAGAAAATGCCTTCATCAGATTGCCTGCAGACAAGTCTGTGGGGGTATTTTCTTGATTTATCATTGATGTGGAAGGGTTCATCCCATTGTGGAGTACGACCACTAGGCAGGTGATCCTGAGTTCTATAAGAAAGCAAGCTGAGTGAGCAAGACAACCCATGTTCAGGTATGGGCCATGCCAGCCCAAAGGTAGGCTACCTGCCCAAGGACCTCCTTGGTGCTTCCCCCTACAACATCTCTAATCCTCCCTCCTCTCCTCACTCATGTCCTAAGCTGTGCAAAGACCCTTCTTCACCAAAGGTCATGCCAGCAGCCAAAAGTCCAGCAGGCTGAGAGCGCCTGCTAACCCACAGGCCAGACAGGTCAGAGGACCAGAGAGAAAATAGAAACCAAGGAATAAAACAATCATTCCACAAAGACAAACTCAGAAATTGGCACCTGGACCTATAATCACCCCAAACCTAGCTGCCTAGACACGAACATGAGAACACAATCAGCAACACGGAGGGCAATATGTCACCATGACAACCTAGCTATCCCACTACAGCAAGCCCCGGCTATTCCAACATAAAATGAATCACACGAAAAAGACCTCAATGTTATTTATTCTTTGGGTCTGTGCCTTGTAGGTATGTTTATCCTGTACTGTGTGGCTAAAATCCATTGTTGAGTACTAATCATGTGTGCCTCTCTATGTCTGGGTAGCCTCACTCAGGATGGTCTTTTCTAGTCCCATCCATATGCCTGCAAATTTCATGATTTCTTTGTTTTTAATAGCAGAGTAGTATTCCATTGTGTAAATGTGCCACAATTTCTTTGTCCATTCTTCGATTAAGGGACATCTAGGTTGTTTCCAGATCCTAGCTATTAAAATAAAGCTGCTATGAACACAGTTGAGAAACTGTCCTTGTTGTATGGTGGAGGGGATTTTGGGTATATACCCAGGGGTATACCTGGGTCTTAAGGTAAAGTTATTCCCAATTTTCTCAGAGCCATATTGATTTCTAAAGTGGTTGTCCAAGTTGACACTCCCAACAAGAATGGAGCTTGCAGATAGGAGCCTGTCAGTGTTGTCCTCTGAGAAACTCTGCCCAGGAGCACCTCAAAACAGATGCTTACAGTCAAACATCGGGTAATGCATAGGGGGTCTTGTGGAAAAGTGGGAGAAAGAGAAAAGGACATAGAGGTGACAGGAGCTGCAGGAGGAAAACAATAGAACCAACTAACCAGGGACAGAGGAGCTTGCTGAAACTGACGCATCAACCAAGGGCCATGCAAGAACTGTAGGAACCTAGTCCGCTACATAGATGTAGCAGATGGGCAGCTTAGGCTTTATGTGGGTCCTCTAGTAAGGAAAGAGGGGAGCACATTGGACACAGACTCAGTTGTCAGTTTTTTTATCACTTCCCCTAGCACCATTGCATTGCCAAGCCAAAGGGGAAGAGAATAGATACACTTGGTCCTGATACAACTTGATGAGTTGGAGTGGATGGGAAAGGGAGCTTCCCTTTTCTAAGGAAAAGGGGAAAGGAGAAGGAGAAAGGGTAGGCCTGGGATGGGAGGAGGGAAGAAGCCACAAGGATGTAAAGTGAATAAAATAAATGGAGGGGGATCACCTTGAGAAAGTCTTGGGACTACACTTGGGCCCCAGACACCCAGTGTAGTCACCATCAGGCTAGTAAAGACTTTCTGTTGGCTTGAACTCATGTCTGAGTGGTCTTCTCTCGTGGATACCGTACAATCCGAGAATGTGCTTGGTTTGGGTCTCACCTGATTCCCCATCACGTTCTCAGCTGGAAATGATCATAGGCTTTGGCAACGAAACTCCAGTGCATTTCTTCGCTGACCACATACCACAGCCAGAGCCTAAATCCAGCTGAACACAGCATACAGCCAGGGCCTGAGGCTCTTGAGCCACACATCTGCCCAGTAGACACCTCCGTAATGCTTGATATTCTATCACTTAGGAAAGGTCACAATACTCAAGGTACCCAGACTCGATGAAACTCCAGGCTACATATTTTCTCCAGGTATTATGTCAATGCAAGTAACACTTAAATCACTACCTTCCAGCAAAGTCCATGCTCCTCTGCACTGTGACTGATCTTATCCAATTTGTCTTATCCAAGACAATGAGAGAAAATGACAGGGACCTCAAGAATAAGAAAATCTGCTCCTAGACTGGCCTTGTTCATGGGCTACATGATAGATCCTCTGTGGCTCTGGTCTACTGACCCACCATGCAATTATCAAATTTCCCAGCCCTAAGGGAGTCAGTTCCTTAGAATCTTCTACACACACACACACACACACACACACAACTGTAATTCAGGCAAAACAGGGCAGTCACATAGCACTACCAGGTGCTCCTAGAAAGTTAAAATTGGAAAATAGCAATGAAACACACATATATAAAAAGTCAAGGGTTCATTTCTCTTTAATGTACTAGGGTATTTTGTTTTTACATAGAATAGAATAAGGAGTACTGTGTTTTTACATATGAAAGAAGAAGGAATAGAAAAGAGTGTGAAAAGCTGACACAAACTCACATATCCATCTCAGTATACACTCAACGCCAGTGTTTCAAAACAGGTCGATTTTGAAAATGGAAATAAGGTCCAGAGCATACATCCCAGCTCAAAGCAAAGGAAATGGCTAGAGAGCAGACCCAACCCCAAACCCCTGTAATCTGCTCACAAAGCAGACAAGAGCTCCAAAGTCCCCCCCCCCCCGCCATCATACAGCTGGTATCCAGACCTGAGGCCACAGTGCCAGCCTAGCTAGCACACTCACCTCAGTCAGCAGGGCAGGCCACACATGTGAGGCATGGGGGACATCACAATATTCAAAACAGCATCTCTACTGCTCTCAGGCAGAGGATCAAGCGTTCCAGGTCAAATTGCTGTCTTTCAAGCATGACCTCATTGGAACTCACAATCTGTACTGAGGCAGGGGGTGGGATGTTAATCCTCCAGGGCTGACACAGTGTGCAGCTGAGTGTCAGATAGGAGAGACATCTGGGTGTGTAGCAGCAATATTGGCTCTGAACGGCACTATTCCTGTGTGGGGAACTCCCACACTGACAACAGAGCGCTCTCCCACCCTCTCATTCTCCACCTATCTGATCCTCGCAGTCTGCATTAATAAAAAGTAACTGTCTCTTTGCAGTCAGAACAATGATTCCTTGGGAGATGAGGTGGCCTAAATTAACTGTCTTGAATGTCACAGCAGAAGATGGAATGATGAGGCTGCAGGCAGGACAAGAGAGTCACCTTCTCTTGCTTCTGAAATAGTAGCCAGCAGCAGAGATAAACTCAGAGGCAGTTGTGTACCATATCATATAAAAATAAGGCCTCTTATGTGGGAATAATAGGCCCTGACTGAATTTTTAGACAAATCCAAATTAATATATTTTTTTAAAGCATGTCAGCCATTCTGGTGAGAGCATTTCCAGTAACACCTAAGTTTTCAAATGTAACATAGTTCATGGTGTTAGTCTTAACATTATACTTGGTTATATATTATACTGGGATAAATATTTTACATTTTTATGTCCTCTATGGATTACACATGGGTTTTTTTTTTAATGACTATGTCAAGAGAACAGATTGGCATCAGGGAAACTGTTTAGATGAAACCAGCACATTTTCACTTGATCCAATAAACAAGTATTATAAATTAAAAAATATATATATAATAAAAAGCCAGGCCTGGTGATATAAGCTTCTGATTCCAGCTACTTGGGATGTGGGAAAAGAGGCTCAGAATTTCAATCTTCCTGAAAAAATTAGTAAGACTCTATCTCAAGACCAAAAGTAAAATAATAATAATGATAATAAACAAATGTTAAAAGGCTGGAGATATAGCTCAATTGTCCACATTTTCTTAGCATATGTAAGATCCTACTACCTACCTCGAAGGAGGAAGTACAGGAAAAGAAAAATGTAGAGGAAGAGAAGGAAGAGGAAGAAGAGGAGGAGGAAGAAGAAGAGAATTCCTGAGATGAGACTGGGCTCTATTTTATCTTGCATTCTATTTATCCTGATTATCATTATCCCCATTCTCTTTGGCTGGGTTGCCACTTTGACCATGGATAGAGAAAAGCATCTTCCATACCCCATCACACACCTGGTTACCAGCCATGTGGTGAACAGGCTTTCCAGGAGTGGGGACACTCCACATGCCATGCAGCACACGTGTAAATAAAGCTGAGCCTATCCCATGACTTTTACCTAACTCCACACTCACCGTCCACGAACTCTTTCAGGACCCACAGTGTGTGGGGTTGAACTTTATCAACACTGTTTGACTCCACAAGTCTGTTCATGCTGCTCCTCCCATGGAATGTCCCCTGTCTTCTCATTGCCACACCCATGGGGAACTCAGGGGAGCAGAGAACAAAGCAAACAAAGCCTGTGACAGCTGTGCTGTGTTCTGCTATGCCCTCCAGTACTCTAATTGTTACTACTAGGTTTAGCTGTCACACTGTAATGTTACATGAGATTTCATATCAGCCCTTTACATGCCCAGGGTAGATGCCTGAAATCACCTTTTAAGATCTTCTCTGCTCCCCAAGTGAGGTGGGAAAGAAGGAAAGAAGGAAAGAAAGAAAGAAAGAAGGGAGGGAGGGAGGGAGGGAGGGAGGGAGGGAGAGAGGGAGGGAGGGAGGGAGGGAGGAAGGAAGGAAAAAACAAGCCCTTAACCCTAACCCTAAATCTAATCATAACTACCTCTGTAACCATAGAGAGCTCTGCCTTCTCAAAGATTATTCACCATAAGCCCAGGACAAAGATATTTATTAGATGTCCAAATTCATGCAATTAAAAAAATCTGCCTCACATGTGCCACAAAGGATGATGAGCAATACTGCACAATCACAGTATTGTGACTGTTACAAAGTTATCACTTAATTACAATCACAGCAAGCAAGAGAGACAGAGACACACAGACAGACAGACAGACAGAGCCAGGAAACTCCTTAGGAGCAGGGAACTTGTCTAAGTGTCTTTGCATTTGACAGAGCATCACCTCCAGAATACAAGAGATGGAAGAGAGAATCTCAGGGATGGATACAACAACAACAAAAAATGTTAAATCTGAAAAATTCCTGACAGAAAACATCCAGAAAATCTTTACATTATGAAAATACCAAACATAATAATAACACTAACAAAAACAGAAGAATCCAATTTCAAAGGTCCAGAAAACATTTTCAACACAATAATAGAAGAATATTTTCCTAACCTAAAGAAGGAAATTCCTATAAAAATACAAAAAGCATACAGAACACCAAATAGATTGGACTAGAAAAGAAAGTCCTCTTCCCACATAATAATCGAAACACCTAATATTCAGAACAACAACAACAAAAGATTATTTTAAAATGTAAGGGAAAAGAGCAAGTAACATATAAAGGTAGACCTATTAGAATTACACCCAAATTCCTAATGGAGACTCTAAAGAAAGAAAGCCCTGGGCAGATATCCTACAGAGAGTTAGAGACCATCCCAGATGCCATCCCAGACTACAATACCTACCAAAACTTTCAATCACCATTTATGGAGAAATCAAGATATTCCATAAGAAAGTGAAATTCAAACAATATCTATCTACAAACCCAGACATACAGAAGATACTAGAAAGAAAACTCCAACCCAAGGAGGTTAAAAATACCAATGAAAACACAGGAAATAAAAAAAAAATGTTACATCAACAAAACCAAAAGAATGGAAAGACACACACACACACACACACACACACACACACACACACACACACACGCATGCACCCACTTTCACATAGCACCACCAACAAAACAAAACAGAAATTAACAATCATTGGTCATTGATCCCCCTCAATATCAATGGACTCAGTTACCCAATTAAAAGACAGACTAACAGAATGAATACAAATATAGTATCTATCTTTCCCCTGAATAGAAGAAACATACCTCAACATCAAACATAGATACTGCCTCTAAGTGAAGGGTTAGAACAAGATTTTCCAAGAAAATGGACCTAAGAAGCAAGCTGGTCTAGTCATTTTAATATATAACAAAATAGATTCCAAACCAAATTTAATCAAAAGTGATGGGGAAAGACACTTCACACTCATTAAAGAAAAATCTACCAACAAGATGTTTCAATTCCTAACATCTATGCCTCAAACTCAAGGTCACCCATGTGTGTAAAAGAAATATTACTAAAGCTTAAACCACACATCAACCCTCACACTTTGATAGGAGACTTCAATACCCCATACTCACTAACAGACAAGCCATTCAGACAAACACTAAACAGAGAAATAATGAAACTAACAGACATTATGAATCAAATGGTCCTAAGACATATCTATAGAACATTCCACCCAAACACAAAAGAATATACTTTCTCCTCAGTACCTCACCGAACTTTCTTCAAAACTGATCACAAAGCAAAAAAATACAACAGATACAAGAAAATTGAAATAACTCCCTGTTCTATTCTGAGACTGATTCTCTAACCAAGGACCATGGATGGAGATAACCTAGAACCCCTGCTCAGATGTAGCCCATGGCAGCTCAGTATCCAAGTGGGTTCCTTAGTAAGGAGAACAAGGACTGTCTTTGACCTGAACTCAGTGGCTAGCTCTTTGACCACTTCCCCTGGATAGGGGAGCAGCCTTGCCAAGCCACAGAAGACAATGCAGCCAGTTCGGATGAGACCGGATAAGCTAGGGTTAGATGGAAGGGGAGGAGGACCTCCCCTCTCTGTGGACTTGGAGAGGGACATAGGAGGAGATGATGGAGGGTGGGATGAAGAGGGGAGAAGGGAGGGGGCTACAGCTGGGATACAAAGTGAATAAACTGTAATCAATATAAAAAATAAAAATTTAATTAAAAGAAAAACAAAAAAGAAATAACTCCCTGTAACCTACCAGATCAAGATGGATTAAAGCTAGACTTCAACAACAACAAAAACAACAGAAAGCCTGCAAACTCATGGAAACTGAACAACTCTCTACTCAATGACTACTGGGTCAAGGAAGAAATAAAATAAAATAAAAAGAAATTGAGGACTTCCAAAATTCAGTGAAAATGAATGCACAACACACCCAAACTTATTTGGACACACTGAAAGTGGTGCTAAGGAGAAAGTTCATTGCACTAAGTGCCTCATAAATAAACTGGAGAGATCTTATACTAGCAACTTAACAGCACACCTGAAAGCTCTAGAACAAAAAGAACAAAACACACCCATGGGAAGTAACAGCAGGAAATCATCAAACTCATGGCTGAAATAGTAAATTAGAAACAAAGAGAACAATACAAAAAACAAAAACAAAGCCAAGAGTTGGTTCTTTGAGAAAATCAAAGCCAAACTAACTAAAAGGGAGGGAGACAATAGCCAAATCAACATAGTCAAAAATGAAAAGCAAACATAATAATAGACACTGAAGAAATCCAAAGAATCAGTACGTCTTACTTCAAAAGTCTGTATTCCACAAAATTTGAAAATCTAAATGAAATAGATTATTTTCTTGACATATGCCAGTTACCCAAATTAAATCAAGGTCAGTTAACCAATCTAAATAGATCTATAACCCTTAAGGAAATAGAAGAACTCATTAAAAGACTCTTAATCAAAAAATTCCAAAGCTAGATGGTTTTAGAACAGAATACTCCCAGGCATTCAAAGAAGAGCTAATTCCTCAAATTATTCCACAAAACAGAAAAAGAAGGAACATTGCCAAACACATTTTGTGAGGACACAGCTACCCTGATATATAAGTC
Source organism: Meriones unguiculatus (assembly GCF_030254825.1). NCBI lineage: Eukaryota > Metazoa > Chordata > Mammalia > Rodentia > Muridae > Meriones > Meriones unguiculatus. The sequence goes on from NC_083354.1 coordinate 115,291,067, forward strand.
ACACAAAAATTCCACCAAGAAAGAAAATTTCAGGCCAATTTCTCTTATACACATTGATGCAAAAATACTCAATAAAATACAAACAGAACCCAAGAACATATCAAAAACATCATCCACCATAATTAAGTAGGATTTATTCCAAAGATGCAGGGATAGTTTAACATACAAAAAAAATCCATCAATGTACTCTACCATATAAACAAACCAGAAAAAAGAAAAACAAAACACATAAATATCTCATTAGATGCTGAAAAAGCCTTTGACAAAATCCAACACCCTTCATGATTAAAGTCTTGGAGAGACCAAGCGGACAGGCATATACCTAAACACACACACACACACAAAAAAAAAAAAAAAAAAAAAAAAAAAAAAACGCAATATGCAGCAAGCTGATGGCCAACATCACATTAAATGGAAAGAAGCTTAAAGCAATTTCACTAAAATCAGGAACAAGACAAGGCTGTCCATTCTCTTTGTGTATATTCAGTATAATACATGAAGTTTTAGCTAGAGCAATAAGACAACAAAAGGAGATCAAGGAAATACAAATAGGAAAGGAAGAAGTCAAAGTATCAATATTCACAGATGGTGTCATAGTATACATAAATGATCACACCAAAAAAAAAAAAATCTACCAGGAAATTCCTACAGCATCTTCAGCAAACATCTTCAGCAAAGTGACAGGATACAAAATTAACTTAAAAAAATCAGTAGCCCTTTTATATAGAAACAGGCTGAGAAAGAAATTAGAAAGATGACACCCTTCACAATAGCCACAAATAGTTGGCTGGCAGGATTCTGCTGTTGTGATTTTGAACTAGCTGTAGAGGGGGTCAGGTCAGGTAAGAGTACACAGCAGTCTATTGGGCACAGTGTTTCTGCAGAACTTCAGCAGAAGTTTGAATGGCCAGAAAGAGCAAGGGAAATGTTTGGAGTTATGATTAGAAGCAGGCAGAGAAGCAGGCGGGACAGGCAGGGCTAAGAAGTATGCTGGGACATCTGGCAGAGGGGAGGCAGCAACAGATGGAGATGTGGAATGTCTCAGAGAGGGACAGGAATCGGGAGATGTATCTCCTTGTTTCTGTCCTTATGCCCACAAAACTATAAAAGTTGTCATCTGTTTGTTTGTTTGTTTGTTTCTTTCTTTCTTTCTTTCTTTCTTAGGGAGTATAAGAGCTATTTTTGAGTGTTAGGATGCATCAGTAATTTTGAGTGTGTGTTGGAATTTTCAGGCAGAATGGAGAGAAGGGATTCCTTTTGCTAATGGTGACTTTGAGCCAGGGTCAAGAGCCTAGGACATCCCCTGATCTCAAATAGCCTTACAGAGACCTCCGGGAGGGAAGAGTCATTACTCAAGCTCTATTACCAAGAGAAAGACAATAGTCTGAGGAGAAATCCAGGAACCTGTCAGATGGGGTTTTTAGAAGTTTAGGAAAGGACACCAGATTCCAACAGTGTGGCCACCAAAAGTGAAAGGAAAAAGAACTGAACAAAATGTGCCTATCTGCTGTCCAAGGAAGTCCACTATACCCAATGAAGATTGTGGTGGAATCCCACAGACAGAGCAAGGACACCTGACACTTGAGGGCTGTTACCTGATAGGCTGTTTAGGAAAGCAACGGTAGAGAAACTCCGCCACTGTTGGATAAGGAGATCCAAATGTATGAGAACTGGGTTATGGAGTAGAGGGTCCTATAGACCAAATCCAGGTTTGGGCACCAATATCTTTAACCACCAGAAAATGCAAATTAAAACTACTATGAGATTCCATCTTATGCCAGCCAGAATGTGTCATATCAAGAACACATGCTGATGAGGATGTGGAGCAACACTCCTCCTTTGCTAATGGGAGTGCTAACACGTGTAGCCACTATGGAAAATAATGTGATTCCTCAGAGAATTGGGCATTGATCTACCTTAGGACCCAGCTATACCACTCCTGGGCATATTCCCAAAAGGCACTCCATTCTACCACAAGGACACTTGCTCAACTATGTTCATAGAAGCTTAATTCATAATAGCCGGAAACTGGAAACAGCCTAGATGTCCCTCAATCAGAGAATTTTTTTTTTAAAGTGGTACATTTACATAATGAAGTATTACTCAGCTGTTACCAAAAAAGTAAAATAATAAAATTTGCAAGCAAATGGATGGAGCTAGAAAATATCATCCTGAGTGAAGTAATCCAGACCTAGAAAGACAAGCATGACATGTGTACACTTAGAGGTGGATATTAAACATAAAGTAAAGGATAACCATGCTATAATCCACAAATCCAGAGTGACTAATTAACAAGAGGGAGTCCAAGTGGGATAGGAGTGCATAGATCTCCCTGGAAAGCAAAAATATAAATTTTGCTAGTGAACTAGGATCAGTTGGGGATGAGAACAAGTGTTGTGAATTGGTCTGCTGCTATATGCACAAATGCTAAATTCTGGATCCCAAGATCTGGTTGCAGTCCAAGTGAGTACATTCTAACGTACACCTGTGTTTGTTGTGTAGACTTTGTTACCCAATTATCTCTGGTCAGTTAATAAAGAGGGCTGGGCAGCCTATAAACTGTCAAAGACAACCAATGACTGACCTAATTTGTGGCCTAATTTTTCCATGAGGGAAAGCCCTTACCCAACAATGTCTGGATAACAGGAAACTGGAAGTTGGATAGCTCAGGGACCTAAGGTAGACCCAAACTACTAATGTGGGCAAGAGCCTGAAACTATATAGGGCACAGGTGTAGAGGAAGACCTATTACTATTATTCTCCTAAAGGAATGTGGCAATAAAATGACTCCTAATACATACTGCTATACCCATAGATCAGTAGTACCTCACTCAACACATCAGAAAAGCTTGTTCTTATAATAGATAGAAATCAACACAGAAACACACAACTGGACAGTATTCAGATATTAGAGTATTTGGAGCATGCAGTTCTAAATGGGAAGGCTTCATACAACCCCTCCCTTCAAGTTACAGGGTTCTATTTGGAAGAGGAAGCAGAAAGATTATAATATGAAGAGTTAATGAGTGACTTCAAGAAAATAGTGTCTTCCAGACACAATAGGAAATGCACGTATGAACTCACAGAGATTGTGGAAGTGATCAGAAGACCTGAAAATGTTCAAGCCAGACAAAATTTCACCAAGTACAAGGGGGGAAGGTAAACAAAAATTCCCCACCCTAATCAATAACCTATTTGCAATTGTTACCCCCTGGCAAAGGGAAAAATCAATGGAATGTCACTGGTTATTTCAACCCCAGTCCATGGTAGGACCCATACCAACCCAAAACAAACTTAATACTCCATGGTTCTTGGGGAGACTTTTTAGTTCATTTTGACTTGTTTTAACTTTTTTTGTCTTATTGATTATTGAGTTGTTCATTTTGATTTTTGAAGTTTTTGTTTTTTGTTGTTGTTTTGTCTTTCGAGATAGAAAGATAGCATTAATTTTATGGGTAGAGAAGTGTGAGAATTTTGAAGGATTTGGAGTGTTGGAAGAGGGGAAGGAGCATGATCAAGATAGATCTTATAAAAAATTGAAAATAGATTTTTTTGGAACAATATAGTCTTATTATGATTTCTACTTTCCCAGCTCCTCTCAGATTCTCAATTCTTCACCTGCTCAAATCCACACCCTTTCTTTTTCTCTGTCTTATTAGAATACAAACAGGAATCTAAAATATAATAATAATATAAAAAGAAACAAACTGAAATAGGATAAACAAACTACTGGGAGAAATAGAGCCAAAGAAAATACACAAGAAACATATATAGACACAGAGAAACACATTAACACACAAAGAAATCCCATAAAAACACAATACAGAAACACCATAATATATTTGCAAAGACCTGTAAGAAAAAGAAAGACTAAAATCAATGTCCATACAAAGTATTATGACCCAAGAAACTTCCAAAATTGTCACTGAGTTCATTTTGTATTGGCTATCTACTGCTGACTATGGAGTCTGTCCTTAACAGTTGTCTATCTATCCCGTGAGATTCCACTGGAGAAAACTAGTATTTTCTTTAGGAGTTGTTTTCCATCAGAGAGATTCGGTGTAAGAGATAGGTTCTTGTGTCCACTTTCCCTCTCAACTTTGGAATTCCATGTAGCTTAGACTCACACAGAGACGGTGCATGCTGGTACAGGCTCTGTGAGTTTGTCTCACTGTGTTTAGAAGCCCTTGTTTCCTTTTTGTCCTCCATCCACATGGGCTCCTACAATCTTTCTGCTTCCTCTTCCACAGGGTTCTTTGAGCCCCAAAGGAGATGGAATTGATGGACATCCCATTTAAGACGGAGTGCTCCAGGCCTTTCAATCTCTTCACCTGTGCAGATGTGCCTATCTATATTTGTTCTCATGGATTGCAAAAGAAAGCTTTTGCTGCAGGAAATACTAGCTGAGCGAGACAATGATCTAGGAGTATACAGAATATCATTAGGAGTCATCTTATTGCTACATTCCTTTAGCAAAAAAGTAGTATTTGGATTTCCTTTAGGTCCCTTGTGTATCTAGTCTCAGCTTCTTGGCTACCCAAGCAGTATCAGGTATGGGTTCTAGTTCATGGAATAGGCCTTAAATCCAACCATATCAATGTCTAGTTTCACAAGGTCTGCACTACTCTTGTACCATTATATCTCTCACGGATCTGGCCACTTTAGGTTGAAGGGGTTGTATTGATCTTTTTCTCCTGGTAGCAGTGTACCTTCCAGTGCCATTAACACTAGCCAGTAAGAGTAAAGCCTCTAGGTGGGTACCAGCTCAACCTCTCCATGTTCAGTGAGGTGCTGTCTTCAGCAAGCATCAGTTTGTGCCAATAGCATAGGTTGCTTGGAGTGTGCATGTCAACTCTTTTGCCAACACCTCAATAACACATTCCCGGAACTTGAGGTTTCATTTGTTGATGAGAACATCTAGTTGGGACATCAGCTTGCCTGTTAGCTGCTAATTCTAGATGCTTTCATATACATATACGTTTTAAGAAGCTTCTACTGTTTTTGGTTTCCACACACACCCTCAACTGGTTGTTAGTTTGCTTGTCACTTCCCATATTTCCTCCTTCTTTGCTCCTCCTACTAATCTGATTCTCTGGTACTATCCCCCACCCCCACTATCCATCCATAACCATCTACTCTGTTTCCCCTTCCTAAGGTGATCCATCCCTGCCCTCTTTTCCATTACTCTATATACAGTCTCTGTGGTTAGAAAGATCATAGCCTCCCTATTGAAGACTTAACAGCTATCATTCACATATAAGTGAATATATACCTTTCTGTTTCTCTCTCTCTCTCTGGATTTTCTCACTCAGGATGATTATTTTTTCAAGCTCCATTTATTTACCAGAGAATTTTATCATTTCAATTTATTAACAGCTAAGTAATAATTCCATTGGATAAATGTATCACATTTTCTTCCACTGACAGACACCAAGGCCATTTCCAATTTCTGGCTATTATGAGAAGAGCAACAATGAACACTGAGTTCTTTGGGTATGTGCCCAAGAGTGATATAGCTACATCTTGAGGTAAGCAAATTCTCTTCATCCTGAAGAACTGTTAACTGATTTAATTAGTGGCTATAAAAGTTTGCATTCATACCAGCAATGGGTGAGTGCCTCCCTGTGGGGACTCCCTGTGGGGCCCATAAGGAATGGCAAGTAAAATGTCAGTGACTCTTAGGACTGCTCAAAAGATCCTGATCCACTACACTGCACTGGTGACTGCATATCTGGGTGTGGGGTGATTGTTATTCTAGGTGGTGATATCTGGTCTTAACTTTAGGGGTGTGTATTCTTTTTTTTAATTTTTGTTTCTTTACTTTACATCCCAATGTTGCCCCCTCCCTGCTCTCCTCCAAGTGTCCCCTCCTTCCCCCTTTCCCTCTCTGTTTCTCCCTAGTAAAGGGGAACCCCTTGCCCATGTATCAACCCTCCCCAGCACATCAAGTTACATCAGGACTGAGCATATCCTCATCCACTGAGGCCAAGCAAGGCAGACTTGCCAGGTGGAAGTGATCCAAAAGCAGGCAACAGAGTCCATGCTAGAAAAGACACCCCACACACACTCCTTGCCAGGTGACACAAATGAAGAACAAGCCACCCATCAGCCACATATGTGAAGGGGGTCTAGGCCCAGACCAGGCATGCTCCTTAGCTGATGTTTCAGTCTCTGTAAGCCCCTGTGGATCTGGGTTGCTCTTGTCTCTAGTCTCTGTTGCTCTTGTCTCCTGTTCCCTTCAGGTCCTTCCATCTTTCCCCCAACACTTCCACAAGGTAGCTGAGCTCCTGCCTCATGCTTGGCTTCAAGTCCCAGCATCTGTCTCAATCCGCTCCTGGATCCTCCCAGACAAGAGTCATGCTGGGCTCCTGCCAGCAAGCATAGTAATCATTAAGTGTCAGGGGCTGTCTCTCTACCATGGGTGGATCTGAGGTTGGTCCAATCATTGATTGGACATTTCCTCAATCTCTGTTCAGTCTCTATTCTGCACTTCTTGTAGGCCGGGTAATTTTTGGTTCACAGGTTTTATGGGTGAGTTGTTGTTCCCCTCCCTTCACTAGCCTTAGCTGGTTCAGAGGTGGTCACTTCAGTCTCCATGCTCCTACCTCCCATTAGGAGTCTCAGCTAGAGCCACACCTATGTCCTTCCAGGAACATACCCTGTCACAGGCCTCCAGTTTGTCAAAAAGATGTCCCCCCTCAGTTTCCCTTCTTGTTTCCAGCCCTCTCACCTCCCACACCTGTTATCCCCACATCTGATCCTCACCCTTGTTTCTCTCCCCATTCTATCTCCTGCCCAGTGCCCTCTCTTCATCCACTTCTGCTGTCTATTCTATGTCCCCTTCTGCGTGACATTCTGACACCCTCCCTTGGCCCTTACTTGTTACTTAGCTTATTTGGGTCTATAGACTGTAGTATGGTTATCCTGTACTATAGGTCTAATATCCACTTATGAGTACATACCATGTGTGTCTTTCTGGGTCTGGGTTACCTCTCTCAGGATGATATTTGCTAATTCCACCCATTTGCCTGTAAATTTCATGACTTCCTTATTTTTAATAGCTGAGTAGCATTCCATTGTGTAACTGTACCACAATTTCTTTATCCATTCTTCACTTGAGGGACATCTAGGTTGTTTCCAGTTTCTGGCTATTACAAATAAAGCCTTTATGGACATAGCTGGGCAAATGTCCTTACTGTATGGTGGAGTGTCTTTTGGGTATATGCCCAGATGTGGTATAGCTGAGTCTTCAGGTAGAGCTATTTTCAATTTTCTGAGAAAGCGCCAGATTGATTTCCAGAAAGTTTGTACAAGTTTGCACTGCACTCCCATCAGCAACGAAGGAGTGTTCCCCTTTCTCCACATCCTCACCAGCATGTGTTGTCACTTGAGTTTTTGATCTTAGCATTCTGACTAGTGTAAGATAAAATCTTAGTGTTGTTTCCATTTTCATTTCTCTGGTGACTAAGGACATTGAGCTTTTTCTTTTCTCTTTTTTTTTTTTTTTTTTTTTTTGTGAGAGTTTCTCTGTGTAGCCTTGGCTGTCTTAGATTCCCTTTGTAGACCAGGTTGGCCTGAACTCACAGAGATCCACCCGCCTCTGCCTCCATACGATTACAGGCTTGCACCACCATGCCCAGCATTGAGCATTTCTTTAAGTGCTTCTCAGCCATTCAAGATTCCTCTGTTGTGAATTCTTGTTCTGGCACTGTACCTCATTTTTTAAGTCACCAAAGACACATTTTAATACCATGCAAAATGAGTAAAGCAGGGAAAAAATTAAAACAAACGTTCATTTATAGACCTTCTAAATTTACAATCTAGACAGGAACCCGCAAAATAACAATTTTAATAGGCATATATATTTTGGTACTATTATTAAAACACCACAGAAATTTTAGGGCTGTACCTACCCTTGCCCAGGGACTGGCACCCTTGTACAGCAGGGACGGTACAGTGGATCCAGCTCAAGGAGCAGTAACTTTGGGGAGTGTGCCTACTCATGCCTTGCTATGCACATTACCCACTATTTTCCTCAAATTCATCTTAGCAACACAGATTTTCTTTAAGTGTGAGGTTTATGTAACAGTCAAATCTATCAAAGGGGCAAGTAAGAGTTTGTCCTTAGAAGCAGTAGGTTTTAGGAAGTGGAGATATAGCTCTCTTGGTAGAAGGCTCATCTACCACCAGTGACTCCTAGGTTCAGGTGCATATACCTTACACACCTGTAATCTCAGCACTCTGGAGATGAAAAAGGAAGAGCAGTGCTAAAGTCATCCTTGACTATAAAACTGTAGCAGAGCTTTAAAGTCATCATTTGCTATATAACTCTATTTCATTTTTTTAATTGGATTATTTGATTTGTTGGTGTTTAATTTCTTAAGTTCCTTGTGTATTTTGGATGTTAGCCCTTTCTCTGATGATGGGTTGGTGAAGATCTTTTCCCAATCTGCCTGTAAGCTGCCGTTTTGTTCTACTGACAGTGTCCTTTCACATTCAGAAGCTTTTCAGTTTCATGAGATCCCATTTATTGTTGATCGCAGAGCTTATGCTGTTTGTTGGTGTTCTGTGCCACTGTTTGTGCTTGTGCTGTTTGTCTCCTATGCCAATGATTTCCAGACTTTGTCTTTTAAGAGATTTAGTCTCTGGTTTTATGTCACTGTATTCCATCCACTTGGACTCGAGTTTTGTGTGGGCTGATAAATATGGGTCTATTTGCATTTTTGTACATGCAGACATCACATAAGACCAGCACTATTTGTTGAAGACGCTTTCTTTTTTCCATTGTATGGTTTTGGCTTCTTGTTGAAAATCAAGTGCCCATAAAAGTGTGGGTTTATTTCTGGGCCTTCAATTTGGTTCCATTGATCAACCTGTCTGTTTTTATGCCAATACCATGCATTTTTATTACTATTGCTCTGTAGTATAGCTTGAAATCAGAAATGTTGATACTGCCAGAAGTTCTTTTATTGCATTGAATTGTTTTTTCAATCCTGGGTCTTTAATTTTTCCATATGAAGTTAATGGTTGCTTATTTTAATTCCATAGATGGGGTGGGTATTACGTTCCTTGGTTTCTGTTGTCCTCTCTGGAGCCCAGAAACATGCAGTAGCTGTGGGTTGCCAAGCATGAAGTTCTGAGTACCTGCCAGCTGTGGCTACTGATGGTCCCAGGTAGAATACATATTTCTTGTATTAGATACTAGCGCAAAGGAATGGGGGATAACCTAAAAAGGGATGGAGCTAAAAGGGTCCACAGAAGGCAGGTAGACTAGGTCTGCCACAAGGTTTGGTGAAGTCAAAGAGGATGTAGGGTCAAAGAGGATGGACAGGCATCAGCAGGTCATCTGCTACAGGGCTCAGAATGATACTGGAGAACTGGAATGGGAGTACAGGAAGAGAACAATGATGGACTACCTTTCTGGGATCTAACTCAGAAACACAACTCTTAGATCTTCCATTTTTTCTATCTTCTTTGGATACTCCTAACACATGCAGTTAGTTAAGATAAGCCTACCTAATTTTCTGAGTTCTAATCCAAAAATGGCCTAACTTTTCTTTTTACCTCTATTTTTCTTCTGAAATCCAACCACTTGTCATGGTCTCTCTTCCTGTGAAGAACTTGCCACACACAACAATGCATCCATTTTCTGCCCACCATGGCTGAACATGCCTGCTTTCTTGGACTCAAAAGACAGGACTACCTCTTCTTTGTCACCATTGGGCAGCTATCAAAACTAGTTTGTCTTCCTTGTTTTCTCTAAGAGAATGCAATTTCATCTTCTCAGCTCATTTTAAAATTATTTTATCAATACACTAACAATCCACAAAAGGAACCCGAACTCCCTTGTAGAATGCTAAAAAGAAAAAAAAAGTAAGCTCTCTGAATGATGGAACTGAGTTAAGTATGACAGAGGTGTGCTCCAGATAGCTGATATCTCATCTGAAGATCTGATCTGATCTTTTCCAGGTCTACAAGTATCTGCTTTGCCAGCCTCCTCACTGGGGGTAGGAAGGCATCTCTGGGTTTTAATTGTTTTTTTCATCCCAGGTTCTCTCCCATCAGGTAAGGCCAGACATGGAGCACACTGGTAACGCCCTTCTTTCTTGTCACTGGGTCGGATGTGGGGGTCAGGGTGGGGTGCTGATGGCCACGTTCTGGGATGTGAATAGGAAGTTTAACTTCCCTTTCCTCTTCTTCAGGGCTGGACCAGGGAAAGTTCTTTACTTAAATTTTAAAGAAAAGGGAAGAAAAAAACCAGCCATCAGGGGTAAGTTCAAGGGCCTCTTTCCAAAGGACAAAGCACCCTAATTGTTTTGGATCCTGCTCATTGTGTTCTTATCTGGGTGCACAATCCCAATTTCTTTGGGAAATGGATTTTCCAGTAGAAACATTGTGCAAGGTTGCTGAGGCTTAAAATCTGGCTATATTTTAATTAAGAAACTGTGTTGCAACTTAAGTTTCTGAAAGACATGAATGCCCAGCCAACACAGAGTATTACAGATTTGTCTCTAAGGACACACTGTCCTCACTTGGGAATATGGGGTCCACAACAAGGAATGATCTCTCCCTTTCAGTTCCTTCATGTGCTACAATTTAGCAGGACAGGTGCATGCTGGGAACACTTCCCCATCCTTCCTAGTTTATTCATGAACTCCTTCCACATAAGCAGCCTTTAAAAACAAGGACATAGGCAAGCTAAGAGGATAACAAAAACTAGACCTTAGTGACATTTTTCAGTGTCCATCATTCCATTTGTATTGCTTTGTCTTTGTCATAGTAAGACATGGACTCTCTTCCCTTGGGACAAAACATAGAAGCCCTTGATCCTTACCTTGCTACTTTGAAATTATATACATCAGGTCACGTGCTCTTACCTAATGCGTTCTTCTGTCCTCTATCATCTGCATTTTTTTCAACATTCTTATCTTACATGTTCCCATAGTACAGTCCATTGAGCTCTGAGAAATCAATAGCATTTCCAACTCAAAGATTCAAAACACTCCATCCTACTCCCACAAAACCAAAAACAGGATAAAAGTCGTATAGGTCTTTCACAGCAAGATCCCACTCTCTGGTAGAAATTCCAGTTTTTTGTTTGCTTCTCTGCTGCTGTGATAAAACACTGACCAAAAGCAACTTGAGGAGAAAAAGGTTTAGTGGCTAATAGGTTTCGGACTATCATGAAGGGAAGCCAAGGCAAAAACTCAAGCTGGAACCTAGAAGGAGGAAAGAAAACAGAGACCGCAGATTAACGGTGCTTGTTTTCCACGACTATCCTTCCAGCTCTCTTTTGTATAAAACCCTGATCCACTGACACAGGAATGATCCTACCCACAGCAGTCGGAACCTTCCCACACCAACCATTAACAACACACCCCACAAACCTGCCCACAGGCAAATGTGAGGAAAGCAATTTCTCAGTGGAGGCTCCCTCGGGCCAGGTGGCTTTAGTTTGTGTTAAGTTGGCAGAAACCAACCAGTCTGTTTTGTTAAAACACAAAAGGCAGTAAGATGTACTCTGTACCCATGTTTTCATTCCATACTGGAATACCTCAACTTCTGGGTGTCTAACAACTGAACTTAAATGCCAAAGCCAATGAAGACACAGGTAGTGGTATCAAAATATTACCTCCTGCCTGAGTTCACTAGGGACAAGGGAAATATGGGACACTTCTCAAGAGTCCTGCAATTCTGATACATTACCTGTTTTTTGTTGTTGTTTTGTTATTTTTTGGTTTTCCTGACTGAAGAGGCCATCTAGTTTCAGAGGTTGAACCCTACCTAACAAGGGGAAGGCACACAGTCAGCCAGATACTGAGTAGCTCCTTCATTTCTCCTCTATCGGTTTTATCATCTGCTGGAATCGGCTGGTATCTAACTGCCCATATATGCCTTCACTTGGAAGCACTGAAGGCATTCCGTACACATCATTTTTATGGGAGACCTCAGCATTCCCAATTATACTGTGAATCCAAGGATATGTACTCTCTCAACTCCTTTTCAATAGAGCACTCAAAGTCTTAGCTACAGCAGTAAAAGGGATGAATAAGAGAAACAAGTAGCAAGGTAAAACATCAAGGTTTAAAAGTTTATTTTGAGCTAAAATGTTACGCTCAGGATGCGAGGCTAAGCACTGCACTCAGGGTCAGCCGCTTTGGACCCAGAGAAGAGCAAGTCTGGTTGCATGCGGGTTGATGCCCCAGGTCCCGCCTCTGAGAAAAAGGTATCAGATGGGTCTGATGCTCCTTGGGTGGATGACACCTAAACGAACATCGGTACAAAGTCCCAATTTATTTCTAATATCAGAGATCAGACCTCTACTCTTGCCTGATGCATCTAAAACAAAAAGGGGGAACTGTAGAGAGCTGCGGAATGCTATGCCTTAAAGATGGAGCTGGTTTCTGCCTTCCACCTTCCCGATGGTGAGTGCTCTCTGTCACGAACAATTCCACATTTGGATAAGGCTGAGGATCTGGCTTGCTTCCATGTATGTGGACCGATCTGCATTGCCCCTGTGGCACGCCTGGGTTGGCTACCCAGAGGCTATTTAAGCTGTGGGCTGGCTTTCCCCAGGGTCCGAGGATTGTTCAAGGTTTCTGAATAAACTGCGTTGAAAAAAAAAAGTTTATTTTGCTAAAAAGCCTTGCCTCTTACTTGGCCCTTTTAAGTCACTTTGGAAGAGCAGAACAGAAGTTTAAGAGAGAGGCATCAATAGCACGTTTCCCCAGATGGGAGCAACTACTGGTGAGGACAAGGCCAACTGAAGAAGTAATCATCTTTTAATGACTTCTTTGGGACTCCTCCCAGGACCACACTGTAGCCAGGCCTTCTCAGTTATTCCTACGTCATCCTCCTTGTCGGAATTTTGCTCAATCCAAAGCTTAAGTCAATAAAGATGAGACAGGCATGGCGTTACTAGGTCAGTTTGTTCTTGTCTCCTATGCAGCCACACTGGATAAATGCAACCTAATTTCATCAATGTTCCTTTCTTTAACTGAGGTGTTTTGACTGGGACTGTACTTCATCACTGAGGTCAATGGAGTTAGGACTTCTGCCCTAACCACTGTGGCTAAACACCTATATGCAGTGTGATTGCTTAACTCAAAAATAAGAAAGAAAGAAAGAAAAAAAAAAAGACAGGCCACTAAATAATGCTGTGTAATGATGTGATTTGTTTATTTAAAATGATTTCCCTCCCAAGTTGCCCAATGATTTAGCAGGCTTTCTTTCACTTTCATCTAAAACAATCAACACACTCTTTGTATTTTATTTTTACCATGTTTGCTATTTTAACATTTGTTTAAAATCAGAGTCCAGTATGTTGACCAGTGAGAAGAATAGATTCAAGTTACACCCTTGGCATGGCATTGTTGCCGGACCCTTGGGATTTCAATGGTGGTGGATGCTCCTTCAGGCCCTGCCTGCAATCTGCTGCAAGACTTAAGCACCACACACCACCATTCAAGGCTTCATCGTCTTCAAAGATAAAACTAAATGTATTTTTGTCTGTAGGTTAGTTCATGAGGCTATTTCCCATAATTTTCATATACTTTCTTTTATTTATGTTCAGTTCTTACTTTATGACCCAGATGGGCTTCAAACTCATTCTGTAAATCCCAGATGGCCTTAAGTTTGTGCTATTTCTCCTGCCTCAGCCTCTCAAGAGCTGATTACAGGCATGAGCCATCACATATGGCTTCCTTTCACTTGCATTTTTGTATTGCTTCTTTTTGAGGTTTTTTTTTTTTCATTTTCTTCCATTTATTTTTATTTCATCTGTATTTACTACTCCATTAACTATAAAACATAACTTTCCACATTCAAACAAATACAACTTCATTAAAAATATGCACAAACCCATCTATTCTTAATCTAATGCATCTGAGTTAATAGATATGACAGCTTTCCTTGAATTTTCACTTATCCCTACCTTTAAAAGTCAACCAGAAAGTCACACCTGAAAAATAAGTGAATTTAAAAGGACAAAAATATACATTTCAGAGACAATAATGCAATGATCAAGATAATCTATTGTACAATTTGTCAAAGTCAACAGAAGACAGCATGAAAACACCCACCTTCAAATATATCATTAACAACTCTCCTAAATAATAAGATCATTGAAGAATATTTCAGACAACTGTACATCAGCTCCAAGAAAAAAAAATATGTAGGGGGACAGGATGGGGAAATTAAATGAAAACTCTTCTCAGATAAAATCTCATGTGTATCCGCAATTCAAGATTAAACTTCTCAAATAAATTTTTTAACAGAACAAAAGAGTATGCTGGTCTGAGGATATATGTCAGCTGTAAAGCGCTTGTTTAGCATGCATGAGGTTCTGGTCCTGGGTTTAATCACAGCACCACCACAGGGAGGGTGGGAGGTGTCTTTCCCTTTTTGCACAGAAACATGATAGGGCATTTCTTAACAATAGTTTACTAATTATATTAAGAAAAATTGGACACACCCATTCTACCAAGAGCCAAATGAATTTTTTCCATCACACTGTCTCTACTAAAACATTATCAATCATTTGGGTCAATTTCATGTTTAAACTTTTTTTAACTGATTCATCAATGCAGAATTATTGGAGCTGAGTTATTTAAAACTATTTAAATAATCATGATTGTGTTTCCTGAGGCAAATCTGAGTAGTTGCTCTAACAGTGATGTGTTGGGAATAAGTGAGACAGACCCTTGAAAACTTTCCTTTAAAAGCATATAATCTGTGTGATGTTAAATAGTAAGTAGGTCACATCTCACAGCTTCACAAGGGATAATTGTGTACAGGCCTTACTAGGAGAAAAGAACCAATAACTAATGCACTGCCTGTTTTATCAGATATCCTACATAGCTTAAGAAGGTAATGTTAAGCAAAAAGTGAAATCATTATCATAGAAAGAAAGAAAGAAAGAAAGAAAGAAAGAAAGAAGGAAGGAAGGAAGGAAGGAAGGAAGGAAGGAAGGAAGGAAGGAAGAAAGAAAGAAAGAAAGAAAGAAAGAAAGAAAGAAAGAAAGAAAAAAACAATCAAACACAGAATGAAGGCAAATGAGCTTGGTATGTGTCCCAGAGATCCCACTATGATTCTGAACCAAATTTTAATATAAAGGCATCTACATACAACTTCCATGACTATCTATACCAGAAAGATTCAGAGCAGATGAGGCGAGAAGAGCCTACCTTGTCAACGATAAATATCCACGTAACCAGAAGTCCCCTTGCTGACGTGCCTCAATGACCACATCACTCCCCTGCTACTGGAGGTGTCTAAGAAGCAGTGGTCACTTACTGTGACTTACACACTTTTTTACATTTACAGGCAAATGGGACGATGAATGTCTTTTCAAATCTAGTACTTTATAGTTAATTACATAAAAGCAGCCCTAAATTTACTACTGTTTAAAATTCTAGTTGAGATAACCTCATTATCTTTAAATACTGAGAACACAGAGGGCCCATAAAAACTAGTTGTGTCAAGTAGCCACTTCCTCCTTTAATATTCACTTGCTGTGCTCTTAAAATCTCAATGAGAGAAGCAGGAATTTTCCCTGTGTCTTTTGGCAATAGATTCAAAAGCAAAAGTTTCAGGCCTATAAAATGTCATGAAGTCTCTGGTTTTTAAAGCTAACTTATTCAGCATCTTGAATTATTATTGCACTCACATGTCGCCCGGAATATGTCTAGAACAAAAGTTAAATAGGTCTACAAGCATTTGCTTTCCTTATTAGATAAGCAAGCTCGCATAAAAGAAATGCAAAATGCAATTTAAATAAGTCTATATATGTGTGACAATATATCAACTTCTTATACAATGAAATTCAACCCCCAACACTTCAAATTCATGAAGAACCAGAAAGGAATCACTGTACACAAAAGTTCAAACTATTGACACATTCCACTTTGAGATCACTGAGCTAAAACTGCAATTTCTCAAGATTTAAGAAAAATAGATTTTAGGAAAGAGACTCTGTTAAATCACTGAATACATCATTTCTGCCATTAAGAGAAATAACTAATGCTTTTTTCTGAGATAATTCATTCTAATGAAGTAATTCTCTAACTCCTAATAAACACTACATTTACAAGAGTAAGGGAATTATCAGTAGGCATTCTTCCTTGTAAAGTTATTTGTCTCTAAAATACGTCAAGTAAGCTTTTAAGGACTCGGGAAGCGGCAGCTTCATGATCTTTTCCCTTAGTAAGTTCTGAGGTGGCTCCTCACGTTTCACAACTTCGCTGTTATCTTTCTCTTCTTCTTCTTTGCTGTCTTCTTCCATTTTCTCATCCTCTTCGCTGTCTAGAGGCTGAGGGATAAGCTGATTACCCACAAATACGTAAGTGTTAATTCTCTGTTTAACTCTCTTTCTTTTCCTCTTGGGTGGAGCCCTTTGTGGAATCCCTTTGGCTTGCATCTCATCATTTATGAAGTTTCTAAGTGTGCGTCGAATGTAAATACGAGCCAAGTCTTGGAGATTCCTGACAGCACATGGGGCTAAAAACAAACAAAAATGAAAACATCATACACCACTCATTTCCTCACAGAACATTAAACTATAAAATACTGCTTAGAGAGTCCTTAACACACAACAACTGAACGCACACTGAGCAGGGCAGGCAGGACAGAAAAATAAGAACATCCTTGTTGCTATTTATATGCATGGAGATTCTCTGGAAGAATAAATAATTTAAAAGCAGGATAAGGACAAAAACGGTAAAGAGATGAAAGGTTTCACCCACCATATCATTTTATACTGTTTTTTGTTTGTTTAAGTTATTGGGAGGAAACGCAACCATTTGTAACTCCAGTTCTGAAAGATCTGACGCGATCTTCTGGCCTACAAGGGACCAGGCATGTTTGTGCTGCACATGTATACAGGCAGGCAAAACACTCATACAAATAAGTTAAAAATAAATGTAAATTTGTTTTTCTTAAGAAAATGAATAAATCATATAGAGACAAATACTTATCAGAAAAACTCAATGCAATGCTTCTGAAGCTGTTGGGGGGTTCACATATGAACAAGTGCATGTGTGGCTGGAAAGTAAAACAAAGAGAGGGAGGAACGGGAGGGGCAGGCAGAGTGAGTAAGTGATCGCATACACTTGTTCACAGCAAAAGATCATCCAACATGAGCTGTGAATGAACAGAGATCCCCAATACAAGAGGCACAGCTTTAAGGTACTGGTATTTATTTGTATCAAATTCATCACAAAATGGAGGAAGAAGGGCCATAAATTCAAATGTACAAAATACCAAGGGTGCCTTTGATGTAAAACTGTTCACCAAATACTTCCTAAGCAATAAGTCAGACGCATAAGAACACATTTAGACACATGACTGATTTAAACTAGAAAAGTCCTCAAATGCAGGGAGCTCACATATATGGAAGAGAAAGGTTAAAAAGATGGAGACAGGATGAAGCGAAAAAAGAAAGAGAACAGAGCAGCGGTCACATTACACAAGTTCTTGGCTACAGGTACTGGAGCTTTCCACCAGCTGGTGGGACAGGCCTCCCTGAGAAGAATGCTTTGCCAGAGTCCAAAGCAGCTGATTCATTTAGTAGCCATGAAATGATCTAGGCAAAGACAGCAGCAAAGCCCTAATGGATGAATGGGCTTCATCTGCTCAAAGACTGACTACTGTGTAGGTGGTGATGCCTGGAATAGCAGTTCAGCTGAACACTTGAGTGAGCACGTGAGATGGCCACTCTGACGGGAAGCAGCAGGACAAATACAATATTGATATATGAGACAGCACAGAAACAAACCGGCTACAGGGGATAAAAGGAAAAATACCAAACTAAAACATGCAGTATCCAGCCTATATTTCTGGGGAGATACTGGTATCAAATACAAACCCAACAAATACAGAGAGGAGAACAGGATGAGAAGGAAATTCAAGTGTGTTTGTTTTGAATCTCCATCACTATCCAGAAAGGTTATTTCAGGAGCAATATCAGCAATATAGGAGACAGGAGGGTTGCTGGGACTTCCTCTGACCTCTGTATGTATATACACAGGCCCATATACCCTTACACATGTGTATATGCATAACATACACAAAAAAATAGACAATTTTTTTAAAAATGTATGTCTTTACATACATTTTATATAGTGGCATTTTAATCCAGAAATATGGCTGCTTTGGAAAGGGAACACATTTAAAGACCTTCTATATCTATGATATGGTGACACATCCTTAGCACAAGTCTTTAATCCCAAACAATGATGTCAACTGAGGGACAAAGTGACCTATCAGATAAAGACCACAAAAAAGGTTATGCCCAACTCTCAGGAGAACAGAGAGGAAAGAGAGTCGACTTAAGAGAGAGAAGCACAGAGAGGAAGAGAGCAAACAATTTTACAGGGTTTTACAGAGTCAATAGAACAAGTTAGACACAGGTGAAGACAGAACAAGTCAGCGAATGAAAAGGAGCCAGAAGATTAGAAGAGATTGCTAGAGTTAGTTTGAGGCCAAGCAAACCAATTCAGTCATAAAATAAAAGAAGCTTGCTTGAACCAGTCAGCTTGAAGAGGAGTTTCGGCCAGAAAAGCTGAGTTAAACCAGCCAGCCAGAGTTCAGAAAGAGATAGAGAGGGTAAGCTTATTCAGAAGTAAGTCTCAGAGACTGAAAACATTCAGGCCTAGGTTAGAATGTATGAAGGACAGAAGCTTCCAGGACTAGGCCTAGCTTAGCAGACACAGGCTTTAAGCCTTTTACGTCAAGTGAATAAAAGTTATTTTTACATGTATAAAATTTGACACCCTGTCTCATAAAAATAAACAATTATTAAAGGCGGGGGATTGAAAAAGTCACTTGTTTATTTAGGCTGAACCACACAAAAATTCCTTTTTTAAAAAAAGCTAACTTCACATACCAAATACATGTTTTTAAAAGATTAAGTCCACATAATTAGGATAAATTTTATAATTTATTATGCATTCTTTGCCCCTGAACTTAAACAATTTCACCTGCTTTCTGAAAATTTAAATCATATCTCTAGACTAGCAACTCTCAAAATTCTCAACTTGCTTTTGGAGACTGTTAATATACAGAAAGAGTTAGTATCAAAAATGTACCCTGACCCTGAGTTTAACAACTATCTCTTGATGCCAATCCAATTTCATCAATCCTCTCCTTCCATCCCCACGCAAATTGTTTCTACTGAAAATACATTTCAGGGGAAAGATACATTGTTTTAATTTGGCCCTGTACATCCCAACTGATCCCACTTTTTCAACAAAGTGTCTTTCTGCCTGCCTGTCTGCCTTTTTTTCCTGTCTTTCATTGTGTGTATAATGGTGATGTGTGTGTTTGCATGTGAATTCGCACATGCCACAGCACATGTAACGGAGGCCAGAGAATAGCATTTGGGAGTTGCTTTTCTCTGTCTACTGTGGGTTCCTGGGATCAAATTCAGTTCACTAGGCTTGTTCTGCAAATATCTGTAGCCACAGAGCCTTTTTGCTGGCCTTTGATGAGTTTATTTCTAGTTTATATCAAATATGCTATACGATATAAACTATCATATATATGATATTTATCATATATGAATACATATAATATAACCAATATCCAATAGCTTATATTCACATATACTCAACCAATATCCAATAACTGACTGTCTAATTTGCCATTCTATTTTTGTGCAGCACATCATCCATGCCAATTATAATTTACATTAGCACGCAACCATAGTTAGAGCTAAGACTCATAAAAGCTAACCTAAAGCAAGTGTCAGATAAAAAAGAAAATAGGTATTTCTAGAACTGTTAAACTTTCATGAAAAGCACTTCCATGGCTACTGCACAAAACTGCAGAGCCTAGGAGACAGAAGTATACTGATCCACAAAACACCTGCTGCGGGCTGTGTAAGCGTGGGGACACCACTGCAGGGAGCGTGTGCCACGGAGCTTTTTATTAACTTTCCATTGGCCTATGAAAAACTAAACTGTCAGAAGTAAACACAGTTCTGTTTAAACAATGGGAGGGAAAATGGCTTTATGTTGGTACTTCTTAGCTGGTCGTTTGAGTAGGATCAGGTAGTACAGAATGGCAGGGGTATGCCATCTTTACCAAACAGCCACAAAATGCAAACAAGAGACACTCAGTTTGGTGCTGTAAGAAGTCTGGAAGGATATGAATGCTGCAGCATAGAAACTTCAAAGTTTTAACAGAATGGTTCTCCTTTTTCCTTTTACCACTCTTATTATGAGTTTCCCTGTTGTATGTGGATATTTTTATATGCTTTGTCTCTTGTACTTTTTGTTAGCACCAAAAGTATACACAAGCATATTAAAAATAAAAACTGGTTCAGGACAGTTTCTAAATTATAAAATTTATTTTTTTTTTCAGAACTGAGAGCTTACTTAATCTCTTTCTGAAAAGAGACAAAAATGGAAAACAGTCAACATGGATGAAATTTTATAAGTCCTTAAATGTAGTCACAATGTCTCCAAAGCACTCTCCATGGTGAAGAAACCTTCAAGGCACTGCCACCCCTAGAAAGTGACACTCTGCAACCTCTCTCTATTTTCCCAGGAAGAGAACAGCTTGTGGTTTGAATGGATAAAATGCTGCTGGCCATCTAGGCCTCTGGTGCTACCATAGAACCCATACAATAGCTAGGCTGTGCTCACCATGTATGTGCGTGTCTCCTGTAACTGGGTGGACAAGTCTGTCAGAACTATGCAGATCTAACTTCTTTCCCTCTCATTGACCCTGCTTGGTAATCAAGCTGACACAGCAGTCATTAAGGTATCTGACCTCTGAGTCCATCCCTCAAATGGTAAGAACTAGGGAAATAAACAAGTATGATTTTGCTTTTTACTAACCATTATTATGGGCCACATACTAAGCCAAGCACTTTAGAAGTATTATACTCCATAATTTTTTGAAGCCTTTTCAATATGTTCCAATGTCAGATGGCTCAAAAGAAAATCAAACAAGTATTGAGAATAAAAATGAGCTTTCTGTATAAAGCCAAATTCCTATGAAATAAAAGAAAATTAAATCAGAGGTTCATTTGTAGTTAAGAACTGTGTTTAAGAATTAACAAAAGCACGGCCTACTCAAAGGTAGTTAAAAGTAGTCTCCCTCTGGTCTTTCTAAAAGGCCTTCTGGGTCCAAGTCATATGGCCATCACTTTTTCCATGAGACTTAATTTTCCTGGTCTCCAACATTCCACACCAGTGGATCCCTTAACCAAGAAGTCTTCCTGTTGTATCTCTAAATTTGTAAGTCACAGGTCCAACTCAAACCCCTCTTTTCTACCTCTATCTCTACTCTCCTTAGGAGATTTTATCTATTTCTTGTCCAAGCACAGCTTAAGACACCATTTTACATTGAAGATGTAAACGTCAGTTATATAGTAGATTTGGGCCCAAATGCCTTCCTGACACTAGTATAGTCATAGGTACCTCAAACATAGCCTAAAGAAAATGTCTGCTCTTTACACCTCCTTTCAAACAACGCAACACACACAGACATTCTCAGCTAGTCATTAAAGACCAGTTCTTTCTCCTTCACTCATATTCCTCACATTGTAGGATCTCTCTTCCTTCAAACAATTCTATCCACATCCATATCAACTATCTTCACGGTAACTAGTCTACTTCCCCCATTCTCTGGTGACAATTCATACTCTACAGCCCCTCAACATGCTCCTGATCTTGACCCTCTCATGCTTTTCATGAGCCTAGCACCTTTTGTAGTCACTCTCTCTGAAAGATGCTACTCAGTGTAGCGGATTTGTCTACAGTCCCAGCACTCAGAAGGTTAAAGGCGTAAGGAATTGGAGTTCAACACCATTGTTGTCTTTACACTGAACAGGAGACCTTGACTCAAAAAATAAAAATAAATAAATAAAAAACAAGCAAAACAAATAAATGATGCTGCCACAAACTCTTCTCCAACTACGTTCTTGGACAGTAGTCTAATCGTTATTCAGATCTTGCCTCAGCAAACAGCCTTGCTTCCTAACACCCTTAGACCAGATGTTCTTCCACTGAAAGAAGGAACCACGCTGAAGGCATTTTCAGTAAAACTTCCAACCTGAATAGGGGTCAATCATAGTTTAAGTCTCTAAGCCCTCCCTAGGTAACTGACGTCCTGGTTGGCAAGTTGAGACATGAATGCTAGGCAAGTTGTCCTACAGCAGTTAAATAAAACAAGGAATGAAAAAAGGATAAATACACCATATAGGCAAACGCCCCCAGGAAAGTCCGCTATCCCTGAATCCTGATTGGTGGAAAAAAGTAACTGTAACTCGGCAGATGTTTGTGGTTCTCAGGCTTAAAAGCTCTGTAAAATTCTGGCTCAGACTCACAGTTCAACTCCCAAGTCTGTTCTGCATCCCTGACTGATCAGCTGGGGCCTGACTGCAATGAGCAGACACTGTAACAGCACAACTTTCCACCATATCACAAACCAGTAAGTTCACAGGTGGTATGATCCTTTCCTTCTAAGTTTCCAAGAAGAAAGCTACTGTGCCCCACACAACACAAAGACTTTTTTTTTATTTTTGAGTGAAGAATAATCAATCTACTCATTACATTACTGTGTATTAAATTCATTATAATGATATGATCTAAAAAATCCAAAACATGAATGAAATCCCATCAGTGACAACCCATTCTGTGAGTACAAAGATCTACTTACGGAGCCCCACAGAATCCGGTGTGCCATTATCATTCTTACTAGGTTGTACTAGTGGTGCAAAGGAAACAGCAAGGATATTTTTACTTTCCCAAGTGTTTTGTCCAGTCCGCATAATCTGTGTTAACTATTTGGAGTGAAACAAAAAAGAAGCAAAGTGATTACCTTAATGTCAAACTTTTACAATTGCCGATGAGAAGGTAACACTTAAATGCAACCAAATTATTTTAAGTATTATAATACAAGCTATCTATCACCCACTCCACAGGAAATGTATAGCTGGTACTTTTAGTCTGGCCAAGAACCTGTAGTTGAGGAGCTCACAGAACTCAGAGGAGAATCCACCATTATTATTTAACTAAATGAGCATAATAACAAATGTCTATCAGGAGTAAAGGTCTCAGTCCTTATCAGAGACCCATAATTTGTCAAACTTCAGATAATAAGTATCTGTGAAATACTCAGCTATAAATGGGACATCTGTATCAAACTTTCTCACACCCCCAAGGCTCAGGGAAAAATCACAAAAAAAGAGGGCAAAAACAATTATAAGAACCAGAGGTCACAGAGCACTGCTATAAATCAGAGTTTTTCTGGACATGACAGGACCATGGCACCCATAGGCTCACAGCAGCTGCTGGTCGAAACTTCAGCGTTGTGGGAAGGGCCTATTGAAGCCCCACCCATGGCAGATGTAACTACTGACAGGATAGCTGCTAGAAATGGAAAGTCAGTTTCCTTTCGGGATGGAGTCCTTGTTAGTTTGACCGTTCTCCAGTGGATGGTGCTACACGGCTGCATATGAACAAGAACTTCTACAGGTACCTCCACAGACCTGCACACAGCACTGTCTCCCCAAATAAATGTCGGAAACAAGTCCAGTCATTTGGTTACAGCACTGTTAATAAGACTGTGTTTTCATTACTATGCCACTGATCTCTCTTTACGCTCTTATATATGTTCTTAATAAATGAGATTCTAATTCCAACCTTAATTTGATACTGTGAACAAATATAGTCAGGGCCAGAGAGATGGTTCAGCTGGTAAAGGTGCTTGCTGCCAAACCTGACACCTGGGTTTCACCCCTGAGACCCACATGGCAGAAGGAGAAACCAATTCTTACAAGTTATCCTTTGACCTCCAAACATGTTCTGGCATGCCCCCACACATACATGATACTGAATGTAATTTAGTATGTTTTTAAATAAGCACAAAAGGAAGTTTCTTTAGTCAGCAAACATCTGTAGTTTCAGAATGCATATAATCCCAGGAATATACGCACTAAGACACTGAAGTCCTGAATTACAGGCTAGCTTGAGTCACATAAGATGCTGACTCACGAAAAACAGATCTTCAAACACATCATTAAAGGACACCAAACAAGTGAGTAATCTTAGGTGTAAGCCTCAGGTATGC
The DNA here is from genome assembly GCF_030254825.1 of Meriones unguiculatus. Classification (NCBI taxonomy): domain Eukaryota; kingdom Metazoa; phylum Chordata; class Mammalia; order Rodentia; family Muridae; genus Meriones; species Meriones unguiculatus. The sequence continues at coordinate 115,315,145 of NC_083354.1, forward strand.
TCAGGTAAACAAAGTACATGTAACTGTGTGCACGTGTGTTAAAAACAGTGCCCACTGCACTCTCGCCTCCACACATTCACAATGAGCCAGGCATGTCCACTTCTTCTTTTACTATAAATTCCATTTGCAAGTGTATGTGTGTGTGTGTGTGTGTGAGAGAGAGAGAGAGAGAGAGAGAGAGAGAGAGAGAGAGAGAGAGAGAATTGCTAGACATGGAACTCATAGCTTCACCTGACAGGTAAGCCCTCTACCATTCAAAAATATCCCTGGTCCTTCCAGACACATCTCTAGTACTTTTTATCATTCTTACCTACTCAACAATCTTTAAATTTTTTAATAATTTGTTTTATTTATAAAGATAAGAACTTGAAGGCAGTTCACAAGCCAGACTTAACATGTTACAGGCTGAAGACTTGCATTCAATTGCATACCTACCAAATGAGAAACTGACTGACTGAACCTGAGTGGTTGAGTGGGCTCTCATTTCCTGCCACACTTCCTTTCTACATCAGCTTTGCTTAATGTACTTAGGGATCTCTTTCAGGCTTCTTTCTATGCACATACATAGATCTGTAAAGAATTGTTTCTTCTTCAAAAGTTACAATGTGTCTTTCCCTATCACAGAGTCCTAATTTCCAGTGTCACAAACATCCTGTGACAAATGCAGGACAGTGAAGGTACCTGATCTTCTATAGGCATGACCAATATGCCCCCAACTTTGAGTAAGATCTTCATGTAGTTTTCATGGTCTTTCTGGACTCCAGCTCCACAGTAAATTCGATCATACTGATGACTGTCAGAAGCTATCTGAAGGCAATTACCCACCACAAATGCGGGTTCACAGAATTCAAATCTGTGTGGGGAAACAAACATTTTAATTTGTTTAAACAAAACATTAACTTTTTGACAAATTCCTATAACCCTGTCCTTGAAAAAGCAAGGCTATCAACATTAATTTTATGGATAAGATACAATAGGAAACTTTATTTTAAAATGTGTGAAATTTAACGCTTATCAAGTATACTGTTTTGTTATCTGTGAGACAGCATACAAAGTAAGAACCTATTCTAAACCATACGAAACTTTACTTAGGGTAAAAATGAACAAAACCAAAGGCCCATCAAATAACAATCTTGAGATGCCCCCAAAATGTCGTTTGAGGATGAAGTCAGCAATAAGAAAAGGCTTTCACTTTCTTTCCAGAATAGTTAGAGCCAGCACAAAGGAGAAAGGCTCAGTTAAGGGCTCCTCTCTGCTTGCCACTGTTGCTCACATAAACAGTGGCACAGCCTTGGCCAAGAGATAGCAATCTACTAGTCATGACCCTTGCAACCACTAAGATTAGGGTGGCTTTCCTAAAAATTTAGGCTTGTCACCTTACAAGATTGGGATAGAAAGCAAATGAGTGGTGCTTTAACTGCAACTTTGGCCCCTATGCTTTTCTTAAATGACACAAGGGGAAATGTGGTTTCAAGGTTTATCCCACCAAGCACCTCTAGTTATAACGCTGGCTCTTGATAATGTTACACAGTAACAAGCTACCCTACACAAACTTCCAATTTATTTCTTAAATCCTGCCAACAAAGTGAAAAATAGACTACTATACGATGTAAAGTTAAAAGCTCGATGTAAATGCAATCCTTTTCCCCCTTAGACCTTGAACTCACAACCCAAGCTGGGCTCAAACTCCTTGAACTCCTCCTGCTCAAGCCTCTTAAATGATTAAATTATAGGTATGAGACCCCTTCCCAATCATACCCAATCTTTTAAAACCAGTTCTTAATCTTTTAAGTTGATAGTAAAAATCATACAGCAAGATTATGCTATTATTTACAAATGAAATAACTTACAGTAAAAGCTTGGCAAACACTGAAGGATGACTAAATGATTTCATTCAGAATGAATTTTACTTTATAAAACATACCCTGCCCTTTGATAATTAATAGTGAACTTAATACATATTAAGTTCTCATCAAAGTTTACTAAAGCATAGATACATCAATGAGCATGCATTTAAAGATAAGTCTACCACTCTTGAACCCTGTCCTTCACTCTCTACTATCTCTGTGGGCGGAACTAAGGGGAAGTGGGAAAGGGTTGAAAGAGCTGGGAGGTAGGAGTTACAAACAGTACATACTGTACTCTCATCTCCACACTTTACACTGAGCCTGGCATGCCATTTATTGATTGATTGATTGATTGCTGTAAGTGACATCTCACTGTTTATATTTTCCAGAATTCCCTTCCATCATTTTGTTCTCCTCCAGAGAAGAAACAAATGCTATGGCCTGGATGTAGTGTGTTTGTTGTAAGACAGTTGCCACATATGGCAATATTGAGAGGTATCGAAATCTTTAAGAGAGCCCTAGGAGAACTTAAAAAGATCATGAGAAATTAGTCTCAAAAAGACTAATTCCCATGTCACAGGGGTGGGTTAGGGCCCACAGAGCTAAGCAGTTGTAAAGAGCAAAGAAAGCTCAAAAATGTTGTACAATATTCCCAAATATGTGCTCATCATATCTGTCACATCCTGATGCATGTCCTAAGGTCCCAGCAGGTAGCTTGTGTTGTTATAATAAAGACAGACTTCCTAGTACTGCTGTAGCATGTACACATTTCTCTGTAGCTAGACTGAATTCCTTGCCTCTAATTTAACATGACAACTGTGATGAAGCATTCCTGTGACTGTGTGTGGTGTTCCTTTGCCTCAAATGTTCTTCACTGGCCACCTGCCACTAATGAATGTCTACTATACACTTAAGTTACACTTAAAATATCAGCTTCACAATGAAGTCTTAGTGTTTAAAAGTATCAGGCTACCTACATCAGGGATATTTAATTTCTCTCAGAGACAAGGCCATACAGTCCAACCTCTGACTACTTAAAATAGGATCGAAATGTAATTTCTTTTTAGGTTTGGGTTATTTACTTTATGACTGCATGTGTGTAAGTGTTTTGGCTGTATGTATGGTATGTACCACAAGTATGCCTGGTGCCTATGGAGGCCAGAGAGGGCATCTGGATCCCCTAGAACTGATACTACAGATAGTTGTGAGCTGTCCTGTGGGTGCTTGGAATCACACCTACATCCTGTACAAGAGCAACAAGTTCTCTCAGCCAGTGAGACATGGCTGCAGCCCCAAAACGTAATTTTGATTTTAAATAATCATGCTGTGAATCATACAATTTAACTATTTTTATCAAGTTTACAGCAAATGCTCTTTTTAATAAGTTTTTCTCAGTAAGTTCTATCTGAAAATCTTCATCCTTATAAAAACCCATTTTAAATAGTAACTTATATTACTCTAATTTTCAGATGCACAGAATCTTTAAAAAAAGATCAAGATTTAGAATTACTAAAGTTCTTTTATAAATCTATTAAATCAACTAAAGTATAGTTTTTATAATTTGAAAGCTTCCTACTAACTACAATACAGGGCAGATTACAGAAACAATATCTTAAAAACACCATTAGAAGTGAGCAATTTATAATTAAAACCACAGAAATTTATTCAAGAAATTTGTGCCTGATTTTAAAACTGTGTGCTCCTGTACAAGTTCTCCCAAATGCAGTTTCTATTAGTCTAATCAAGCACATGCAGTCTGACTTCAGCTATGGTGCTCACTGCAAACACAAATGAATGGACAAGACAATCTAAGGAATCCTACTCATTACATTATAACTTACAAGTGTGGTAAGCACTTTAGCATTTAGACGAAAGGAGTGTGATTCCCTAAGAGTGAAGGTGAAAGAAAACAGACCCAGAGATCAGAGGCTTCCTGTGAAATTCTGAGCTGTGATCTAAAGGTCAGACAGGACTGTCTAGAGCCACACTATCCAAGATGGCAGCCATTAACTACAGACACTAAGCCCTTAACATGTGGCTAGCCCAATGTGAGTTGTGCTCTCTATATGAAATTCATGTAAAATTTCAAAGAATTTCTACAAAAAAGAAAAATACTTCAACAATACTTTTACATTGCATACCAATAGACAATGCTTACACAGTTACATCAAAAGACGAATCAGGCAGACAGGTGGTGCAAGAACTTTCTCCTTAAAATATTGTTTTTCTTTGGAATATTTTCCTGCTTTTTGGTTTCTTTTGTTTGGTTGTTTTGGTCATCTCTGAATATGTCTGAATTTAACTGCAGTTCTATCATCTATCACCCCTCCCCCAATGCATTTATACAATTAAGTAAAACATGAAAGAAATACATATGCTTTATGTTACCTTTTCTAACTACCAACTCTAAGAACTCTAATTACAAAGTAAATATGATGATCACAAAAAAAAATCTCAAGATCTGAAGACAAATTTGCCTGGAAATAAAGTTACAGGGAAAATATACGCCCACTGCATTCTATAGTGATATTGTGTTTCAGATCATGATGCAGGTTGGTAAAGACCCACTCACACATTAGTGATGTAATGTTTCATAGATCATGATGCTGGTTGACAACCGTGTGTGTGTGTGTGTGTGTGTGTGTGTGTGTTCCCAACATGTGAAAAACCAAACTAACTCTTGGCTTTAATATGCCATTTAACTGAGTATCTAAAACCATGCTCATTATTCTAATAATAACCTGAATGTTTTCCCTTTTAATGGAGATATGAAAAGTCTATTTACCTCAAAGTGTGGGTAAAGCATCATTTTGGAAGAAAAATCCAATCTTTTACTCCACTAATATAAATGAAACATAGACTTCTAATTCCCTTATTTACTATACCTTAACATACTAGCTTCCTTGTACAGAACACTTAGGTTTGAAAGCCTATTAAAATCAGAAAACATTCCAGCAGTGGTGAGATAGCTCAGGGGGTAAAGGCATCTGCTGACGAGCCTGATGACCTGGGTGCAGTCCTCAGGACCACATGGTGGAGGAACAGAACTAACTCTAGCAAGTTATTCTCTGACTTCCAAGTCCATGCCCCGCCCACAGCAAAATAAATAAAAAACATATTAAGAAAATTTTAAATCCCCAAAGACCTGTACTAGTTCTAGTTATAAAATTTTTTAAAGAGCCATATCTGGAACTGTGAAAAACTGTTGGCAATAAAAATGTAAAAGAAAATAAAGAATTTGTAAGCCAAATAAACAAGAAGTTACCACCAAATTATAACAGTATTAAATAAATAAATAAAAACAGAAAAGAAATATAAATGTCTCCTGAAGTATTTCCCAATAAATAGGTATAAACCATTATTTATTATACCTACGATCATGGCTTAAACTTTGCAACCTCTAATACACAAATTTTTCACAATTGGTTAAGGAAAAAGGCATTTTAAAATTGCACATTGCTAAAATTTTAAAGCCTTACATATGGATAGAGGTTAACTTTACAAAGCACTTGTAGGTGCTTCTGGGTAGTATGCAATGGAGAATCTGAAATGCCTTTTCACAAACGCATTCAAGAAATAAATTCATACTAGTCAGCTGAAGAATGACTAAGAGTCCACTGCTGGCATTAACCCCGTTAAATGGTGGCACCTGCTCATAGACATGCTCATTAATATGCATGATGAGTTACTAAAAAACTGAATCAAGACACAGATGGTGGCTGCTAGCAATGTTATGTTATTAACCAGATGTAACTCCTATTGATTCTTCCAGGAGAGCAGGAAAAAAAAAAATCTCTCTTAAGTATTGACTATTCCAAAAGCTGTGCCACACCTAAGTTTCTTAAACCACACAGAGACATAGCACACTTTAAACCTTAACAACAAATTCTGTGTAATCTAGAAGGTTGCAGCAATAAACTGTCCAGAATTCTATATATAAAATGGTACTATGAGTACTGATAAATTATACATGTAATTCAGGTTAGAATATAGTGAATTAGAAAACCCAAATTCGATCTTTTCATACAAACCACAGTTCACATAAAACCTGAGAAATGTAACCAATCTACCATAATAATAAACATATGTGATTATATTTAAGAATGGCTCAGATGTTCTCTCCCTAGTTCTTATGTTAATATTAGACATTTCTTAAAATGTTATATATAAGTTAAAATTAGCAGGCATTTTTATTTTTAGAAAAATTCTTAAACAAAATCTCCCAAAATAAATTGACTTCCCTGAGTCACACTACCAAATATAAGTTATCTGTACATAGGGGGAAAAAAGTCTTAAAGTGAGTAAAATGCTCACAAATTCATTCACACAAGGCTTATTACCAAAATAAGCCTGAAATAAATAAAATAAACCTGAAAATACAATGACTGCTGTGAGACTCACACAGGAACACATTTCACTTGCTCTTACTAAGCTGTGCACTGAAAACCATTCAGAGAAGAATGCAGACATCTTGGCTGAGAACATAAACACTTGCCCCAAGTTAGAGCAGGATTCCAGTCACTTACCTTAGCAGTGGCTTTCTTTATAGGTGCATGTTGGACTATCTTCATCTTCAGATGGACAGATGATTTCGTTCACAGCAGGGACCTTGCCAACTTGCCCATATAATTCTTTTGAAAAGCAGCTAGGAGATCAGGGTGACCTAGCCTTGCCCTGTAGCTTCCCTCTTAGACGGATAGTCTAGGTCTAGGAGCTGACTGAGAGTAGAAAAAACAACATTCCCCTTCAATACACTGTGAAGTTGGGGCCAGCAATTGCGCACCTACTTTAGTAGGTGCCAGAGGACACTGTCATTGAAACTGTAGACAATTATTCCAACGGAATAAAGAAATTTCAAGGACCTCGGGAAGATTCCTACCTTGTTCTCATCTCATCCAAGAGAAACTGACAAACAAATCATAGAATCTTTTTCTTAAAACATTTCATTAAAACAGTTTGAGTCTTAAGAACTAGGACCACTTTGTTAAAAATAAGACAAAACTTTAAACAAACATTTCTGCTGTGATAAAAGCAAAGAACTATTAAACTCTTGATCTCCAAATACACCATTCAAATACTTTATAATCAGTAACTACACTGTTGAATGAGAAATTAGAAAACAAAGATTTTACCTTTTCAAGTGTTTTCCCTTCCAACTGCATCATACTCATCTTAGGACAATTCAGGCATTGTTTGTTTGCATTGAATAAACAAACCCACATTACTGTGGCATTGTAGAAACATACAATACTGAAATGGTCACTAAATGTTTTATAGAAAACCTGACAACTAAGTCATTCAACGCCATTGCATTTTTCCACATAGATGTTAATATTATATAATATTATAACTCATAGTCCTTTTACTATTTTCAAGGACTCTCTGTCCCAAACAATTTAACTGTTTATCACATTAAAATTTGTCTAGCAAGGTCTGGTAGTTCATGTCTACAATCTCAGCACTAGAGAAGCTGAGGCAGGAGGATCACACGTTTGAAGCTAATCTGAGAAATTTAACACTCCCTGTCACCTAAATAAATAAATAGATAGATAGGTAAATAGATAAAAGGAAGGATGGAATACATACAGAAAAAGTTAATGCTTTTGGACAGGGTCAGACTCTACAGTCTAGGTTAGCTTGGAACACTCAAATTATTCTCCTGCCTCAGTCTCTCATGTGCTGTGACTGCAAGTATGCCTCATCATGATCAGCACAAAAACTGTATTTTAAAAGAGTTGAGGATGTAGTTTAGTGGTACAATGATCTTGTATGTATAAATCCCTAGGTTTTATCTTCAGTACCACTGGGAGAAAAAAATGCTTACAGCTTACAATAATTTATATAAAATTATTTCTGGACACTACCAGTATATCAAGATATACAAACATTTGAAGAGTAATACTGAGTATAATGAGTTAGTTACAAAAACAAATGACTTCACTACAATTATCTTTAAAAGGACCTAATAAATCACTCCAGAGATAAAAACTAAACTGAATCCAGAAGCACTTAATTTTCAAATACAAATCACTGTGGAAAATAAGACTTCAATTAATTGCAAGTAAAACCAGGATTCTAACTATTGCCATGCATCAGTTATAATCTTTTGAAGACTACAAAAGATGAAGAATGGACTGCGTTCGCTCATCCTCCCCTCCAACAAAGCCGAGCTGTCCTGTCTTAGCTGTGTGCTCTGTGCCAGTGTGTATAACCACATTAGTGCTGTTGCCCGATTCTTATCTGAAGGAAATACACAATACATATAAAAACGCTGCTTTACACTCTATAACCAGGGCTAAGTGGCTAGGTTACACTTTATTGGGAGCAGCTCATTTCTAGGAAGAACTAATTTAAAATAAACAAAAAAAACAACCGTTTTTAACTGGCCAGAGTCTGAAACAGTGGTTTTCAACCTTTCCACTGCTGTGACCCATACATGTTATAGTGACCACTCTAAACATAAAATTATTTCTTTCCTACTTCATAAGTGTTTCTGCTGCTACTATTAATCATAATGTAAGCATCTGATACGCAAGATATCTGATATGGACCCATCAAAGGGTTGTTCACCCCACACAGGGGTTGCAACCCACAGGTTGAGAACTACTGGTATAAGATAATAGATTTACTGGTCTGACCACACACACTACTGTTTTCATTATTTATGACTCATTTATGTGCCCAATTACATACAAATACTGGTCCTCTCTCTGTAGGAAGAATATGCAGACTATTCTTATTTGGCTACAGATAAGCATTTCCAAAATTTTCTCTAATCATCTTGAGGGAAGAGGTACACCCTACTGACCTTACAAAAACTTTATGTAGTAGGATTCCAAAGAGCCAATTCAACTGTATACACCCATTTTTACGTACTAACTAAACTCATACACATAACTATAAATAAATGTTTTACTAATGACCAACTCTTTCATTAGGTCAAAGTTACAACTCAAGCATCTCTAACTAAGGTAATTACCCAAGTACTCATAGCTGGACAAATGTATTTTGTTTTCTGTGTAAATACTGGTTTGAGGTAACTTGATGACTCCCTCCCATACTTCCTATTCTAATTGACTGATACTGAGAGGGCTTGAGGTCCTTGTGCTCAAAGACAAGCAGCTGGGAATCCAGCAATGTTAAACATGCAGTGATGACTCTTCAAAGCGGAGATGTATACCCGTTTACAGTCCTGAAAACCGGACACAGATGCAGGTAGTGGCCCTGTGATCTGTGCAATCTGTAGGGCCAGGCCTCACCCGACTCTTGTACATTTATCTCGGTCATTCACTGTCCCCAGATCCTTGTCTTGCGCATTGTTTCTCAGTCAACAGAACACATCATTATGGAAAAGGTCAAATGTAATTTGTAAAGAGTTTCAAGGTAAACATGTTTTAAGCTTTGTTGTACACACAGGATTGAGTTAATTATCACCAGGAAACTTTTTCCCCCAAAACTGTACTGTGCTTAAATATGCCTACAATAAACCATCCAGTGTCAGACTCCAGAAGTTTCAACCAACACTGGCTACTGAATTGTGCTGAACCTATTTCCTTCTGCCTCATGTGGATCACTACTCTGCTGGCCCTGGTGTTTGCAGAGACCCCTCAACTAAACACCTAATCTTCTTAACCAATAAGGCCACAATACCAATCTTAGATCATAGTAAACTTATAAAAAATGATCTTTGAGGGCTGACAAATTAACTTATGGTTCAGTGGATAAAGTTGCCTGCTGCCAAATCTGACAACCAGTTTGATCCCCAGGACCCAAATAAATGAAGGTAAGAATCAACTCCCGTAATAAATGTAATAAAAATGTTTAATAAAATAAAAATGACATTTTTTAGTGTCTGAAGACTATTAGAGGTCAATAAACTAGCAACAGCAGGGCAATGCTACTAGAACATGCCACGACCATCCCTTTTCTTGATGATTAAAACTATTTTTTCCTGCAGAGGCAAAAATCATTGGCTGCCATCAGAGACCACTTGGCCTAAACACTGTAAGAAATCACCTGGTCATCTGTGTTTAGGAAAACTTTTGAAATCAGACCAGTTGATAAGGAAGTTCAGTGAACAGCATCACCGAGGAGTAAGTGATCCTTCACTGCAGCGTCCCATGTCCAAGTACAATAAACTCTGAGGAGCTGCTCTGGGCCATTTACCCATTCATGCGGCACTGAAACAGTGCTACGGACATGTATTAAGGATTCCTTATGCAAAGAACAAATGACTTAAGCCACAAGACACAAGTCTGTACAGCACACAAGTAAGACACATACACATAAATACACACACATACACACACACTAAAAGTACAGGGCTTTTTACTTTTACTAAAAGTAAAAATATACACTTGTATTTCTATACTGTACATTATGTATCCTAACACTAGGTAGTTATTAAATCTCTCACCCTCTCATCCTGACCTCCAGCAGATATTTTTAAGAAAACCTTCAAAGTGTAGCTTAATACACATACAAGTTGGCAATACTGTTGAAGGAAGGTGTTGATATGAAGGCTCTGGATTCCTCAAATGAAGAAACAGCACTGGATTTTAAATACTTGTTCTCTCCATGCTCAATTCTAAAGATGATGAAATCCCAAACCAAAACCATGTTCTTTCTTTCCTTTTCTTTTCCCTTTCCTTCTGTCCTTTCTTCCTTTCTTCCTTTCCTTCCTTCCTTCCTTCCTTCCTTCCTTCCTTCCCTCTCTCTTTCATTTCTTTCTTTCTTTCTTTTTTGAAACAGGGTTTCTCTGTGTAGCCTTGGCTGTCCTAGACTCACTTTGTAGACCAGTCTGGCCTTGAACTCACAGAGATCTGCCTGCTTCTGCATCCCTGAGTGCTAGGATTACAGGTGTGTACCACTGCACACATCTGACATTTTCTTTAATCTCTATTTTATAACATGCATCCATAACACTACACATAAATATGAAACTGCTTAGGAGAGAAACTTTTTACATTTTGCAGATGTTTATTTTTTAATTGAAAGAAAAGAAGAATAATATCCTCAAACATTTAAAAAAAAAACCTAAAATTTCATCAAAACACAAGTATGGCAAGAAGAAAAATATCATATCCTCTAACTAGTTACCAAAACAAAATTATGTAAAAAGGATTGAAAAGTAGCCCAATGCACAACAAATCAACTTTGATTACTTAACCTTACATCAGTTTCTATTTTAGGCAAAATGAAACAGTTTCCTAGTACTAGACACTCTTTGTATACAAGACCCATTTGTAATATGAGATACTGAACAATAAGTAACATTTCATACCTGTTCTGATTAGTTTGTTAACTTGACACAAGCAAGGGTCTTCTGAAAAAGAGAACCTTGAAAAAACTGTCTCTGTCAGATTGGCCTGTAGGCAAGTCTGTGGGGGCATTTTCTTGATGTATGATTGATGTGGGAGGACCCAACCTACTACTGTGGGCAATGCCATCCCTAGGCTGGTGGTCCTGGTCTGTAATAAGAAAGCAGGCTGAGCAAGCCATAGGGAGCAAGTTAATAAGCAGCCCTCCTCTGCAACCTCTCCTTCAGTTCCTGTTCCCAAGTTCCTGCCTTGAGTTCGGGTCCTAACAACCTTCACTGAAGGACTTTAAGCTGTAAGCAAATCAATTCTTTCTTTCCAAGGTGGGTTTTGGTCCTGGTGTTAACCATAGCAATAGAAACCTGACTATACTACTCCTGCCTAAGAGGTAAAATACAACTGCCCCAAATGGACTAACATAAAAATGTTTCAAAAATAAGCTGTAACACTTCAGCAAGTAGGATAAACGCCTGGTTAATGATTTTAAAACATTCAATGCCACACGGATTACTCTTCACTGAATGGTATAGATCATTTCAAGAATTAGTTTAAAAACAAACAAATCAAAAACAAGCAGAAAAAAAAAGAACATTTTCACAATTATGTGAAAACATTTATTTCTTATCTTTTTATTTTTGAGAAGGGGGGGGGCTGAGCTGGCCCAGTGGATGCCTGCCATGCAAGTGAGGACCTGGGTCTGCACCCTCAGAGTCATGCATGAAGCCTGGCATGGTAACATGCACTTAGCTGGGTTGATGAGCTTCGGCTTCGATCAGAGACCCTGTCTAAAAAGCACACATGAAGCGTGACTGAGAAAAGAGACCCACATTAATCTCTGGCCTCCACAAATACACACATGCATGCGTGTATGCACACCTTCATGTCCAAACCCACATGAACAAGCACACACACATACATATATACAGAAACCATTAAATACCTAAATATAAATAAGATAACTAAATATCTTAAAACTGATTTGTTATACTATTTAAAAAAAATCATTGGAATCATAGCATATTTTATGGCTATGCAGACCACTTCTCAGAAATAAACCTGGATAAAGGCCTTAGTGACTCAAGTCTTCCTTAAGCCTGTTGATTACGGACAGAATTGAACCTTCATGTATCAACAGAGGAAATATATGAACAACTAATATGTAACAGATTTTACTGAAGACTTCACACTTTCATCAATATTATTTTTATACTTTTTCTAAGTTAAAATGTACTCAAAAACTTCTTATGGGCAGATTAAGTGTCAATATTAAAACACTTTATAGGAAATCAAGTAATTCAAAAATTCTCAGTAACTAGATAAAAAATAATCTTGCCCATATTTCAAGACTCAGAAACCACATTAGTCATTAGACAGATGAAAAACGATGAAGACACAAACAGATGCTAAAGTTTAATAGCAATTTATTATTAAATAACTTAAGCTAAACACCTTGATTTTTATTAAGTGTGTTTCTTTTTTGAATAAATGCAGTAGGCAACTGAAAATGACTGAGAGTACAAATCAAGTTTTAATTCATAAAGTTTTAGTTCAAGAAGAAAAGTTGTTCAGGGGCTGGAGAGACGGCTCAGTGACTTGGTGTACTTGGTCTTGCGGAGGACTGTGGTTGGGGTTCCAGCACCCACAAGGCAGCTCTCACACTATCTGTAACTCTAGTGCCAAGGATCTGGTGCCCTCTCTGAAATCTGAACGTGTATGTGGTTGCACACAGTGACATGTAGGCAAAACACTAATACATATAAAATAAGCCTATAAAAGACACAAGTTGTTCAGCAAACTGATAATTTACCTGGCCAACTTAAAGCCACTGTGCTTATTACAGAAAAAAGTAATCTGGACATCTCAACTCTTTCAGTCCTTCCTGAAGTGCTTAAAATTCCAGTTACAATCACTGCAGGAGCTGAGGATTCTGCTGTGGAGCACTTGTTTTGTTTTCTTCAACAAGTTCAAGCATTATTCGCACTAGGATATAAACCCACGAAAGAGGAGACAGAAATCAAAGGGCAAGTAGAGGAGGAAGAAGAGCAAAAGGGCAGGAAAGGAAAATATACCCCCTGAAAGACATTCAGAGTGTTCCTGGATTCTGAACTCCCCTCTAGGTCTGTGCTCTTGAGATGAAATCTCTGCTGACAGCCTAGAACTCCAACTCCCCTCCCCAGTTTTCACACTGGCAGTTAAGCCAGGGCTAGGGATGAGTGAGGGACCCCTGCCAATAAGCCATGTTTGAAGTCTGGGTCACTTTTTACATTGAAACCTTGATGTATACTGATTGAGTTCTAAGCCTTTGCTTCCTATCCCTTGTAAGGCTTTCTCTGTTGGAAACTATGACATGCTATACAGAAAAATGACATGCTAAAGCACTTCATATGGTAGGCTATTTCACTTCATGGGACTTTATTTCAAATTCAAATGTAAGAATCCTTGTTTCATAAAACTCTCAGGGCAGAATTTCAGCATGATTACACCCCACATCTTCACGTTCACTGCTGTTCCAAGGATCAACACCTATGCAATGTCTTGGAAAGGGAAGCCAGAGTCAAAGTAAACAGTTGTATAGAACAGATTTCTCAAACAGGATCCCACAGTGACACATACAGATGTATTTATATAGGAACTTCTACTATATTTATTACAGAGAAACTGAATACTGTAAGGAAGGACCTTTGTGTGCTGGTACGTACCTTTGAATGTTGGTATGCACGGTACGAACAGAGGACCGGATGTTAAAACTACTACCCAAAAGGTTTAAAACAGTTACAAAAAAAAGTACTTGGAGCACAAACATCTTTTTTTCTATCCAGAAGGTACCATATGATATTTAAGACGTGAAAGACCAGTAATCATGTTATTTATCTGTAATTTAATTACACGGTAACTTCTCTATTTTTCCTCATGGCACAACACAGAGATTTCTACAGTATTCACTTAGTCAGAATCAATAAGCTAATACTGTTCAAGTACAGGAATACTCCACATATTCATTAATTGCTTGTACACCAAAACTACAGGTATAAATACTTACTTATCAAAGCTATCGCTATTTTTGATGAAGCTCTCCAATTTCTCCTTGGCATATTCCACCACATCTGAATGAAGTTCAATCCCATGATTTATTCCAAAAGGACCTGCAATTGTAGGAGCATTTTTATAAAAATATTAATGATGTACCCCTAGAGTTCTAATTTATGTATATATATACTTATATACCAATAGCATTTAAAGAGAGTAAGAAATATGCAAACAGTTACTAGCTGGATTTTAGAGTTGAATGGAAACCTGTTTACATTACTTCAATGCAGTGATGGGGAGGGGTATTCACTTGCTTTTTGTGAAGAAGAAAAGGGAGGGAGCACAGTAAGCAACAGATAATAAGGCTAAAACCCATAGGTCTCCAAAAGACAGTTTGTTGGCAGGATACTATGATCAAAATACTCACAGATCCCCAGGTTTAAGGGGTGGTGGTGATGCTTTGCAGGCTGAGACTAGAACCAGACCTTGCCTTAGTCAACACTCTGTACCTCTAAGCCCACTATTTTGCTAACTTGCTTACTCAGACTAGCCTTCAAGTCACTATGCAATCCAGGTTAGGCCCTAACTTGTGAATCTCATGCCTCAGCTTTCTGAGTAACAAGAGGAAATAAATATGCATGCATCACCACACCCAGAGGAGGTTGAATCTTTATCATAATCTTATCTTATCATGTATTCATAATCTGGTGGTTCTCACATATGCAGTTAAGCAAACCTCAAGCTTTTTACACCATTCTTCTTTTTACACATGACAATGGCTAAAGAGACCTCCCAAAAAAAGGGCTGGAGAGAAGAGCTTACTCAGTGTTCCCTATAACTGGCAGACAGTACTTGTTCACTGGGATCGAGGACACAGTATATGTCCAGGTTACAACACCAGATCCTGTCCACAATCCCCACAAAGGTAATACACAATTGCAGTAGACATGCAAGTTTCTCTTCATTGTCTGAAATGGAATCAAACAGGTTTTGTGCTCTACATTCTTTTACTGTAATCTGAGAGATTTCTTAAGGCTGTGTTTGCTTATTTTTGTTTTGAAAAGTCTCTCTCTGTAGCCCCAACTAGCTCTGAGCTTACACTTTCCTGCCTTGCTTCTGGAGTGCTGGGGTTGCTCCCATGTCCAGCTTAGTAATTCTTCTTAAGGAATCTGTAACTGGAGGTGCCCTCTACTGCTGGTGATACTGCAATGCATATCATCAGACTGGTCTAAAGACTTGTCTAAATTTAACCACTAAGTGCTTTAAAGTAACAAGGAAAAAATCAAAAACAAATGATCAAATTTAGATGTTCTCTGAGTATAAAAAAAAAGAAAATGCGAAAATGCTCAGTCTTCAAACCAAATATCAAACATTAAGAAAAAAAGAAAAAAAAAACTAATTTTTACCTAGAAAATTTATTTGGACAAGAAATTTTAATCATGAGACAATTTGACTCAGCAAATACAACAATTTCCTTTGCTTCCAGGTTGGTGAGGTTTTTTTTTTTTTTGTTTGGGGGCAGGGGATGCTGGGACAAGGTCACATGTAGAGCTGAAGCTGAAGCTGGCACTGAACTTATGTAATAAAGAATGATTTCAAGAGCTGGTCCTGTCATCACTTATCAAATAATAGGATTATAGGCAGTAGTCACCATGCCAACCAACCTGAAATATTATGGTTTTAAAAGTGAACTGAGGCAACCATAAGCATTTCTTTTCTGTTTCCTTACTTATAAACTGGTAAGCTTTCATCTGAAAACTGAAACATCAGGTCAACATGGTTTAATACCTCCTGATACTGTAAACATGTAAAAGGTTAATCAAACAAATAAAACCAACCGCCTTCCCACACTGTATGTAGAATCCTATACACAGTGATGTCACTCTTCAATACATTCCCGCTTTCGAAAGGTAGCTTTCACGTCTGTGGATGACACCCAAGGATAATAGTTAACGTTGCCTTTGCTATTTCTGATTGAACCAATAAAGTCTGAACCCTAAGGAAAAATAAAAAAATAAAAAAACCACATTCCCAATATGAGCAACTTGAGAATTTTAGTTTCCAAAGGATTAATTCAAGTGGAAAAAAGTTCAGTCTAAAAGCCCTTAGAGGAGAGTCAGGTAGATAAAGAAGGCTATATGTTCAAAGTATATTATAAATAAGAAAATGGCCTTGTGCAACCTCATACAATAAAATGATAATAAACATATTTGCTTTAAAGCTTGTTCACATAAGAGCTGCCTGGTAGACAGTCACCTATGATTGAAGCTGATGAGCAGGACAAGGTTGGCTGGTGTTTTCCTCCACCCATCAGAAAACAGCACTTTTAAAACTGTAGCTTTCAGTAGTTGAAATTGTTTGGAAGTAGTCTTACCCTTATTATCCCGATCTGTCTGTAGACATGGGAGAGCACATACCTCAGCTACTCGTGTCTTTCAAACCATTTCATTTTTTTAACTTGAAATAATAATTATTAAAAATTTGAATAAAAAGTTAATATCAAACTGTAAGCACTTAATAATATACAGTAAGAAAAGCATTGTTCCACCAAGTTAATCTCATATTGCTTCTATCTTCCATGATCCATTATGGTAAAAATCTAAGAGAAACTTGTACTTACTTCCATTATCCATCAAGATTTTGGTAATACTTTTCAAACATTTTATGCAAAAAATAAGACATAAACAAAAATACTGCCGGCTTGCTGTACTTTCTCTAAGACCAAATGCAAAAGCTAAGAATCTCAAAATGAAGGTTTCCAATCCTATTTCAAGCTGCCTTATTTACACAAGACTGTAGACTTGAGACTAGGTCAAAGGGCAGAGAAAGGCCACTCCTTACTTGAGGATGCTTCTTCCATTACTATCTGAAAACAAATGTTACCAATTTTCAGAAATGAGGTTGAAATTTAAGGAAATTTTTTTATTTCTAGAGGTTATAATATAATTACATTATTTCCCCACTTCCTTTCTATCCTTCCAACGCTCTCAAATTCACAGCCTTTTCCCTTTGTTCTCACATATATATTATATACGCATGTCTATTACATATATATTCCTAAATACATAAATGCAATTTATATACATACTTGTATGTGTGTTTTCAGTGTTGACCATTTGGTATTTAATAACCAACTGCTATACTCTTTGCTGGGAAAGACTACTCTCCTACTCGCAGCTTTCTTAAGGAAAAATCGTAATTTATTTATTTTTATTTTATGTGCATCGTTTTGCCTGCATGTATGCCCGCATGAGGGTGCCAGCTCCCTGGGAGCTAGAGTTACAGATAGTAGTGATCTGCTAACAAGGGTGCTAGGAATTGAACCCACGTCCTCTGGAAGAACAGCCACTGCTCCTAACTACGGTGCCATTTCTCCAGCTACATCTTAAGGAAATTTCTTCATGTTTTCTCACCTAACACAAAGCAGTAACTTCAGGAGGGTGGGATGGTACAGCTCTAACCCCAGCACTCAGCAGACTCGGGCAACAGGATTAAGATGGAAGCCTCAACTTACATAACTGAAAAAAAAAATGTTTTTCCCCAGTAATATATTAAGAACTATTTTCACACACAACATAAACACACAGAGAGAACACGTTAATAGTAGCTAATACCAACATTTGTTTGAAAATAAAATTGTTTCATTTTAAAGCAACATGGAAGCATATCTTTATCACTTAATAATTAAAGTCATTAACAGTGAAGTAAATTTAAAAGATAAAATATATTAATAAAAGGCAAAATTCATGGAGAGGAAAGGTGCTCAGCAGCTAGGAGCACGTGCTGCTCTTACAGAGGACCCGGGTTAAGTTCCTACCACCCATGCTGAGCAGATCTCAAATGCCAGCCTGTAACTCAAGCTCCAAGGGTATCTGGTAGCTCTGGCCTCCACAGGCACCTGGACTCTTATACACATACTCAAAGGCAGACACAGACATACCGATACACAGACAGCACACACTTAAAAAAAATAATGATAAAAAATAAAAAGCAGAGCTGAAATGGCAATGTTATTACAGTCACAGAATGTGCTGTTAACCACAACACATCAAGCTATCATATATGTTGGACAATGCTGGGAGTTACAACTCAAAAAGAGAACCACAGGGAAGTAAGACCCAGGAAACTGCAGGCACAGCCAGCTACTTCTGAAAATGGAGACTGAAAGGTCTAGGGTAGGAAGGCCATCTCATCATTATACATTGTTCAAGCATGTTTTGCCGATAAGCATGTATAACCTATCAATCAAAAGCTAACAGGCTAGGGCTGAAGAGATGGTTAATGATAGTAAAGTGCTTGCCATGCATGGGTGGGGAACCATTCTGAATCCCCAGAACCCATGTAAATCCAGGCTCCTTAGCTTGTCTGCAATCCCTGTGTTCCTACTGCAGACAGAAGGCACAGCAAGAACCCCAGAAGCTCAGAGGCCAACCAGCCTGGCTGTGCACCAATGAACCACAGAGATCCTGTCTCAAACAAAGTGGAACAGTGATGACCAGTACCTGGGGATGTCCTCTGACCTCTACAAGCATGCCACGACATGCACTCACCTCACCCTTTCCCCACAGAAAATGTTAAAGCTACACATGGTCCAAGGTTATCTTCGGCTACATAGCCAAGTCAAGACCTACATCCCGGGTTACATGGAAAGGAGGGAGAGCATAAAAGAAATTTAAAAAAAAAAAAAGGAAACTTATGAACGTTTAGATTTTTTTAAAAGGCATTATTATATATATCAAATACTACAGTACAAGTTGCCAATGGGAAAAAAAGAAACAGTATTGCAAATGAAATGTGAATGTGACTTTGTATTCAATACAACCAATGTTATTTATTCACATAAGCCAAGAAAGATTTTTACGAAATAATAAAGGTTTCTATAATTTCTATAATTATTTTTATAATATACAGGTTTTAAAAGAAAACAGAAGAGTCAGTTTACAAAAATAAATAAGTTACTAGGAAATATCGAGATTATATATTAGAAATTATTTTAAGACTAAAGTTCATTTATCATAAACAACAAATGTAACAAATTTCTAATATAAGGACCAATTATTTTCTTTTAACAACTGTGCTTATCCCTAACCAGCTCATCTATACATCAGTTAATCAATAATTAAAGTGTACATGTAAAGGTCAGTAATTACTAGGTAAAACACAGTAACTAATTTCTATTTGCAGCATGTCATCTTCACATGGTATTGCACACCTGGACAATATGATATGGGTATACAGACACTTATCTGAAAGCCATTAGGGGAACCCAAAAACTTTACACAACACGAAGCTCACCTTCTCTGTCTGGCGTTTTCTGTAAGGCTAATTCACAGGGTACAACCCAGACAAAAAGGATTCCTAACTCATAACCGGAAGAAGTCCAGGAAAGAAATGATCAGACCTACAATTTCAGTTAAGAACACCAAGGCCTAACTATGGTTGTTCTTTCCCGTGGAGCAACCTAGAATTAGTCCATTACTCCCTCAAGATTATTACTTACTCTAAAAGGAATCCTGAGGATCCACAACTGCTTACTTTAAAAAGCCTCATTTGCTGTTAACTATCAGAGGTCACAGACCATCAGAAATTATGATGTGCCCCATCCCTACTTACAAACCACATTAGCGAAACAAGCAACACTGTAACCTACAGTAGTTCTCAACCATGATGGCACATCAATAACCTGAGAACTTAAAAGTAGGACAAACTTGACCTGCTTAAAGGCAACATGCCTGGGTATGGCCTGGTCAGGCTAAATTATTAACACACAACCAGGCCTGATGTAGAAATGTACCTCGAGTCTCACATGCATGAGCACCCATACACCTGAGGTCTCTGCAACTCAGCCTGACCAAAACTGACTGCAATTCAGCCTAGTCTTGAATTCTCAGTAGTTTTCTTGCCTCAGAACAAGATTATAGACACAAACCACCATGCCCAGCTCCGTCTGAATGATTCTAAGTGTTTTGGACCACTCAAATCTCTGTTCCCACTTGTAAATAATACCATGAATTAACAAATATTAATATAAAAGCATTTGGTTAACCCTTAATATCTACTACAAGTGGAAATAGATGAACTGGTTATTTGGTTTCTATGACACCAATATAAAGTCAATGATATTAAATTATACATATAAAAACACTTTTTAATAAATCACATTGATTATTAGTAACTCTAATTATGTAAAGTAAAACTTTAGGAAGTCTAAGTACTAAATTTGTAGATACGACATGTAAAAAATGAAGTATATATACAGAGCATGATGTGTCAAAACGTACATAGCCAGGTTTAGTGACGCATGTATGTAATCCTAGCACCTGAGAAGTGAAAGCAAGAGGATCAGGAGTTCAAGATCACTTTTGCTACACAATTAAGCTCAAGGCCAGCCTAAACTACATGAGCTCTGTCCTCCCAATATACAAAACATATGGACAGGAGGCTACATGTGATTCTCAGAGTTCCTCACATACTATCTTCAAAGATTAGAGACAACTACTGTCTAACTTTTCCTAAGTCTTACCATGTAATCGTTTAGTGATTCTTAAGATGAAAAATTATTTTCCATAAGATTCTCTGCTCTCTGCCCAAAGTTTGTCTATGAGTCTCAGCATCTGCTTTAATACCCTGCTGGGTAGGTTCTTTCCTGCCGCTCCCAGTCTTCTCCCGCTTCTAATCTCTATACTTTTTGCCCTTCTGAACGAGGATTAAGCATCTTCCCTGAAAGACCTGGAGAGGACAGG
Organism: Meriones unguiculatus; assembly: GCF_030254825.1. Lineage (NCBI taxonomy): Eukaryota > Metazoa > Chordata > Mammalia > Rodentia > Muridae > Meriones > Meriones unguiculatus. Next base: position 115,336,079 of record NC_083354.1, read on the forward strand.
AGCTCTACAAAGAGACCAACAGAGACAAAAAACCTGGGTCCAGGGGGTACTATAGCGACTGATGCTCCAACCAAGGACCATGCATGGAAAGGACCAAGACCTCCTGCTCAGATATAGACCATGGGTAGTTGAGTCTTCATGTAGGTTCCCTATAAGGGAAGCAGGGGCTAGAAAGGGGAGCAGGGGCTGTCTCTTAACATAGACTCAGTGGCCTGCTCTTTGACCACCTCCCCCTGGGAGGGTAGCCTTCCCAGGCCACAGAAGATGATGATGCAGCCAGTCCTGATGAGACCTGATAGGCTAGGGTCAGATCCTACCAGTGGACTAGGGGAGGGGCATTGGGGGAGAAGAGGGAGGAAGGGTGGGATTGGGAGGAGACAAGGGAGGGGGCTACAGCTGGGATACAAAGTGAATAAATTATAATAAATAATAAACAAAGAAAGAGAGGAAGGAAGGAAAACTTTTTTTCTCTTCTCTAGGTTTGGGAAAGGGCTCATGAAAAAGTGCTAGAATTTGACAGTAACATCTTAAAAGCATCAGATTTTTAGTTATTTACTGGTTTCTTTAGACAGTGCCTTATGAGTTTTTTTGTTGTTACTAGCTTTTTGAGACAGTATCTCATTGTAGTTCGGGCTGGCTGGCTCTGAACTCTTGAACTAGCTAGTTATGTAATGTAATTAAGGATTTTAAATTCATGATTCTGTCTCCGCCTCAGACACACAATTTATGCAACTTCAGATCTTGATCCAAATTATTTTTACCAGAGTTCATTTTCATTGGCTTTCCCCCATTTTTGTTTGTTTTGTTTTGTATTTGTTTTGAGGTTTTGTTTTCTTTTTTAGACAGGGTCTTGCTATGTAGCTCAGGCTGGCCTTGAATTTCGAGCCTCGTGTTCTATGCTAAGATTACAGGAACCGCTACAAAGGGCACCTAACACTTACAGCACCTGAACACATCCGGACCAGCAATGACTGACTCACTGAAATGTGGATTTACTGAGTAGAATGAAAGGAGCTAACAAAGGAAGTGTTATCTCTATTTGCTGAAATACAGTCTAATGTAAACACTTCATAAACATATGGAAAGGAACACAAATCGCAAATTTATATTAAAACCAATAGCAGGGGGTAAATCTTACAAATGAAAATATTAGATTCTAAACTAATTTGGTAGAAAAATCTTTAGAATATATTAAATATTTACTTTTTATTTGTAAGAGAATTTTTCTTCTTGCTTCAAGCCAATTCATATCTCTATGGGCATCCATTACATAAATATTATTTAAAAATCAAGTATCCTTGGGGCTTTATGTTCCCGTGAAAGTAAATGTAAGAAGAAAAACAAAAGCTTTTTCAAAGCATGTTGTTTGATACTTTGGGGTTCTGAAATGAGCTCGTTGCCACTCCACAGCATAAGATTAAAGAGGCTGATGTTCAAGTCTTTACCTAGCATAGTTCAGAAGAAAACTGCACCCTCCACCAAGAAAAGAAACACAGGACAGATATGAGAATATAGGGAAAGTTTTGTATTATGTGGAAAAGAATTGAAAGGACTGAGTTGTGAACAGGGTAATTTCTTGTGTACCCTGAAAAAGAAACAGGATATGGGCTGAGTGTGTAAGGATGAAGACCTGAAGACTGGGAGTACTCTCCAAAGTCCATGTCCAGACCTGGGTAGGTACACCCTGAAGTTGTTGGAATTCATGGACCCTTTAACATTCAAGGATACTGAAACCAAAACAAAACAAAAAAAGGTATACCCTTCACTATAGGCTAAAGCCAAAGTTTTCTGTTTGTTTTGTTGTTGTTTTTTTAATGGACAAAGCATTTACAAAAACAGGAGGAGATCAGGAAGTTAACAAACAAGGACAGAGGAAGAGTGTTATGAAACACTATCTTCAAGATATGACAAGTCCTAGCCCTAACAATCATGAACAACACAGCAGCTGTGGACGCCTGCATAAGACCTACATATGACTATTTCCTTCAACATTACATTATGGATGAGGAGAGGGAGCTGCTCCTCAGGTCACAACCCTCCCTGATGAGCTATTAGCAGCAAAGGGTGCCATTTTCTTCAGTTGTATAGACACTGATAAGCTGTCTATAATTCAGTAAAAAGCCCCTACTGTGCTCACACTTTGTCTGAAATCAAGACAGACAGAGAAGGAAAGACTAATGGAAAAAAAAGGCTCAACAAGATCAGAAAGGAGGGTACTGAAGGAGTAAATATGATCACAACAGTTTGCATGAAACCCTCTGTCTTATACACACATGTAAACACACACATACACACACTTAGATATAGAGATAGATAGATAGATAGATAGATAGATAGATAGATAGATAGATAGATAAAAAAAATTCCAAGAATGGAATAGGTTGGCTCTATTAGGCAGACTCAAGCAGAAGCGAAGATCGATTCCAAAGAAAACAAAAACCTCCCTGCAAATCAAGCATCTGAATTAAACAATCCACCCCTGCCACTACTTGATGCATTCAGCCCAACATCCAACACTGTCAAAGAATGACCTGTACTAAAAGGAAAGAAACACTTCTCTGTCTGTGAGTTTAGATTCTACAATACTGGCTCATGAATCATTTCACACATAGGAAAACAAATGCAGGACAATAAATTTTTGAAAGCATTCCATTCTTCCAGTAGCTATGGTTTCTAAAGTCGAGCAGACACCGTCTCTAAGGAACAGAATGTGTGTGTGTGTGTCAGAGAGACATGGAGACACAGAGAGAGACAGCGAGACAGAGTGGGGGAGAGGGAAAGGATATAATCTTACATACTAAAAATTCATCCAGGTAGAATCGACTTAATTTTACAAGCCAAACTGAACTGAGAACATGACTTGCCTAAGACTGCCCCCAGGGACTGGTATCATATTTAAGATTCAAGCTCTGCTCACTGGCCTCGGGTCAATGCAGTGTCTTGCCCAACACAAGCAAGAGAAGAGTTACTGCACTTCTACTAGAAATACACACAAATGACTCAACATTTCTGCTCCTCTGCACCAGATCTGCAAAATACACCAAAAACACTGCATGCATGGGGTCACAAAAGTGCCAAACTCAGAGGCCACAAAAGCACCATGCTCATGGAAGAGTCACAAATGTGGCACATTTAGAGGAGCTACAAAAGGCGCTGAACAAAAATAAATAAATAAATAAATAAATAAGGCTCTGAACTCATGGGGAAGGGGTTATAAAAGCACTGCACTCAAAAGGCTTACAACTAAATTTGGCAAAAAGCAAAGGACCATTTTCTATATAGATGAACCAAGTTGGGGAGATGTTAATACCAAACTACACAGAAAAACCCTGTCTCAAAAAAAAAAAAAAAATCAAAACAAACCAACAAAACAGAACACTGTATGATCCCACTGCTATGAAAGGCCCAGAAAGGCAAGCCACAGGAGCAACCGGCTGCCAAGACTATGGCAGAAACCAAGAGTGAATATTACTGAATATGGCCTGACAACAGAGGTGTTTAAAGGTTAGACTGTAGCAAAGTTTATACAACGGTACAGTTTTATTAACAATCACTGAGTTAAAGACTTAAAAAATATTGGTAAAATTGGGGTCGGGGAGAGAATACTCCAGTACCAGTACTGGCTGCTCTTCTGATTCAGTTCCCAGCACCCACATGGTGGTTCACAACCTTCTGGAACTCCAAAATCAGGGGATCCAACGGCTTTTTCTGGCCTCCAAAAGAACCAGGCACACACCTGGTACAGACATACATGCAGTCAAGGCACTCATACATATAAAAGAAAAATAAGGAGGGGAAAGGGTAAGCTTTCCAGTATGTAACCTATACCCGCTTAAAGAGAAGGAGGTGAGGGAGAGCACAGACGCACACAATTACAGAGGGAAAAAATGTGCGAACATTTTCTGAAGGCAAAGGCACTCTGAATAAGGATCACTTAACATCCTGTGGTGAGAGGCATGTAGGCCAAACAGGACGGCAGCACACACCTAACTCAGCAGCTCCTCCACAGAGGCTGGCAGCGAGTTCCCTGTTTGTGGCCTTCACCTTTACGAGTGTATCCTGGAGAAAACATCGCAGTGGCAGTACTCAGAGCCCTGGAATGATTCTGGAATCTCCTCAGTCACTTCTGCTAACTAGAGAATTAGTCAAGAGACTAAGAAAAATCTTTAAGTTGGATAAATATATGTATACACTACTGCTTTTACAAGGAACTATAATTTCTGTATTATAGGTTCTATCAAGAAAGTAAGAATAAGTCCCCAAGCCAAAAAGGAGCAGGATAAAGAGGAACCACCCCTCCCTGAATCAGCAGCTATAAGAATGACAGTAAAATCTTTAGAATATATTAAATATTTACTTTTTATTTGTAAGAGAATTTTTCTTCTTGCTTCAAGCCAATTCATATCTCTATGGGCATCCATTACATAAATATTATTTAAAAATCAAGTATCCTTGGGGCTTTATGTTCCCGTGAAAGTAAATGTAAGAAGAAAAACAAAAGCTTTTTCAAAGCATGTTGTTTGATACTTTGGGGTTCTGAAATGAGCTCGTTGCCACTACACAGCATAAGATTAAAGAGGCTGATGTTCAAGTCTTTACCTAGCATAGTTCAGAAGAACTATGGTGATGGTTTGGTATTTAATTCAATTTTAAAAGGTAAAACATTTGGGGAGCTCTTTTTCTCTCTCTCTCTCCATCTTCAACTTAATTATACAAGAATAAAGCTAGTGCTAAGATTCCTCTGTAAAATTCCTGAGCTCTGGGAGACAGTTAGGTGAGCAGAACATTCTTTATTTTGATTTTGGAACTGAAAATTATGTTCTAAGGCAACATATAAAGATTTGAAGTGATCTACATTTCAAGTCTGGGGCAAAATTAAACTTACAGATAACTGCTTTAAATATACCTTAACTGGGCTGGAGAGATGGCTCAGAGGTTAAGAGCACTGGCTGTTCTTCCAAAGGTCTTAAGTTCAATTCCCAGCAACCACTTGATGGCTCATAACCATCTATAATGAGATCTGTTGCCCTCTTCTGGCATGTAGGACTATGTGCAGGCAGAATATTGTATAAATAACGGATAGATAGATAGATAGATAGATACATACATACATACATAGATACATAGATACATAGATACATAGACAGACAGACAGACAGACATTTAACTAGGAAAAACTCTCTGAGGAAAACTCTAACTCCCCCTCACTGAACAAGAATGCTCTAATACAACCCTTGCTCTAAATATGGCCTGCTTTCCCAGCTTCTGCCCGGATCCCTGTAACAGACTATGGCAAGCACATGCTGAGGAAAGGGCTGCTGTAAATGTGGTCACTGTACAAAAGAAGATCACACCTGACTCACATACTCAGAGATTTACAGGCTCTGTGTAAGCACCTCTCCATGGTCCAGTTGACTTTTTTTCTTGCCCTCCCTCTGATTTAACACATGGAATACAAATCAAAGTATGCGGGTGTACTGTGGGGATTAGGCTTCCAGAGCAGTTAACAGATTAAAACTGAGCTATGACCACTGTTTCACAGATGTTCTTTCTTGTCTTCCTTTTTAAGTGTTATCTTTTTTTGCCAACTGTACAGTTCTGATAAAAAGAATAATAATTATACTTTGGTTTTAATTACGCAGGATGACAAATAAATCTTAAGACTGTACTCAGAAGCTATGGTGACAGAGTAAGCTGAAGGTCCATGGCTTGCGGGACATCTGTTAACAAGAGAAAAACACCTAATGTACGTAACAACACAGGGTCTGCTTCCCTCATCCTGGCCCCTGGTAAGAGAACATCTTCAAGGTCTGCTTAAGAGCACAACTGGCCATATAACTTAGTCTGCAGGTGGCTGGGGCTAGTTAAGTATTCTCGTCAGGCTGCTAGTTCTGAAACACACCTCATCCTGTCTTTGGGTAGACTGATCTCCAGGTGTCAGAGGCTGAACATGGGATGAATCAGTCAACAGTCTCAAAACAAAGAGACAAAACCTCTTCTCAGTAAGCCTCTAGTAAACAGAATATACACAAGTTGTTCCTGCCAGAGGACAGAGAAGAGGAGCAAACCAACACAAAGTTTAAAGTTTCTCCTTTGTGGTAAAAGCTTAGTAATCTAACATCACTTTGACCAGCTCAGCATCAAAAACTAATTCAGTTGTGCAGAAGGCCACACACGTTTTAATGAAACAAATCACAGGTTTCATGACTAAATCTCATGACTAGGAAAACATGGAAAAAGCCACTGTCTAGGAAGAGATTCCAGCCCTGAAAATGACTGACAGTGAGAAACTGGGACTACATTTAACTGAGCATAGAAGACATAATCACTGATGATAGTGTGCCATTCTCTACTCTCTTCCTTCAATGGACTCCCCTACAACAACTATTCCCACGACTATTGTAGAATAAATGTAACACATTTATTATAGAATAAATGTAGCTCTAGAACTTTGGGCTAAACACAGAACTCATCACACCGGGTAAGAACTGTTAATTTCTTTCTTGGAAACTGGTCCCGAGCCGTGCAAGCAACTTAATGATGAACCTTAAGTGCTCCCACGCAGCGCAGTCAATGTGATGGAGGGAGTCAGTAAGTTAGTGACCTCACAGGTGCTCGTTTTCTATCCAACATGTCTTACATATACAATGTTCCTCCATCTACAAATTCCCCACCTGTAACCCGTCTTCCCACTCACTTCCTAGCTAATGATGTCACAGAAGTAATTTAACCTCTCCGTTCACTCACTTAGATAGCATGATTAATAACATACTCTTCTAAGGATTTCTGGGCACACTGAAGGAGCTGCAGAGCCTTACACTATGCCAGCACTCATTCTGAGTCCCTTTTGATCCCTGCCCTATTCTCATTCTAGAAGCCTGGTATAACAAGACACAAAATATGCTGTTATTTTTTCCCCAGTCTCTTACTTTGTCCCACTATGCCACATGGTCTAAGTCCCGCACTCCTATCTTCAAGACTGGCACAATTCCCTTTCCATTTGAAATGGGACACTGATAAAATGATCATAAATTGTTACTTTACATACTGTTAGTACTCACGAGCTTCTTGCCTACCAGTTGCTGGGGGGCAGGGGGGGCGGGGCATGAGTCTCATGTATCCCATGATGGCCTCAAACTCACTATGTAGTATGTTACTAAGGATGACTTTGATTTCTGATTCTCCTACCACCCTGCTGGTATGTGAAGTACTGGGTCGATACTAAAGCTTTGTACATGCTAGGTAAGTATCCCACCAACTTAGCTACAAACCCAGCCCCAGGTGCTTGATTCCAAGCATTCCTATGTTTACTGTAGTTAGACAGAAGCGTGCAAGAGCTGACCACCCATCAGGGACAGTGCTAGGAATGATGGGATTGCTACAACTATGTGCCTCCTAACTAAAAAAAAACAAAAACAAAAAAACGCTGCTTTAAACAGACACATTCAGACATACTAGACACAGTTACAAACATTGTAGGTCATGAAGAGCCATGCAAACTCAGCTCACTTTATAAATTGAAATTTACAAAAATAAAATTACCTAAAATTAAGCCCACCATTGTACTTAAATATCCGGTTCCACTGCCCAGGTTAAGAAAAGATAATCCTGGTTGAAGTTTCAAAGCTTCCATAACTTCGGAATAAATGCAAGGTGCTGACAAGTGAATGTTCCCGTGCTTCCAGGCTAAGTCTTTGTACGCATTGTCCCGGTAGCCTTCCAGATAGTAATCTCCGCGGTCAATGGCTCTGAACGCTTGCTCTACTCTTTCAGTTCGGATGTACTGAGCTTCTTTAAGGTTATCAATTAAGTCATCATTATCTTCCCCAGCACTCACAGCTCCTCCCATGACAGTATTCAAATCAAATCATAAGTTAAAATGTAACGGATTAGTAGAAATGGCTTCCAATAATGTGTGCTTTTTCTTTTTAATATTGAACTTGATTTCCAAAAATAAATTAAACCTGGAAAAGAGTAAAAATAAACAAGTTTAAATTAATGTGTGTCATAATATTTAACTATCATTTCCCAAGAATACATTCTGTTCCAGCCACAGTGTTAAATGACTTAAATATACTATTTTATTTACTTCTTGTAACAACCATGGAAGTTGGAAAACTTAGGCTAAGAATTTAAGTTTACTAGTACTGGTCCTATATTGTGACCATTGAGTCACATACCCAGAGGTTAACTGATCATAATTACATGCAACTTAAAATTCAGTTATCAGCTTCGTCAGATTTCACGCACTTAACCTGCGGCAGCAGTTACAGGACTATCAGGCGGCCGCCACAGGAGACAGTGAGGGTTTGGAGAAGGAGACTGCTGCCAACTTAGTACCATTCCTGATTCAAAGACCATGCTCTGAGTCACTTAGCCACACTTCCAGTAAGAGTGATCCTGCCTTAATGACTTAAAATTCTTGACCTTAGAAGCCAATAATTTTACACGGTTTACATTTTAAATATTTTATGTTTATATTGCCTAAACACTAATATAAATGCAAAGACAAAAAGAGCCAGGCACAACGACATGGCATTCCTGTAATTCCAACATTAAGAAAGCCAAGGCAAGAGGTTCATGATCTCAAGACCAGCATGTACTTTAAAAAGCCAGATTCCCTGGTTTAATTCATGTACATGCACAAACACAGTGACTGATTTATTTGGTAAATTTTGTTAGAAAAAATGAGTCCACAAGTTTCATTAATAAGTTGAATAGTTAAGCACTGGAACAACACACACACAAAAAAAAAAAAAAAAAAAAAAAAAAAAAAAAACAAGAAAAAATAATACTCCTGGAATGCTCGTTTGCATCTGGCATGTCTAGATGGCATAAAGGCAACAGCAGATTGACCTCTCTCCATTGCATTAACACACTACAAAGTAACAGAGTATATTCTCTGTGTGAAGGATCTGGAGTTATTGAACATGGCTATGAGCCTCCATTGCATCCAAACTTCTAGGATCCTCAGCCAGGTCAGCCAGCACTGTTGTCTGCTGGGCCTACTGAGCCATCTCCAGCCCCACACTTCACACTCTTTATGAGAACAAGGCAAGTATTAATAAACAACTACCACTGGCACAAACCTTTCACAATGCTTTATTTCTAAACATCACAACAAGACAACGAGGAAAGCAGGCCATCAGAATGTTCACCTTTAAGAGAGAAATCACAGTAAAGGATGGAATGATGTACCTCAAAGAAGCACAGAAGAACACAAAATGAGACGTGGAACTGAAGACAACTTCCTTAAAGGCATACATGGTGAGAGGGATTATGGACTGGGATACTCAATCACAAGAATAAGACTGTTGAAAAATTATCTACAGCTGGCACTCTACAGCACCTTAACAATCTTTTGCTCTAGAACAGTGATTTCTTCTCCACTTTCTGGCACTGATCCTTTTCCATGGTCTCACCAAATTTACAGACCTTTACCTACTGAAAAAGCAAACAAATCAGCATTTTTACACACAACTTGAGAAGGTTCTCAAACCCCGCGAGATCCACTTCTAATTTTAAATAATGTGCCATAGGCAACACTGAGCTAATCAAGAGATTTTAACAAGGAAGAGACAGGTTCATCTCCATTTTAAAAATACTTCCAGGGTGGGTCAATCAGGCCTGAGATCAAGCACTTCAGGAGATGGAGAAAGCATTATAAAAAGAAAAGGTGGTGCATGGATGGGAAACTTGACATGCCAGAACACTTTCTTCATACTCTAGTAGGAGATAAGAGTATCAGATCTGAACAAAAAAGCTACAAGGAAACCCAGGAAAGGTACATACAGTAATCTTCCTTTATCTGTTGTGGGATTTTCTTTTCCCATGATTTGTTGTTACCCATCATCAACTATGGTTTGAAAAATTAAGTGGAGAATTCCAGAAATAAGCAATTCACAGGTTTTAACTTGCATCCCCTTCCCAAACAGTCTAATGAAATTCAATATGGCTTGTGATTCAACCCAGTCATGGTGTAAACCCTGCCTGTGCCCAGCTATTAACACGGTATCTGCATCTGGCATCATTGTGGTGGCCCAAAAACCACTTGTATTAGAGTCACCCTAATGTATTAGTCAAAAGGCACATAAAAATTCCTACCGTCATCTTCCTTCATCTCATCATGTATAAGCATCATCTCACATCATCATAACACTAAATAATCATTTCAGCCTTAAGGATGTGCATAACTGGGGACTGAAAGGCTGGAAAAAAATACTCCAAGCAGATGGCAACCAAAAGAGAGCAAAGAGCCAGACATGTTGGTGCATGCCTGTAATGCCAGCACTCAGGAGGATCACAAGTCAAATCAAGTATGTTCTTGAGCTTAACTGAGTAAAAGCAAACTCAGTTGGCAAGAGAAATTCTAGAAAAAATCACAAGTACTTGAAAATGGAACAGTAAATGTTCCCAAACCACCCACAGTCAAAGAACTCAAGGAATTTTTTTTTTTTTTTGAGTATCTTCAAAAAACTGAAACTGAAGCCAGGAAGTAGTAGTCCCTGCCTTTAATCGCAGCACTCAGGAGGCAGAGGTAGGTGAATCTCTGAGGTTTAAGGCCAGAATGGTCTATAGAGCGAGTTCCAGAGCAGTCAAGGATACACAAAGAAACTCTGTCTCAAAAAAAAAAAAAATTGACACTGAAAAAAATCAACACATCAAGCCTACAGGATGCATCAAGTTAGAACCAAGCCTTGTGGTACAGTTATCAAGTTACTCAAGAGGCTGAAGCCCAGGGATCACATGTTGGATTATACCTTGGGCTATCCTGGACTACTAATTAAGTTCAAGACCAACATGGACAACATAGATGCCAGGGTGGTGGTATATGTCTATAATCCCAACATGTGCCGAGCAGAAGAGGATCAGAGGCTACAGTCATCTAGAGCAGAGTAAGCTCGAAGCCATACTGGGCTACGTGAGACCTTCCCTCAAAACTGAAAGTGGGAGCAGAGGAGTAGGGGAAGGCTGAGATAAAGCTCTTGTCCAGCATGGTCAATCCCCCAGTAGGCTCAGGAAGTCCATAATGGAAGAAATATCCAGTGGCCCAAGTTCTGGAGTAGGGGTATGCTGGAGGCTGGTCTCAGACCACACTGCTTAATTACGATACTTAAACTTTAACACTCATGTTAGGACATGAAATCCCTCTCCCCAATGTGGCTGTATTGAACCAAGCCTCTTTTCCTGCCCTTTAGTATTAACGTGGCTCCTAACTGGTCTGTTAAAGATGGGTGGCCCACACTGCCCTCTTAGGGCTGAGAGAGCACACACCCTGGCTGCCCAAGCCAAAGAACTATCAATCACTCTGCCAAATTACTACTGGTGTTTATGCCAACACCAGCTATTCTGAACATGTGCCTACTGCTGTGAGGAGACACCATGTCCAAGGCAATTTACAAACGAAAGCATTTAATTGGGGGCTTGTACAGTTTCAGAAAGTTGGTCCATGAACATCATAGTATAAAGCAGAGCAGCAGGCAGCCATGGCACTGAGGCACTACCAAAGAACACATCTGAGAAAGAGAGAGAAAGGGAGAGACAGAGTCAAACAGACACAGAGACACAGAGCCAGACCAGGCATAGCATAGGCTTTGAAAACTCAAAGCCCCTCCAACAAGACCACACCTCCTAATCCTTCCCAAACAGTTCCATTCACTGAGGACAAAGCATTCTAACATAGGCATGTATGAGGGCCATACTTACTCAAACCACCCTGAATATGGAGCCTCAGCCAGCAGTTTCAAACAGCTTATACCAGCTTTGAAGATAGTAAGACCAGCTACTACCACAATCCTTGGAGAACTCTAAACTCCTACAATTCCTACGTAGGTCTGAGTGGAGGCACTTTCCTTGATGACCTAGCAAAGGGTTAATATTGCTATTGAAGACAGGAACCCAAAGCCTCACTTGCATGTGAGGTTTGCAGTAACTAGTACAAACAACAAACACCTCACACCCCCCCTTGACCCCCACCCCTGCTTCAGGAGCAAGCCACTGAGACTGACTTAAAAAGTTGGCTGGCGCTTTGGACCCAGAGAAGAGCATGTCTGATTGCATGCGGGTTGATGCCCCAGGTCCCGCCTCTGAGAAAAAGGTATCGGACGGGTCTGATGCTCTTTGGGTGGATGACACCTAAATGAACATCGGTACAAAGTCCCAATTTATTTCTAATATCAGAGATCAGACCTCTACTCTTGCCTGATGCGTCTAAAACAAAAAGGGGGAACTGTAGAGAGCTGCGGAATGCTATGCCTTAAAGATGGAGCTGGTTTCCGCCTTCCACCTTCCCGATGGTGAGTGCTCTCTGTCACGAACAACTCCACATTTGGCTAAGGCCGAGGATCTGGCTTGCTTCCATGTATGTGGACCTATCTGCATTGCCCCCATGGCACGCCTGGGTTGGCTACCCAGAGGCTATTTAAGCTGTGGGCTGGCTTTCCCCGGGGTCCGAGGATTGTTCAATGTTCCTGAATAAACTGCATTGAAAAAAAAAAAAAAAAAAAGTTGGCTGGGAGCTATATCCTGTGCTGCCTTTCCTCCCGTTGCAACATAAGGCCCTGTAACAGATTGCTCCTCAGAGGCCTCTTCTTACCTACTTTCCTCGGAAGTGGCTGGTATAAAAAGGCAGCATGTATCTTCTGTAAGCAGGCAAGGCCTCACATGAAAACACTGAGACACCAACCCAGCCACAAAACCTTCCACCTACAGTTTGTCCTGCCCGCTGAGTGTTCTGGGACCAGAGCCTAGCACCACTTCGAGCAGGACCAGAGACTTCACCCAGCACCTGATGAGAGCAGATACAGAGCCACACAGCCAAAGAGCATGCAGAGCTCGGGGAGTCTTACTTCTTGATGATGAGGGAAAGGGAGGACCAGAGAAACAAGAGGGGTCAAGGACACCATTAGAACAAGGCACATGAATCAACTGACCAGGACTCCTGGGGACTCACAGAGATCAGGGAGCCTGCAGGGGTCTGGCCTAGGTCCTCTGCATGTATGTTATGGCTGAGAAGCTTAGTATTCTTGTGGGATTCCCAATGAGGGTGGGGGTGGAGCCTTCTCTGACTTTTTGCCTGCTTGTGGGATGCTTCTCCTCCCACTGGATTACCTTGTCCAGCCTTGATGTAACAGTTTGTGTCTGGTCTTAGTGTAGCTTGTTATGCCATGTTTGGTCCATGCCCCTGGGAGGCCTGCTCTTTTGAGAGGAGAGAGAGAATAAAATTAAAAATTAAAATTAAAAAAATGAAAAGAAAAAGGAAGAGGCATCAGACAACAGAGGAGCGGTGCAGTGGCACAGCAAACAGCCTACCTGACAGTCTAAAAGAGGCAGCTGCACAGTTCAGTAAGGGCTATGACGGGAACAAGAGGAAGATGCAAAGCTGAGGTTAAAGAACAGAAGGCCTTAAAGGGAAGAGGACCACAGGCCTTGACTGCTGGAAACAAAAGAATGCGAACATCCTGGGCCTGTGCAAGAACTGTCATATGGGTGGATGTGAGCATCCACAACTCAAGAGCTGCACAAGAGCTGCAACACAAGAGACTACCCACCTGCCATCAGCACTGCTCACTACTGTCAAATGCCAAGGAATACAGAGGTGGCAAAACTAGCACTTGAAGAGCTTTTCCTGGCCTACACTTTCTATCAAGGTAGAGAAAATGGCCCCCTACAGATGTCCAGTAGCAAGAGGGGCAGTCTACAAACCCTAAGAAACCGTACAAAACAAATAAAGGGAATTCGATCCTGATCCTGGATTAGGATTGGTAAAAATGTCCAGACTCAGCACAATTTATATGAAATTCCAATGCCAGTTTTCACACACACACACAGAGAAAACAATCGTAGTATCTGTAGAAAAACAAGACTGCAAACAGCCAAAGCAATGCTAAGCAAAAAAGCAATCCTAAAGGTACCACATGACCTGATTTCAAAATGTACTCCAGTAGCTTCAATAAGCAAAACAGGATGGCACTGGGAAAAAAAAAAAAAAGTGCACACTAATCTTCAATGACTGTGTCAACACACTGAAGAAAGTGCAGTCTCTTCAGTAAACAGTGTTGGGGAAAGTGGATACCCACATAAAAACTGAATTAGCCCTTACTTTACTCTACAACCAAAATGGATTAAAAATTCAGCTACAAAGGACAGGAGTGACGCCCCACAGTTTAGAGTGCTTGCTGCTCCTGCAGAGGAGCAGAATTCTGTCCAAGCACCCACACAGCCCCCAACTACCTGTTACTCTAATTCCAGGGGATCTAGCACCCTCAGGTGATCTCAGAGTGTATCGTGGGATACACTCACACAGGGACATACACATAAGTAAAAATTAAAATCAAAGATTTCGGGATGAGGCTGACAAACCGTTAAGACACCTCGAAGAAAATGGAGGAGCAGAGCACAGTAGCTCTATCCCAACACCCAGCACTTGGAGGACAGAGGCAGGAGGATTACTGCAAGTTTGATCTGACCTGGTCTGTACAGCTAATCCTCTCAGCCACCAAAAGGCTGCACAGTAACACTTAATATAAGTAAGGGAGAAGGGGCGGGAGGTAAGGGAGGGGCAGGCAGGCAACAGAAGAATGCTCCACACTTAACATTCATCTGGAAACACATTTACTGGATATGACTCCAAAATCATAGGCCACACAAATAAAAAATGACTTTTAAGTTACATCAAACTAAAAAGTTTTGCAGATGACGGGTGTGTGGCGCAAGCCTGTAATCTCAGCACTCAAAAGGCAGAGGCAGGCAGATCTCTGTGAGCTCGAGGCCAGCGTGGTCTACAAAGACAGTCCAGATAGCCAGGGCTATTACACAGAGAAACCCTGTCCCAAAGGAAACAATAATGAGAAGACAACACTTTGAAACCACCCATCTGACTGGAGGCCAATGCCCAGGAACCCAGATGATGGGAGACAGGAGTTGAACTGAGCCTTCTTGGAGGAACACCCAAGTATGTCCAACACATACATGAGAAATGTTCACCATAATTATCCCCAGGGGGAAAAAAGGTCAAATCAGTTCCATGGTAAGACCACATACAATGATAAATGCGTAATTTCAACACCAGGGAGGCTGATGTGGAAGGGTCGCAAGTTCAAAGCCAGGGCTACATGGTAAGGACGATTTCAAAAACACAGACACACACACATATATTGTATGCACAGAAATATACACACATGTACGGGAAGATATCACATCACCTTTGTTAGAATGACTATTATGTTTAAAAACAAGAAAAAGATAAAAAGTGTTGATGAGGGTATGCAGAAACAGGACTCCCCAGCACTGCTGACAGCAATGTTAACACAGCCATCACAGAGAATGTACAGTAGTTCCTTAGAACACTGAAAACAGAATTACCAAACGATCCCATAATCCCAGTTACAAATACACAGTCAAAAGAACTGCAATCAATACATCTGCACTCTCACCATCATTGCTATACTATTCAAAATCTTAAGATGTGGGTCAACATGGCATGTGTTCCGCTGAGTGTGTACGTATCTATCATGTCAGCTTTTGGGCGGTAGAGGCAGAATGATCAGAAATCCATAGCTGGTCTCAATTACATAGTAAGTCTGAGGGCAGCCTCGACTATGTGGGATCTTGTCTCCAAAGAAAATTAAAAGATCATATAAATACATAATGAAATACTGTTCAGCCACACATTACAACATGTAACTTGGAAGATATTGTGCAATGTAAGTCAGACACAGGAAAAGAAATGTTGCAAGGGAAAAGGAGAAACATTGATCAAAGGATTTGATAGAAAGAATTCATGGTAATGCTCAATGAATACCATGACATGTATTATGATAAACACTGTGGGCCAGTGAGATGGCTCAGCTGGTAAAAAGCTGACCATGCAAGCCTAATGCTTGAGTTCAATCTCTACTATTCGCGGGAAGAGAGCCAGAAATGGTGATACATATCCTAACTCCCACAACATGATAGGAGACAGACAGTGGCCAACTGCCCAGAAATTCACTGGCCAGCCAGCCCACAATACTCAGCACAGTAAAAACAAGACTCTTCCCCAAGACAGTGTGGAAGGAAAAGGACTGACTCCTGAAAATTAGCCTCTGACTACACACACACACACACACACACACACACACACACACACGATCATAAAACAATGAACATGCATGTACTGAGTATATGCAGTAACAGATTTATTAAGTAGCCGGGTTTTATTACTCCATATTACAAATAGCAAAATTATATATTTTAATATGCCATATAGCATACGTAACTGATATTAAGTTTCTTGGTGCTTTGAACAGATAACTCCATGGTTTGACGAGGTACAGGCCATCCTTGCCAAGAGGTCATGGTGCCTGAGCAGCTGGAAAGCCATGACTGCGGTGGCATGAGGAGGCACCCAGAGGCACTGAGGGAGCTAGAGGAAGACAAGCACATCAAGCTATCATCTCTAAAATCCACCTCAATCCCAACAATCCACTTCCTCCACGTAGGCCCCACCGCCTGCCTCAAGGTCCAAAAGTTCCCAAACTGCATCGCCAACGGCAGACCAAATGTCTAAGTACAAGGACCTGTGGTGGACACTTCACACTCAAAGCATGACAGTCACATAGACATGCATAATTACTACTTGTCCATTAAAAAATAATTTAATAAATAAGAATGTTAAGAAGACGTAGAACCAAAGACAAGGAAAATAATCTCAGTGTGCTACTTGGCAGGAGGGGAACAGCAATCACAGTGTTTATGTAGGAAGAACAGTGGTGGCTCGGCAGTTGGTTTAATTTGGATGGTCTTCTCTGCACACTGGTAGGAGAAGAGAGGCAAGGAGGTCCACTGGAAACTGAAACCTCATCGATGACCACAGATGGGAAATGCTATCCAAAAATAACAACTAGAGAAAAACCAGAAGTATGTTCATTAGTGATGCTGAAGTAAATACCCATAAAACAGATAAACCAAAGTTCCCTCTGGTGTGTGAGTCAGAGGGTACACACAGGAAGACAGTTTCAGGCTTATGTGCTTAGCTCCTGAAGGGTTTACATGAAGTGTTGGAACAAAACTGGCAAGTCAAAACAGTCACATAGAGAAACTTCAAAAGATATATAAGGCATGTGGAGAATAACTTCTTAAAGAATGAATGTATATTTAGCAAGAGTCTAGGACAGAAAGAAATCAGCAAAGACATCACATGGAAAATAATACTAAAACCTCAAAAAAGTTTTTTTTACATTATTATATTAATATATATTATACATTTCCTGAGAATTTCTGTAAACATCTTCATAATATTGACTGTCCTGATTCTAAGAATGCTTCTGCAGAAAAGTGAACACTATCATAACAGCAGTGTTCCGAGTCACTTCTAGCAACTTTCTAAGCATCTGCATGCTTTTTAAAAATTACTTTATTGGCCTGGCATGGTGGTGTGTCTGTAATCCCAGCACTCTGGAAAACAGAGGCACGTGGGATCGCTGAGTTTAAGGCCAGACTGGTCAACAAAGAGAGTCCAGGCCAGCCAAGAATATACAAAGAAACCCTGTCTCGAAAAACAAAAGAACAAAAATAAATAAAATTGTTAATATTATTATTATTGGGAGAGGGTACACAGTATGTACCACTATACATGCTTTGGAGACCAGAGTACAACTTTTAGGAATTGGTTCTCTCCATCAACCTACAGAGTCCAGGGATCAAATTCAAGTTTTGAGATTTGCAAGGCAAAATACTTTACTTCCTGCACAATACTTTACTTCCTACATGCCTTTTAAACATAGCACTGAGAATATATTGTTTATACTACCAGGAATCTGGATAAGGATTAGTACTCTTGGAGGCCATTAATGATGGCCCCTCCCTCATGGTAGATTTTGGGCACTATATGTATTTTCTCCTTCCTTAAGAATTTATCCTCACTCTACCCAAAGTTTGGCTATGAGTCTCAGCATGTTTTGATACCCTACTGGTTAGAGTCTTTCAGAGGCCCTCTGTGTTAGGCTCCTGTCCTGTTCCCTGTTTTCTCCCTTTTCTGATGTCCATCTCGTTTGCCTTTCTGAATAAGAATTGATCATCTTACCCAAGGTCCTCCTTCTTGTTTAGTTTCTTTAGGTATACAGATTTTAGTATGCTTATCCTAAATTATATGTCTAATATAATTATATATCTTTAGTATGCTTATCCTAAATTATATGTCTAATATCCACTTATAAGTGAGTATATACCATGTGTGTCTTTCTGCTTCTGGGATAATTCACTCAGAATGATCTTTTCTAGTTCCCACCATTGCCTGCAAATTTCATAATTTCCTTGTTTTTAACTGCTGAGCAGTATTCCACTGTGTAAATGTCTCACAATTTCTGTATCCATTCCTCTGTTGGGAGATATAAAGACCTGGAGGAGACAGGGAGAGCAGAACCAAAAAATCTGGCCTCAGGGGTCTTTTCTGAGACTGACACTCCAACCAAGGACCATACATGGAGATAACGTAGAACCCCAGCACAGATGTAGCTCACGGCAGCTCTGTCTCCAAGTGGGATTCCCTAGTAAGAGGAAGAGGGGCTGTTTCTGACATGAACTCAGTGGCTAGCTCTTTGATTACCTCCCCCTAGTTGGGGGAGAGAGGGGAGCAGCCTTACCAGGCCACAGAGGAAGACAATGCAGACAGTGCTGATGAGACATGATAGGCTAGGGTCAGACGAAAGGGGAGGAGGACATCCCCTATCAGTGGACTGGGGGAGGGGAATGGGAGGAGAAGAGGGATGGAGGGCAGGTTGGGAAGGGTTGAGGGAGGGGGGTACAGCTGGAATACAAACTGATTAAGTTGTAATAAATTTAAAAAATTTAAAAAAAATAGAAAAAAAACAATAAATCTTCTTGTATCATGCCATAAGAAAAAACAGTAAGAAGATAATTAATCCAGTAAACCCAGCATAGTTGCAAAGGCCAGTACTTGGGAGGCAAAGGCAAGTGTGAGGACAGCCTGGTCTACAAAGTAAGTTCTAGGACAGTGAGGGCCACAGAGTTTCTATCTTGAGAAAAAAAAAAAAGAGGGGTAGGGAACAGGAAGAAAGACAGAACACTTTAAAAAAAAAAAAAGAAAGAAAAAATCTTGATTAAGCCTGTCAATCACCAGGCCCTGCAGGAGTCCACCACCACCACCATCCCATCCCAGAAAAGATGGTTCACTTGAAGACATGCTAAGGAGATAGACAAATGGAAAGGGGCAGAGGGGTGGGGAGGTTGGGAGGGCGAAGGCGAGTGACTGTTTTCTTAATGAAATAAACTTGAACTTTCCAAAAGCCTGTCTGATGCCCTCTCCACTAATAAGCTTGCCTACGTTTTGAGTTCTGATTTGAGAAAGCATAATTTTTCTGTCTTACTTTCTATGCCTTTTTCTAAAACCCAAAGCATGCTCGTCCTGACACTCCCAGCTTTACTCTCCCCACCTCCTGCTATGCAACTCACTGAACATGCCATGCCTGCTTTCTTGGACCCGAACTCAAAAACCACAACTTTCTCTCTTCCTTTTCTCCACCTCCCTTCTTCCCAGAGCTGTGAGATTTGCAGCACAACTGGCCTGTTCTTTTTCCTCCAACACTAATAAAATGGTCCTCAAGCTTCCAAGTCCATTTTTATTTATCTAATTGACAAGACTAAGAATCCCAAACGGGAGCCCAAATCACCAAGTAACAATATCACTTGGGATTTTTACTTAATAAAACATAAATTAAATTTTTTTCATGCCATCAAACACTGTTCCGAAATCCAAAGGCATCATGCCCCACAACATGTGTATACAGCAGGCATTACAACCTGACTGCTAGATAACGGGGGCATGAACTGATTATACCAAAGCTCATTTAGTCTGAATTAAATGACTATGGTGATATTTCAATAATAATCTTCTAACCTGAACAGCATTAAAAAGTCAGTACTATACAAGTGTCCTTTGTTAATTCTGAGTTAATCATCTCAAAGGAACGTGTCAAATACACATCAAAGGTACACAGTCTGGCTGTGGGCAGTGATAACTCTGCAAGTCTCTGGGGTGTCATTTTCACACCTGTGAGTAGGGAACTGCTTCCCAGGGCCTGCCTGGCTCATCCTCCCTGCTGTCTCACCAGCTGTCACAGTAGAGCCTCCTCTGCACAGGTGCTTACACCTTGGTGTTTCTATTACTTTGGTCACAAGTTGTACTGTCCCCTCCTGACATTTTTCTCTTCGGTGGAGAAGAAAAAGTTTTAGGAAGTGGTCAAATCTTCTGTTAGACAATAAAAGAAAATGCAAAGAGCTAAAGGAGTGACAGGACTGAAGAGTGTAAGTACTTAGCAGTTATGTCTGGAATAAAAGTCTTCATTTACACACAAGTCACAAAATGCTGACTTACTCTTCAGCATTTTCTCTCCAGTGTGTGTGTGTGTGTGTGTGTGTGTGTGTGTGTGTGTGTGTTGGGAGGTGGGTGGGATTCAGGGCTCCTCTTCACACACTCTCACCTGAAAGGATTTGGGAAATCTTGCAATTCTTCCCAAATTAGGAGGACCTGTGGATACCAGAAACTGCTGGGAGTCCATACAGCATTAGTGGATCTCTGGGGCTGCACGGGGTGTCTTAGGGAGGGTTAAGTGCTGACAAATCAAAGTAGGTGGAAAATAGACAGATGGCAGACAGATGAAGCAGGGTGGGTGGAGAGCAGAATGAATGCTGACTCATTTTCCTTCCCCCTAAGCACCCTGGAAGGAGGAGTCAATAGCTGCTCCTTTTCTGCAAAAAAGGAGACAAAGCTCACCCAGCCCTGGTGCAAAAGAAAATGTAATCCAAAAGAGAACACAGTGTTTGAAGAGATAAACAAAGAACACTTCACAAGCCCAGACAGCTACTGTCCCTGGCATCACAGACCAAGGCTGCTTGGAGTTTGGTGGCAACTGCATGAGAGGAAAATTTTTCTTACTTAGATAGGCAAATTCTAAAGACTATGAAGGTAAGCAAAACAAAAACTAAGCTGTTTCACTACTGGCTTGCCAAAAACATCAAAGTAACTTGATATTCAATAATAAATACAAACTATGCAATTAAAGACTTATTTTCATTTATGTATATGTGTATTTTATATGTGTACATTTTCATATATATTTATATGGCACCTGTTTGTATGCCATGAGTACAGGTACCCAGAGGCCAGAAAAGGACACTGGATTCTGTGGAGATGGAATTACAAATGGTTAGGAGCCCAACATGGTATCAGACTGTAATACTTCGGCTTTAAAGCTAAGAAGGTCATCTTAAAGGATGAATATGTCAACACTGGTTTAATGACTACACAAATGATACTCATTTAGAAAACTCACTTAACAATGAAAATTCTGTCAAAACTTTATTTATTTATTTGTCAGGTATTAATTTACTAGAGAAAAACGAGTTCCACCATTTGAGCCAAATTTGAAGCAAGCTTTTAATTAAAGACTGACCCCAAACTGGTCCTGAATTGGCTTGGAATTTCCAGCTGAGTGGATTCAAGAAACATTACTCAGGAGCTTATAAGGACAAACAGATATGGCCACTCATTATACTTTGCCATGAGACTTTGTTATTTTCCAAGCACAATTCCCAGCATTCCAGGTGCCAGAATGAAACTAAGATGGCACATAACCAGCCATGTAGCGGGACATAGGCCAGGACAGTACTGTAGGATTAGAGCACTGAGTATCTGCCCAGCTATAGAGCCTAAAGCCTTTAGTAAATGTAAAGGTCTCTGTGTCATCATTCAGAGCAAAGGCAAGCATAAAAACATATTAAAAATAAAATAAAATAACCTCATGTTTACACAGACTGGAATTATGTGGTGGGGGGGGACACCTTAAATGAGAAGATGCCACAAGGAACAAGCCAGTAAGCAGCACCCTCCATGGGCTCTGTATCAGCTCCAGCCTCCTGGTCCCTGCCCTATTTGAATTCCACCCTTGAGTTCCTGCCTTTGATGGTAAACTGCTGTATGGAAGATCAAACAATAAACCCTTTCCTCCCCAAGATGCTTTCGGTCATGGGTGTTTCATCACAGCAGTAGAAACTATCAATCTCTGCATGTGAATGAACACTATTATGACCATTATATAAAACTTTTGGAATGTATTGTTAAACTTAGCAGCCTACTAGCTTCCACCAAAAACTAAGAATGTTGTAAGATTCTCCCATTCTATTAGAGCGCAACGCATCCTCAACCATGTAGTTACTTAATTCAAGATTGTACAGCCATTCTAGAGTGAAATATGTTGTTCAAATCCACATTTCTGAGCCACTGTCACTCATATCTGGCTCAGAATAAACTCCCTATCATTTCTTGGAAGCAAGAGCAGTATTTATGTCAACATAGTTAAAGTTGTAATTTTCAGAAGTTTGTATGTAAGGAAAAAAAAAAAAAAGACTGCTATGGAGACGCAAGAATATCCAATACAGGTAGAAGAATTAGCAGTATGTGCCTTCCAGCTTACACGAGGATCATTATTATCAACAAAAGGTACATAGAGTGATACACATAAATACAAAGAGAAAAAGAAATCCAAACGATTTCAAGAAGAGCAATACTGGAGTTCTATAAATTACTCTAAGCATAAGCAATACAAAAAGCTGGAATCATGCACAGATTTATAATGCGTTCAGAAAATAAACAAGACAAGAATACTCTCTACTTTCTAGTCCTTTCTTTCACCTTCCCATCTTAAGGTCACAACAGCTTTTTATGGCCCATGAGTTCTTTGTTGTTGAATTATGGTGACAATAGCAATAAAATGAGACTAGGTCAAAAAAAGTCATTACTGACATTTGAAACTGTTCTCTTAAACTTTGAAATTCACTGCACCACAAAGGCAAAGCTATGACCCATTCACTTCTGTGTATACGCCGAAACAGAGCACTTTAACATTTGGGAAGAGCAGATCAAGAAGAGTAACCACAAAGGGGAGAAATATAATTGGGACTGGAGAGAGCGCTCAAAGATTACAAGCACTTGCTGTTCCTCCAGATTCAATTCCCAGCACCCACATGATGGCTCACAACTATCTGTAACTCCAGTTCTAGGGCATCTGACACCCTATTCTGGCCTCTGAAGGCACCAAGTACACACATGGTGCACAGACAGGAAACACCTTTACACATAAAATAAAATAAATGGTTTAAGCATAATTTTCTACCTTCCCCTCTCTTCAGGTAAAAATACTCATTCAAGGTCATTCTGACAGCATCAACTGGCTATAGCATATTGTTTTTTCTTTCCAATTCGTTGTAAAATAAAAGCCACAAAAAGAGATATTGAGAGATGATGCTTTTTGTGTGCTGTTTATAAAACAATGAAACACCATTTGTTAAAAATAAGTAGTACCTTCTAAGGCTGAGAGGAAAGCCTTTAATCTTACTGATGTGGGAGAAAAGATAAGCAATGTCCTAATACTATGACTGTTTTTACATTTTTATGTGAGTATTCAGAAGGCAAACAGGAAATAAGCTGTGGAGTAGGTAAACAGGAACAACCTAATACAAAGGAGAAATTGGCCTCTAATCAAAAGGAGTCCAGCATAATTGTACCCAAAGCAAGGGGTACAAAACCTATAAAGACATATCTCAAGGAGAGCCTAGCACACAGGAGCATGTTACCTCATTCTATCAGGGACTAGACCTGTGGTTCTCAACCCCTCTGGCAAACCTCTATCTCCAAAAAGATTTGTACTTAACAATAGCAAAACTATAGTTTATGAAGTAGCAACAAAAGTAATTTTATGGTTGGGGGTCACCACAACATGAGGAACTGTATTAAAGGGTCGCAGCATTAGGAGGGTTGAGAACCACTGGGTTAGACAAAGGAAAAACACCACTGTCAACTAGTAGTTAATGTTTAGCAGATGGTATTGATGATACTGCGGGCAGCAAAGGGCTTTGCTTCCTGGTTAGGGCAGCAGGCTTGGCAGTCTTTACAAACACCAGGCTCCCACAGGGCATCAAAGCCCATAAACTTCCCCTATCAAGTATGCAGACGGAAGTCTTCAGCAGATTATCTGTGTGAACAACTCTTTCTGCTACTAGCATAGGTAAATTCCTGGCAAATTCTACTCACAACTCATCCAATCAGCCAAAGACACAATATCTCTGAGGCCTAGAGCTCAGGCCCAGGGTTGGCTTCTTGCTTCGGTGCTCAACCACAGCCCTCACGTTGTGGCATATTTGAACCATATTTGAACCTGTTTGTCACCAAGAGACTCGATCATCAGGAGTCTGAAACCAGCCTGGGCTACATAGTGTTATTTCTCAAAAAAAAACAAAACAACATCTCTGTCATGCTCCTTTCTGCCCCATTACAATCCATGATAGCTCCGGCTCTAGACAAAGACTGTTTTAAGCTCCTGATCCTCCTGCGTTCACCTCTCAAGTGCCCCCACATGCTCAGCCCTATTTTAGCCAATTCCTTACAACAGAAAAATTCTCAGTTATTCTTTGTTCAAATTACTGTGATTTCTCTCTCCTATCTGAGCCAGAGAAACACAATCCTAAAAGCAGAATGGTAAGTCCTAGATCACTGGGGCACTGTCCAGGCCGTTCAAGAACAGAGGACACAACTAACACCTGGCTACACCTGGCTAGACAAAGCATCCACAAACGAAGCATCCACAAACCGTAGTTTGATTCAATTGCACACACAAACATTCCCTCTGCCTTGTTTAAATTTAAGTGCTGGGGGTTCGTCCCAGATCCTGGGAGAGCTCTAAACATCTGTTGCCAGCCTCTTGCAAGAGCTGTCTATTCTGATCCTGGGACAGCAGGTGCGGAGAGTCACTAGCAGTACTAGAGCAGCAGCCACCAATTTAGCCACCCAGCTCTAAGCCAGAAAGTGCTCTCTGTCAGATTCTAGAAAGATACCATAAGAGCTCCCATCAAGTGAGAGACAGCACCCGATCTTTCTGCTGCCTGTGTCTCCTCTACAGACCTCTATAACCGTTACCACACTGCAAAAGGACAAATAAAGCAATTAACAAACTCCTTAAATTTCGTAACAGGAATACCAAAAATAGAAATCTCAAAAGAGTAAAGGATCAGGGAATTTGGCAATGTTAAATTATTGACACAAAGGCCAATCACAAACAGTAGCAAAGTTTACTGTGGCGAGATTAAGTTTCATTTGACATTTCAAATTGACAGACAGAAAGAACAGAAAAAAAGTGAACTCCACAGAGGTGTGCTAAGTGCCAGAAAGTCCTCTATCACACATGGGTGTGTGATTTGTTTGTTTGTTCTGAGACTGAAAGCATACGAGCTTTAGAGGAACCAAAATATGAAGTTTGGCATATTCTTTTGTTTCTGTTTCTGAAACAGGGTCTTATTTTAGGCCCCACTGTGTGACGCAGGCTGACCTCAAAGTTTCAAATTTATGGCAATCTTCTGCTTTGTTCCCTCCCAGTGCTGAGATTACAGGCAGAAACCACCATCCCTGACTAAAACGGCCTTTTTGTTTTTGTTTTGTTTTTACAGACAGGGTTTCTCTCTATAGCCTTAGCTGTCCTGGACTCCCTTTGTAGACAAGGCTGGCCTCGAACTCACCTGCCGCTACCTTAAAACAGCATATTTAAAGACAGCAACTTAAAAAGAGATAACTCTTAGTACTCTGTGATCTCTGCTGCAAGCTAGTTGTCCTTTTCTAACAGCTGGCTGGTCTGAGATAGAGATGCATACAGCTCACAAGGTTTGGTTTTCTCTAAGAACAACGAATATGCAAAATTTCTCACAATACAAACTTTTCTTCCAAACTGGGAAGATTACTTATAAGAAATTCACAAGAACTGTGGCTTCCATCTGCCAGAAAGGCAATTTAAACAGCTGTGTTTTGTTGTTGTTGTTTTTCTTTTTATGGTTTTTGTTTTGGCTTGGTTTGGTTTTGTTTGTTTGTTTGGTTGGTTGGTTGGTTTGGTTTTGCTATTTCGTCTCCAATGGAAAAGTCATTTTCAACTTGTAGGTCATGACCCCTTTGGCAAACCTCTATCTCCAAATATATTTACATTATGATTTGTAACAGTAGCCAAATTACAGTTATGAAGTAGCAAAAAAAATAATAATTTTATGGTTGAAGGTCACCACAACATGAGAAAATGTATTAAAGGGTCTCAGTATTACAAAGTTTGAGAACCACAGGTCTGGGAGAATAATTTTTTAGGGCAGAATAATTATTGTCCTGATTTACTAACTGGGCAAATATTCCAATATACTAGAAGTTTAACCTAGTAAATTTCTAGGTTAATTTCATGGGGAAGATGGATCCCACTATCACTTCAAACTTAATACATCTAAAATCAAAGTGTCCTACCTAGCCCCTTACCTTTCAAAGCAACTACTCTCTGCAATCATTCCCACTGGCTTTGATAAAAATCTTCATCACTTCCCATAACAATTTTTGTTATATTATGACAAAGATAATCTTATAGTTCTCCCAATTTAAAGCAGCCTGTCCCATGCACATCCTTAAGGAATACAATGTTTACAATACACTTAGTAACAATAGCTTTCTATCACTGCCTTAATGAACTGCCAAGAACTTAATGGCTTAACCTCAGGCTTATCATTTTGTAATTGTAGAAATCACAACTCTGACACTGACCCCCACAGAGTAGGGCCATGGCCTCACCATGAAAACAATACCGAAAGAAACAGGGCCTCAATTCCAGGAACTGCCACACAAACAGAAACTCGTTTTTCCTGAAGCAGGAAGACTACTTCTACAGTACTGGTGCAAATGTTCCCTCCTGTGCAGCTTGTGTGCATGAGGACATACATGTGTACATATGTAAACACATATAATTACAGCCAACTACACTTACTTTGTTAAATGCTTCTGAGATGCAATAAAAGCAATAATTATGCCAGGTGTGGTGGTGCATGCCTTTAATCCCAGCACTAGGGAGGCAGAGGCAGGCAGATCTCTGAATTCCAGCCCAGCCTAGTCTACAGAGCTAGTTCCAGGACAGCTAAGGTTACATAAAGAAACCCTTTCTTGGGGAAAGAAAAAAATAAATTACTAAATACTGACAACACAAGCCCTTAAATTAAAAAAACAAAACAAAAAAAAAAAAAACCAAGCTTCTTTGTCATTGTAATGAGGCAGTTTAGCTCACTGGCTAACCCATAGTGATTTCATTCACCATTTACTCTTTCCTAGAGCCAAGCCAACTTTATAATCAGTTGTCTATATAAATCATTGAAAAATGTCTTTCCATTTTTAATGTCTCTGGTTTACAAAGGAACAAGTTCAAATCACTCTTTACAGGAAAGAAAATCAACTCTATTAACATAGCTTTGAAGTACAAAGTAATTCAGGTTTTGCAAGACACGTTAAACCATCAGAGATAAAACTGCTTGCTTTACTTGACACTAAATCCTACTGGTTACTTTTGTGTTCCAAAATTTGCTCATATGTTGAATATGAAAACTAACTAAGATTTTTAAATTGACTTTAGGGGCTGGGATGTAATCAGTGGATGGAGTAGTAGCCTAACTGGCCTGAAGGCCTGAGTGAAATATCCAGTATCATATAAACCATGCCTGTAACCCCAGCACTCGAGAGGTAGAAGCAGCAAAATAAGAAACTGAAAATCATGGCTCAACTTCATAGTATATCAAGACCAGCCCAGGCTACATGATACTCTGTCTCAAAACACAAACCATGCATACATATATACATGCACACATATACACACACATATACATACATATAATCTAGTCACACCAAGAAACAATGATGAGCTGGATATGGCAGTACACCCCTGTAATCGTGGCATTTACACCAGGAGATAGAAAAATAGTGAGTTTGAATGTTAGAGTACAAGCCTAGACTTTAGATTAAGACCCTACACACACCCATGTCACAAAAATAAACTGTCCTCCCAAATATCATACATACACCAGTTTTTGGAGTTGAGTATTTGGAGCTGAGTATTTCCTTACCTGCTGGCAGTGAACACAACTAAGTAAGCCATCTACCTGTGGCCCCATAACCACGGCTAAGCTACCAAGCAACTGACCATGCATATGCGGAAATTCTCCTGATGTCAGCTAAGGCCTGAGCACAGCCTAGACTCTGAAAGCACCATTTCCTCATGCACAAAGTTTCCTCTCAAAGAAATCGGAGGGCTCACTTTCCACAGTTCTACCACCACATCTGTGTGCCTTATAAGGAGCGAGATCTAAAGCTGCACTCTTTATTAACAGAGGTCCTTCACAATTACCTCTGGAAGGTAACCTTGCTCCAACCATCTGTGACTTCTTTATACTTTCTAATATTTCTTCAACCAGCGTATTATATGGAAACAAAAACAAATGCCCCGTGATTTATTATGTTATTTACAATGTCTAATAAAGTATAAGTGATTAGGAACAAAAAAAAAAAAAAAAAGCAGAGAAGCCAGACATGATCCTAGGATTTTAGAGACAGAGGCAGGTAGATCTCTGTTAGTTCCAGATCAGCCTGGTCTACAGAGTGAGTCCAAGACAGCCAGGGTGACACAAAGAAACCCAGTCTCTGAGAAAAAAAAAAAAAAAATCGTAAACATCCCATAATCCTCACTCAAGGACAGAACTACTATGTATGAAAATGGAAATATATAGCTTGGGCCAGGCAGCGGTGGCACACAGCACTCACAGCACTCAAAAGGTGGAAGCAGGTGTATTTCTGAGTTCAAGACCAACCTGGCCTACAGAGTGAGTTCCATTACAACCAGGACTACGCAGATGGAGAAACCCTGGGAGGGAGCGGGGGCGGGCGGGGAGGAGGAAATATATATGTATATGTATCTTGGGAAACCTTAAATGACTTGGCATCACCTGACAGACCAGGCATGGAATCTAAGAAGCTTCTGTGACTTGCATGATTATATTGTACATTGATAGCACACTAAATCTGAAGAAACCAAGGAAAATTCACTATTTACCCTTTGCCACAGCATCACTGTAGGCACTTTTTGGGGGAGCCTCCCTTCACTGAGACAGGGTCTCCTGTAGGTTTGACGGGTCTCAAATTCATTATATATATATATATATATATAGAGAGAGAGAGAGAGAGAGAGAGAGAGAGGATCACCTTGAACTCCAGATCCTCCTACCTTACCTTCCTAGTCCTAGAGTTATAGACTCCACTTTTATCATGTTTGTAAGGTTCTGTTATCACTGTTCTTCACTTCCTTGCTGTTCAAGGGGATCCTGCCACTATGTGTGTTTCAAAGTGTGTGCGCACACATGTATATATGAACATGTACGCGGAGGACGCACATATAGGCACGAGTAAGATGGCCAAAGGTAAATTTTAAGTGTCTTCTTCAATCCACCCTACTGAGAGAGGTTCTCTCCGTGCACTTGAAGCACCCCAATTCAGCTAAACCGGCTGGCCAGCAAGGGCCTGGGACCCTCCTGTCTCCTCCCCAGTGCTAAATTACTGGCATGCCACTACTGTCCCTAGGTTGTCACCTGGGTTCTAAGGATGGAAATTCACCTCACCCTTGTGCTGTAGCACTGTGCCAGCTGAGTGGTCTCTGCAGCTGCTCTCATCCTCTGGAGGTGCATAAATACATTGTTCTTGTTTTATGTATCAGAGCCTGAGGAATGGCTCTAGGCCTCTACTGAAGGGAAGATTTCTTTCCACTTCACTTAGTTCAGTACTTCAAACCTCTCATTTGAATATACAGTAACTTTACAATTATAATACTGATGAGCACATAAATGATGAGACTGCTAGGGAATCTTTGTTTGCTCCACAAACAGGTTTTACGTTTGCCACTTTTTCCTCAAAATATCAGAGGCAAACTCTGTAGGAACAAACTTTATTCCCTACACACTTCGGAAAGTTAAAGCTAGGCCACAGCATCCTCTGTTTTCAAACCGGCTCTGTTACTTGTAGCACACGGTGGTGGGTGGCAAAGAACAGAGCCAGTATTGAAGAACACGTACATCCCAAACTGGAAATTGGAGAGCCCAGGTAGGCAGGCACACTTTTAGAACTGTCTCTTGCTAGAACTGTTATCTTCTGAGTATTACCCAGGAATCAGCTGAGTACCATTTTAATGCCTTCCCAGGGCCTGATCCCAAATAACCTCAAGACCTCCCTACCACCAGGCACTAATTAAAAGTTCCTATCACCTCTCTCCCTGCCACAATGGGCACCAAGCTCACAACACATGGGTGTGACTAGTTTCTAAGTGTTAAGCATATCTAAAACACTGAACTATTAAACAGAGTAAAAACTGAACCTTAACATCTGACTTTCCCAATTCTTACGGATTCTAGTAAGTATACCTACACAATCCCACTCCTCACCCTCCAGCATGAGCCATCAGGTCAGAAAAAGAAACAATTAACACCTGCTTTGGTTCAAAAACACAGTACCTGAGCATGGGGTACCAGAGCACAGAACCAGTACACTGACTACTCTGAGAGCAGAAAACATATGACGAGTCTCAGGAGCAGGCGCTCTAACTGCCTACCCTTCTTTCCCCTGCTCCACTTCCCGTCAAAGCAGGCTACAGAAATTAGTATTCCTCTTTCCTAAAGCAGGTCATAAAAATTATAGTTCCTACCACCAAAAGTGAGCCATAAAATCTAGACACTTTATCTTAACCTTCCTACCCTCTCATACTCTGAGCTGGTAATGAAGAACTTCTGACCGACCTTTTCTAAAAGATCAATTAATTCATCCTCATTCGAGCATACTGAAGGCACAGAGACGCCAAGAAGAATCTTTGCAGACAAGTTTTGCGTGACGTTTCCCCTCCGTCACTGCACCATATCACGCCTCTTGTCTAATTATACTTCTATAGGGCTATCCAAGCTATACATTCTTCAAAGCCAGATACTAAGATAGATTTTTCCCCGTCTCTGAATCTTCACACCTCCATCACATAATCTACTAAGTAAATAAATGCACCGGGCCTTTCTCCTGTGAGCCTGTCTCTACATGTAAACAAAGGTCTGTTTGTTTCACTCCTACATGTCTATTTCAGCTTTTCTTTTCTTTTTGTTTCTTTCCCTTTTGTGTGTGTGTGTGTGTGTGTGTGTGTGTGTGTGTATGGCCCTTTGACATAGGGTCTCATTACGTAGTACTGGCGGTCCTAAACTCGCTCTGTAGATGAGGCTGGCCTTGAACCCAGGGATCTGCCAGACTATGCCTCTCTCTCATGTGCTGGCATTAAAGATAGGGCAGTGGTGGTGACATTAAAGGTGTGTGCCGCCACCACCACCCTATTTCAGCTTTTAAACTTGATTATTTTTTCCCACAGAGAAAGTTCAACAACTAGGTTTTTTGTTTGTATGTTCATTTATTTACTTATTCATTCATTCATTTTTTTCTTTTTGGTGGTTGAGAGTGGTCCTAGCGATTGAACCCAGAGACTGATGCAGCATACAATCTGTGTGGGTATTCAGATGATCAGATGATTGTCTGATTGGAGCATTCAGATATAATAAAATGAACAACAAAACACACACAATATTTTTTCTCCATCATTTCTATCCTATGTACACACAGAAGAAAACAGTGAAGTGGGCTCATGAGAATACTAAT
Source organism: Meriones unguiculatus (assembly GCF_030254825.1). Lineage (NCBI taxonomy): Eukaryota > Metazoa > Chordata > Mammalia > Rodentia > Muridae > Meriones > Meriones unguiculatus. Next base: position 115,367,643 of record NC_083354.1, read on the forward strand.
GAACTGTAATTCATTAGAAAGCTGGGCCAACTCGACAGACAGCATGGAAAATAAATCAAATACCAGAACACTGATTTCTTACAAACTTAGAATTTTCTTACAAACCAAGAACCCAAACATGCAAACAAACTGATTTTTTAGATGAGCAAATTTACCATTTCCTGATAATCTGAATAAAGAATTCACATGATTTACATACACAGAACAAGACACAAAACTCCAGTAAGCGCGTAGGGTGTGTGTGAATGTGTCGGGAAAAGAGAGAAATGTAACAAACAGAAACTGAAGTGTGGCGGCTAAAATGAAATACTTCTTAACATGCTGAAGCAGAGGAGTTGCCCACCACGGGACAATTCCACCAATTCCAAACTCACTCTGACATAACTTTAAGACTTGGGTTCTCCTTCCAAGAAGGTCACAATCCAATCACAATGGCTAGAGGGTGGAGTATAAATAGCATCATCCTGAAGGTGTGTGAACAGGCAGACTCTACCACCAGGGATTAAAAAGAGGGATGAAAGCCAGGCTTTTACATGGGATTTGTTTGTTTGTTTGTGTGTTTGTTTGTTTGGGTCTTGTTTTTTGCTTTGTTTTGTTTTGTTTTAAACAGGCTTTTTCTGTGTAGCCTTGTAGACCAGGCTGGTCTTCAATTCACATCAATCCTGCCTCTGCCTCCTAAGTGCTGGAATTAAAGGCGTGAGCCACCACACCTGGCTCACAGGACTTATTTTTTTAAAGGTAAAGATGAAGAAAGAAAAAAAGTATCAAGAAATGGACAGACAATGCGTAAGGGGAAAAAGTGTGGTAACTTAAGTTGGGGAGCCAATGTTAAAGTCTGTTACTACACAAAATAAAGTTTTTCTAAAAGCACTTGGGGCCACTTACTAAAGAGGATGGGCAGACTTGCAACTCCCTCCCCTCCACATACTAGCCACTCCTCCATTTCTTTACAATTAACTGGGGTGATAGCAGCTGCTAACATCATAAGGCCCAAACGAGAGAAATCTGCTGGTGGATCTCTCTCTCTCTCTCTCTCTCTCTCTCTCTCACACACACACACACACACACACACAAAATCAATAAATGTTTGGGGTTTTATTTATCACGAGGCAAAGAACAATCGGGACTTTCTTAGGACAATTAGGATCAATAAGCAGGTCAAAAAGCAAAACCTAGAAAACAGAGGTATCTTACTGTATACACAGCCGCTGGAAGAACAAGAAAAGAAGGCACAGCGAAAGAAAACACTATTTAAAAACAGAACAAAAAAGTCTGGGTGACCTTTCCATTTGGGGCATACGGGACTAAGATAATATTAATGTTTTTAAAATAATGATATTTGAGGCCAGGTGTAGCGGTACATGCCTTTAGTGACAGCACTCAGAAGGCAGAAGCAGGCAGATCTCTGTGAGTTCTAGACCACAGCTCATATACATAGTGATTTCTAGGAGAGCCAGGGCTGTTACATTAGCAGCGGGCCAGTAAGAATTTATCGGAGAAAACAACAAAAGCAGCAAATCTCAAGGTTAAAGAAAATGGACTGGTGTTGCAAAATCAGGAGACAGGAGACAGGGGACAGGGGACAAGCAGGTGAAACCTCAGCCAGAAAAGAAAGCTGAGAACCAAAACCAAGGATACCCCAGAAAAGCAAGATCATTTGAGGATGCTGGCTCAGAGAGACTGCAGTCCTTCACAGCACTTCACATGGGACAGCTTTGCCAATGCAGTGTAAGTTCCAACAATGAACTGAACAGACATGGGATTGCTGTGCAAAATACAACAAATCTTGCAAGGTGCTAAAAGAAACAAATTATTCTAATTCAATTCCCAGCAGGACAGGATTAATAAAGGATACTGGATATTATCCCAGCATCTCAAAACTAAGAGAACTGTAACTTCATCTCCTTCTGCAACCACACATCTGATTCTAAGCAATGTTTTTAAGACCCACTTTCTCCCTTTGTTTACTGACAGTCAATTCTCAATTTTCAGCCCCTACCCTCTATTTTGGCTTCCTTCTAGAATCCCAACTTTGGAAAAACAACTCGCAATGAAATCTGAAATGGCTATTCTTAAAAACCCATGTGGGATTTTAGTACGTTCACATTTTTCAGTATGTCATAAACTGTGTGTTTTTTACCCTGACCAAAACAAAACAAAACCAAAAATAAAAATAAAAACCAAACAAACAAGAGATTAATAATAACAATAATTTAAACTGGTGATATAATCCCCTGTGCTTTTTATTTAAAAAAAGAAAAAACACAAGACCAAAAACCATTGATTTATCTCTGGCTACTCACGTGACTATGTCTCCAAAAGAGTTTTCAGGTTAAACTAGACAGCAAACTTTCCCATCAGCCATTGGTCTGCTCTGTGTTTTGGTACCAGAAATCATGTAGGGCCTCAGGCATGCCAGGTAAGTTCTGTATGATTGGGCTCCAAATGCAGCCTTACTCTTCATTTCTGAACATACACTCAGCATACTGGTTCTTCCGGCCTCAGTAACTAAAATTGAATGCATCTTATATTCTATTGAAAAATATTGGAGGGCTGCAGTTTTTTGGTGTCCCACAAACAGAAGACATATCCAGTACAGACTATCTTAAGAGATGGATGGCAGATACTTAAAATGTAACTTGTTATTCTTAACAGCCAAGAGAGTTCAAATCTTTTACTATACACGGGTTTCTTCTCAAATACATAATTTGACTACACCTTATTTAAACCTCACTATTGGTCACATTTCCTTAAACTACGCCTGCCAGAAAATGAAGAAATTAATATACCATATCCTAAGACACCAAACCCAGTAATACATTTTAACTCCCACGAAATAAGCAAATTTTAATCATAACTACTTTCTATTCTTTTCAACTTACAGAGGTTCAGCTACTTTAATACGAAACCACTAGACACTTCATCCAAAATGACACCACGATAGCTTCCTACACTTATTTCTTGGGACATTTTTGGTAAGGCAGTTTCCATTCAGGAGGACAGGGGAGAGGCAACAACGCAGCCCAGTACTCAGCACACCCACAAAAGCAGAGCAGCTCCAGAGGCAATAGGACTGGGGCCTCCTGACTGACCACAGAATCAGGAAGACACTATACTTAGGCGCGTTTATGAAAAAAAGAGAAAAAAAAAACAGTACCAGCAGATTGTTGCCAAGAAACCACAGATCTCTTCGTGTCGTTTAAGCCCAGTTCCTAAATAAAATGTTCACAAGTTAAGTCTGTGATTTAAGAGGAAACATGTTTAGAATGAGATGGTTGCCTGTGATTGCTTTAGAAGGTTGTTTTCCTTGGAATCTATCAAGATAAGCACAATAACACTGCTTTAATAAAGTTAGCTGCAGTACGGGCCTACTTCCTTTCAGTCTTACTTACTGGCAAGCCTTGCGGTACCACTGTTTATTATTCCACTTTCGGAGGTCTCCCTAGGGTTCACCTAGCAAAATATTGAATCCGTACTTTTTTGTTTTGTTTTGTTTTTTTCGAGTACAAATTTTTTGGCACTGATTTTCTACCATACTTCATCAAAAGTAGCCTCAAGTTTAAAGAATTAAATGCTGCCATCTAACCATATGGTATTTAAACGTTAAGACGTGCAATAAAGAAAAAGTAAACTTTGTGTACTCTTCTACAGGCAGTCATTCCCTCTCAGGGAAACTCTGAGTGGGGTCTACGCAAACACTATCAACCTGTTTAGTTTCAGAGTATCACATGTGACCTTTGATCCTGTGAAAGTCTCAACATACTAAGTTGCAAAACACTGGCTAGTAGGCTCATGTTTGATCCCAGCACCTGGGAGGTGCAGGCAGAAGCTAGGAGTTCAAGGTCAGCTTCCCCTCCACAAGAGGTTCTAGGTCAGCCTTTGCTCTAGGACAATGTATCAAATCACAAAAAACATCACCAGTTTTTAAGTGACTTGCTATTGCAAGTGTGAAGCCCATGTTACACAGTAATATTCCACAATAAAGTACGTTTAAAAAGAGTGGAGGGCCCTCCAATATCGATACTCTGTATACGACTCCAATTTTCGTCTATAAACACATTCCTCAAACGCACGGACGAAATCCTGAATGCCTGACTGCAATCACTTGGAATGGGGTTACCCTGAATATTAGGAGAGTAAATATTGGGGTTGGGGATTAAGAGCCTGAGGGAGGGCAGGAGTCTTGTATCTTCATTGTTTGGCAGCTCAATTTTTTCTTTTTTTTCCTTACGGAGCACGCAGTACTTTAGTAACGAAAATAAAAGCTCCATTGCTAAGAGTATGTATGCCTCCTCCGTGCCCAGATTCTTCAGATTTGCAAACGCACAGCCTTAGGTTCCACGATTCTAAGAAGACACGACACGCATGAGGGAAATAAGCTAAAAAATAAAAATAAAAACACCTCTCGTCTCCGCGAGACAGCTCGCCCCGCTTCTCCTCGCCTCTCCCCGCCAGCGTCTAAAATGCCAAAGCAGCGGACGCGCACGGCACTCACCGAAGACGCAGGAGCCGCTCAGGCAGCAGCAGCGGCAGCAGCAGCAGCGGCAGCAGCGCCCGCTGGGTCCGCGGAGCCCCGTCCCAGCCCCCGCGTCACGAGCCTGCGTAGGCGGGAGCCCTCCAGGCCAGAGCAGCTGCAGGCCGGCGGCGGGCGGAGCGCCGTGGAGAGAGCCGACGGGGCCCGCACGGCGTCCGCCAGCGCCGGCGCGGGAGGGCGGGGCCCGACCCGCGCGGCCCGCGACCCGGGCAGCCCGACTGACCTAGCCGCCGCCGCTACCCACGAGCTGCGCATGCGCGGGAAGAGGGGGGAGACGCCAGCCCACAGGGCGCCAGGACAACCCCCACCCCTAGCCCCGGTAGACTCCGCCCTTTCGCTGGTTGCCCCGCCCCCTAACCAAACAACGCGAGGTTTTCCCCGCCGGCCGGCCGCTCCGACAGATCTCGCGAGAGTTCGGGCTGGCGCTGCTCAGCCGCTGTTCTGTTTGTTTGCTGCGTAGCTTCGGGATTCCCGGTCTGGCCGACTAGGTGTGTTGCGTGCCCGCCTGTTCTGGGAAGGAGCGGTCGTTAAGAGACGCCTAGGATCGAAAGCAAAGAAAGCAAGGCCACCGATGCTCCTCCGCAGTAAACACGTCTCTTCGCACTTTGAGAATTATTTTTTCTTGTTTCCCTCACTTAAAGAACATTTCCTCTCAAATCCTGTAATTTTGTTCCATCGTATTTTCTGTTGTTCTCATATTTGTTTCCCACTGCGACGATGGAAGACATCTACGGGTTTCCTAAGAAAAGTTAGAACACCGTTGAGTCTCGGGTGTGATGGCACCTGCTTGTAATCCCAGCACTCGGGATGCTCAAAGCTTGTCTGGACTAAACACCCGTCAAGTCCTAATCAAAAAACAAATGCCTTAACGCCTTTGTCAATGTCACCTAGTGTAACTAATCATATGCAAAGTGTTTAGAAGGAAGAGGCTAGTGAAATCAGCCTCCAATCATGCAATGATCGCTTGAAAACAGTAACAATGTTAACTGCTTCAATGGCCTGACTTTCAGCTCAACAACTTCTCTTTGTGTTTAAAGTATAGCAGCGGTATGTTCCGTGGGCGTTTAGCTCTGAACCGTGGAAAGTATTCCCTTCTCCCTGAGGCTGTGGGCCAGATGCCTTAGTCCCATCTTTGGCTCTCTTGCCTGGAACCAAAGCACTTCTGGGCGTGATGGGATCACATAACAGGCTTTCGAGATTAGCTTTCTGATACTCCAGGCTAATGCCTGTAATCCCAGCAGCTCTGCAGGTGAAAGCAAGGAGATCAGTAGTCCTAAGTCATACTCATATAGTTCGTTTGTGGCCAGCCTGCGTTATATGAGACTGTCTCAAAAAGAAAATGTTACTATAAACAAAGTAAATCCACGTGATAATAAAAATTAGGAAGGTTTAGGAGTTCTCTTAACATAGTCTCCAGGCTGGCCTCAAACTTGAAATCCTCTGGTCAAGCCTCAGCCTTCTAATAAATTACAGATGCCTTCCCACCTGTTAAAATAGAAAACATTTTGGCTTTCTATCTTTCTATCAAAAACATTTGGTTTTTCTATCTTTCAGTGCCAATAGGAATTTTTTTAAGTAGACCTTTTTTCTGTTGAATTAGAATTGCACACAACTTTTTTTAATTTTTCTTCTCTCCAGCTTCCAAGGGCTGGGATTACAGGTATATAGCATTTTCATGTTTAATAAAAGGAATGATAAGTACTTCTATATAAACAGAACAGGCGTTATTCTCCTGTAAGCAGTTGAACTAAAAATAATCATGTAATAAATTTGCGTATACACCCCATGGTATCCACCACCTGCCCATGTTTCTAATTATGTCCCATGTTTTGCTTTTTTACCTGTCATTTCTTTTCATTATATATATCCTCCCTCTACTTTGAAATACGGGAAGGCTGGGTGCTGAGTGCCAAACTGCTTCCAAATATTGATAATAGTGCTATACTACCAATACTTGTATTTCTTTTATTGGTTGATTTTTAAATAATTTCATCATCTAGATGTATTTAAAGATTTTAGACTTTATGTAGCCTACAGGCAATTTGTTCTTGACATTCTTGATCCATTGTTGGAGTAAGCTTGGTCCTGGGAACAGTACTAACTCTTGCTCTAATAACTTTATTCTTCATACCTAGCAGCTTCAACTTTATTACTAAGCAGAAAATAGCACAGTATGGCATGGCAATCTGTTCACAAAAACCTGTAGGCAAAAGGCTTGTTATATCACAAATGTTTGGCCTGGTGTGGTACTGAAGGCCTTCAATTCCAGCACTAGAGAAGTGAAAGCAATAGGATCCGAGTGGAGACAGTGGCACATAGATCACTGTGAGTCCAAGAACAACCTGGTCTGTATATCAAAGTTCTAGGATAGCCAGGGCTAGAGAGAGAGAGAGAGAGAATCTGTCTTAAAAAAGAGTGCAAGGCACAGAGTACTGGCTACTCACCTGGATGACTTTCGTTCAATTCCCAGCACCCACACGACGGCTCACAACCATCTGTTATTCCAGTCCCAGGGCATCTAACACCCTCTTCTGACCTCCACAGGTATGGAGTGCATACAATATAGAGACATACATTCAGGGGAACACTCAAACCTATTAAAATAAATAATCTCAAAAAAAAAATCTAAAAAGAGTGCAAGGCCATCCCTGGCTACATACATAGTGAATTCAAAGCCAACGTGAGCTACAGGAGATTCAACCTAAAGCACCCTATCCTATCCCCCCTTCAAAAAAACAGAAAAGGAAGAAGGACTGTTCCATCATTTAATTCAGAAGATATTCAACAAAAGTTTATTATATTCAAAGTGCAAACTATTCTCACCTTCCTGGTGACTCACATTTGACACAGGCATGGCATTGGCATTGGCATGCATTTTCTCCAGTCTCAGAACTGGAGGTTCCTAGTGTCCAGTTTAATCCCAGCACCATTGTCACACAATAGCCCTTGATAATGGTTTCTGGAGCCAAATCCAGTCTGAGGCCTGAAGAGTTTTCTCACATCATTTCACATTCAATGCCTGGGGAAAACCCAAAACTAGAACCCTACTAAATATGGAACAGCTTGTTCTGCAATTTTATTTCCTTGCACTATTTCGGTCCTTCCCTCTCAATCCTGACTCCAAACCAATGAAAAACAGGCACTTTCCGTCTGAAAAACTGTCTTTGTTTTATTTTTCTGTTTGACAAAAACAAATGATTTTCTTACTCGTTTTTAAAAGCCTAACTTTAGTTTGTGGGGAAGCTAATTGTCTTAGTCCTGTAGGGCCACTGTAATAAAGTATCATAAACTATGCCCTATAAATAAGAAACTTACTTTTCTTCATGTGGAAGCCGAAAGTCCAGGATCACAACATGATTAGAGACTCTGGTACGGGCTGGTCTTCTGGTTCATCCATGGCAGTGCTTTCTGTGTCTTCACAAGGGGCAAGGCATCTTTTCTTGTGTGTGAGTGTCCTATAGCATACCCTAACACTTGCGGTTAAGGTTCATGTGAGTTCTGAGGAGCTCACATTTTCAACTCAGAGCACTGATATTTTCTATAACAGAAGTAGACCTGGGAAATAAATCCCCGATGCTGGGATGGCGGGTTCGCCACCACATTCCAGAAAGTCATAACACTTTATGTATGCGTACTTGTCTTCGGTTTTGTTTTGTTTTTAGAAACATGGTCTCGTATAACCCTGACCAGCTTTGAACTCTACGTGTCTAGGTATGACCATATTATTGTTCCTCCTGCCTCCACTTCCCAAATGCTGATATTACAGTCATGCATGAGTCACCATCTTTCTAAAAAATGGAAAAGAAAGACACGTGCAACAAATATAAATATGTGTGTGTCTCTGAGACCCACCCCGTTCTGTCACCAAAAGTATTCACAACAAATTTAACTTGTAAAGGTTTTGTTTTGCTCTTTGTGACAGGGTCTTTGTTTTGCCCTGGCTGTTCTGGAACTTGCTGTGTAGACCAGGCTGACCTCCAGTTCCTAGAGATCTTCCTGCCTCTGCCTCCTAGATGCTGGGATTAAATAAATGTGCCACCACACACATTGGTTTCTAACTACTTACGTTTAGTGAAATCTAAGGGACTTCAAGTACAACTGAAAATACAATTATGTTTATATTTGCCCAAAGTCTCTTGATCCTTCTCTGTGACTAATTCAGAAACCCCAGTCCTGTTTAATGTATTCTTTAACACATTAGGAAAAAAAAAAAAAAAGACACCAAAATGTATAGATGCCATATTAATGAATAAAATGTTTCGAGACCAAGCTCAGATTTGAATACTCCACTTCTGTCCCTGTGTGTTCTAAATGTCTGTAATCTGCCATTATTGGTCTGTCTGTACTATGTCTGTTGTGTCTGATTTGTCTGTTCCTTTTGCCTGGCTGTTATGCTATGAAGATCTGAATCTGTGCCTGTCCCTAACAAAGGACTTTGCTCTGTATTTACTGAACAGCATGAACGACATGAAATGGAAAAGTAAAATCTTCAGCAGAATGTTACAAGGGAGGAAGTCTTTTCACTGACCCAGAACAACATTCAAAACCTGAAAACCGATGCTGTTAATGTACATCTGCATGTTGCTTGCAACATTTCTGGGATATTTGTTATTAAGATTACTTTCAAACCATTGGCTGAATGATTTTCATCAAATGATAACCATACACATATATACATGTTTGGGTTTTGTTGTTGTTGTTCTTACAATCTATAATTCTTCTAAACCCCAAATCTAAAAAAAAAAAAATTTAAATAATGTTGTATAATTGAGAGGCAATATGACTGACTGTAGAGGCCTTAAGGTATCATGATTGCCTTAGTGTGCTGTATAGTCTTTTTTTAATGTATTCTTTTTTAAATAACTTGTTTAATTTTATTTTCTGTGCATCAGTGTGAAGGTGTCAGATCCCTTTGAAATGGAGTTACAAACAGTTGTGAGCTGCCATGTGGGTGCTGGGAATTGAACCCAGGTCCTTTGGAAGAGCAGACAGTGCTCTTAACCACTGAGCCATCTCTCCAGCCCCCATGCTATAGTCTTATGTCACACAAACTAGAGTTATCTAAAAGGAAGAAACCTCAATTGAGAAAATGCCTCTATAAGAGTTTCTTAATTAGTGATTGATGGGGGAGGCGCCAACCCACGGAAGATAGTGCCATGCCTACGCAAGTGGTCCTGGGTTCTATGAGAAAGCAGGCTGAGCAAGCCAGGATGCAGCGCCCCTCCATCGCTTCTGCTTCAAGCTCCTGCTTCCAGGAACCTGCCCTGTTTGAGTCCCTGTCTTGACTTCCTGCAATGGTGAACAGTGCTGTGGAAGTACAAACCAATTAACCCTTTCCTTCCCAAATTGCTTTTTTGGTCATGGTGTTTTGTCACAGCAATAGAAATCCTAACTAAGACACTAACTAGGATTTTTTTTTTCTTCTTGGTGTCCCTTGATTTCTAATTAAAGGTTGGATAACAGGAATATCTCTGAAACTTTAGCCTATACTTTCATTCCATTCTGTTGTCTTAATCTATCTTAGCTACACGTTCTGTGTTTGTTTCCTTGCCTTGGTAAAGTGGTAAAAGTTTTTGCCAGGGACGAAAGCAGACTTTGTCCAGTAACTCTTCCATGCCACCACCCAGTCAAAGAATGGAAAAAAGAATTCCAATGTGTGCAGCAAAGCTTGACATTAAGCAATGCTCCCAAGCAGGTGCTGAGGTCATGATTGGTCAGGAGAGGTGGGCGTTTGAATGTGTGGTGGGTGTGGGAAGACAGATGTTTTAGATTTGGGTTTCCATCTTACCACATCTGTTCATGCCCCACGTTTAGAATGAATCCCAGAAGTTCTGGAAGTGAAAGCTCATGTACCCGAGACAGTGGGCATCACACAGCCTTTAGTACAGTGTCCTTATGTAAAAACTATGCTGGACAGGCTACCTGTGGTAGTTTGAATAGGAATGGCCCTTATAATCTCATCTGTTTGAATGCTTAGTCATCGGGGACTGCCACTATCAGGAGGCACGGCTTGTTGGAGTAGGTGTGGGCCCATTGGAGGAAGTACATCACTGGGGGTGGGCTTTGGGGATTCAAATATTCCAGCCAGACCCAATGCCCTCTCTTTTTATACTAATGCAAGATCCAGAAGTAGAATTCTCAGCTCCTCCAGCACCAAGTCTTCCTGCACGCCACCATACCGCCATGATGATAATGGACTACACCTCCGAACTGTAAGCCAGCCCCAATTAAATGTTTTTCTTCTAGAGTTGCTGTGGTCATGGTGTTTCCTCACATCAACAGAACATTGACTAAGGCATCACCTGACAATAGCACACATTAAAATTTCAATAAACTGTTAAGACTAGAGTCATAACCAACTAGGGGAAAAAAATAGGACATTCTGGGGTCATCACATTTTTTTGTTTTTGTTTTTTTGTTGTTGTACTTGTAGTTTGTTTGTTTGTTCTATTTTGAGCAAGGACCTCTGTGTCCCAGGCTGGCCTCTAGCTCCCTGTAAAGCCAAAGATGATCTTGAACTTCTGATCCCCCTGTCTCTGCCATTCGAGTGCTGGAATTACAGGTATGCACTGATACACTCGGATTATTCTTTTTGAGAATGGAACCCAGGGCCTCAAGGAGGAAAGGCAAAAAACTGAGCTATGCTACCTTTGCCGCCTGGACCATCACGTTTTCTAAACAATGTGTAAGTCAAGGATGCTCAAGCGAGGTTGCCCTCTGACCTCCTCAAGATCACTGCACAGTGCATGCATGATCCCTACAATCACTCATGGTACACACCAAAAAATGAAGTGCTCTTGAGTATTTGAGTATGTAGAATTCCTCTCGTTCTCAGGAATCTTTGTCACATTTCCTCCCCAAAATTATAATTCCTCTAAAGAACAAGCAAGCTTTTCACTGGACAGAAAAATTTATTATTTGTCATTACAGGCATGTTTAATTATAATCTTGGTATGAATCTCTTAGGATGACAATTTAAAACTGTTATTAGAGTGGAGAGTTTAAAGTTTGATTGTTTGCTGTTTGGGCTCTCTCTCTTCTCTCTCTTTCAATACAGAATATGTAATGTAACCTAGGTTATATTACATAGTAGATTGGGCCTGGCATGGAGGCATATGCCTTTAATCACAGCACTCAAGAGGCAAAGGCAGGAGGATTTCTGTTAGTTCAAGGCAAGGCTGCTGTATATAGTGAGACCCTGCCTCAAAATAAACAAACAACCCATCTTGGCTGTGCATTCACAATCCTCCTGCTTAGCCTCCTAAGTGATAGAATCATATCCAGCAATTGTTGAAGAGTTCTCAATAAATATCTAGACAATCAAGAGGAAACAGGAAAACAAAGCCTACAACCTAATTCAAAATCCTTCCAGTCTAGAAACATTAACAAAAGTCATGCCAGGTGTGGTGATACACCTTTATGATCACAGCAAATGTAGAATGAGGCAGGAGAATCAAAGCCCAGCTTAGGCTATACAGTAAGACTCCACCTTGAAACCCAAAAATAAGTAAATAAAAAATAAAAGTTAAAGGTTGGAAGTGTAATTCAGTAATAAAGCACGTGACTACCATTTCAAAACCCTTCGTCTGATTCCCAGCACTGTCAAGACAAGTAAACAAATAAACAAATAAGAAAAATTATAAAACAAGTGCATGTTCATAAATCATATGTTACTATGTTCATAGTAACTTAAGTTAATAGCCAGGAATAATAATTAAAAAAAAAAAAAAAAACAACAACCCAGTTTGGCCTGGCAAGTTGGCTCAGCTGGTAAAGAGTCTTGCTACAGCAGGTCATCCACCTGAGATCAAGCCCTAAAATCAAGTAAAGATTGACCTGTCCTGCGGGCTAGTCGAACAGGGTCCACCTGAAAGAGGCAGTAGAAATTGGGGGGACAGAGACGTGAAGAATGGAGACAAGATAGATTTCTGATCGAGTCTCAGTTTACTGAACGTGCAAACAACATTTATAAAGCAAAGGCTACAAGCAATTTTTTTTCACAGTAGCAACACATCTGTGCCACCTGGCAAGGCATCCAAGAATTCACTCAAGGTTACACAAAGTTTGCTGTCTGGTTCCCAGGGTTGCAGGGAGCTTGCTGTCTACTTCTCAGGCTCGGAACACCCTGCTTGCAGAGACCACCAAGGACAGTCTCTGAGAAATGGAACTATGGATAAGATCCGCATCTGCCAAGGCCAGAAGGCAGAATTCCAATTACCAGACTCCTTCAAAAGATGAAAGGAGTCTACGGCCATACCACCCTGAACGCGCCCGATCTCGTAAAAGATGAAAGGAAAAAACTCCACAGAATTGTCTCGACTTTCACACATATACACCATTGCCTGGGTGCTAACACATAGTAATAATAAAGTGAACTCTCAGGTTCACATCATCTCAGCACTCAGGAAGTAAAGTAGGAAGAGATCTGAGACCAGGCTGAACTATCCTTCAAGACTGTCTCAAAAAACTAAAGGCTGATTGAAGCAGGACAGTCTCCCCAAGCATGGTTGGCTACCATAAAAAGCTAAAATGTTACGCTCAGGTTTGCGAGGCTAAGCACTGCACTCAGGGTCAGCCGCTTTGGACCCAGAGAAGAGCATGTCTGATTGCATGCGGGTTGATGCCCCAGGTCCCGCCTCTGAGAAAAAGGTATCAGACGGGTCTGATGCTCTTTGGGTGGATAACACCTAAATGAACATCAGTACAAAGTCCCAATTTATTTCTAATATCAGAGATCAGACCTCTACTCTTGCCTGATGCGTCTAAAACAAAAAGGGGGAACTGTAGAGAGCTGCGGAATGCTATGCCTTAAAGATGGAGCTGGTTTCCGCCTGCCACCTTCCCGATGGTGAGTGCTCTCTGTCAGGAACAATTCCACATTTGGCTAAGGCTGAGGATCTGGCTTGCTTCCATGTATGTGGACCTATCTGCATTGCACACGTGGCATGCCAGGGTTGGCTACCCAGAGGCTATTTAAGCTGTGGGCTGGCTTTCCCCAGGGTCAGATGATTGTTCAAGGTTCCTGAATAAACTGCATTGAAAAAAAAAAAAAAAAAAAAAACTAAAGGCTGAATTTGTACCCCAAGGGCAGAACATGTGTAATATTCATGATTTATTTGGTTTAGAACTCATCACCATAAAAAATGTACCGTATACAGGCATTACTATTATGCTGTTGCTGTAGATTGCATCTGCCTTCCGAGTTCTATGGTTAAAAGCAAGTGCAACTTTTACTAGATGAATGATGGTTTAAAATCTACAAGACCAGCCTGGTGTGTGACTGTAATCCCAGCACTCTGGGAGGCAGAGGGGGGCAGGATCACAGGACCAGCCTGGTCTACAAAGCAAGTCCAGGACAGCTAAGGCTACACAAAAAAACAAACAAATAAACTAACAAACAAAGGTACATAGATAGATAGATAGATAAATAAATAAATAAATAAATAAATTACAAGATCAGGCTTGGTGGCCCACTCCTTTACTTCCAGCAGTTGTGAAGCAGAGGCATGTGAACCTCTGTGCATAATGAAACCCTGTCTCGCAAACACATTCACTCTCTCTTCTCTCGTGCACACGAGTGCCCGTGTGCACACACACACACACATCCACACACAGCCAAACAGTTGACTTGTTAACAAGTTGGGTGGTGATTATGGGCACTCAAGGGGGGTATAAGAAGATGTCATGTAATCATTGAGAGCCCTTATGTCTGTGTGAGTATTGGTGTCATTGTAAACAATGCTGAACACTACGTTTTAGTTTGTGTTCATTACAAAGAGAATTAGGTGGGAAATGACAACATCTTATCAGTCATTTCTGTGTCCATTTTTACATCTATCTGGAGAGTAGTTTTGAAGAGTCTCTTATAAATAGTCATGGTCTATGGAAGACATAACACACACGGACAGTGATGTTTAACCATAGGGTCACTGTATTTCTAATGAACATGCCACTTATTAAAAAAAGCTGAACAAAATCACCTCAGTCTTTTACAACCACTAATCTGTTTTTTGTTTTTCTTTGTTGTTGTTGTTTGTTTGTTTTGAGATGGAGACTCAAAAGTCAGCTCAAACTGACTTTGATCTTGCTATGTAAATGAAGATTTTCTTCAATTCCCGGTCGGTCCTCTTGCCTCCATCTCCCACATGCTGAGATTATAGGCATATCCTACATGCCTAGCTATAGAATTATTATACGTTTGTTTGTTTGTTTGTCTGTTTGATCCTCGTACGTCTAAAAATGGCTGCTGAGATTGGAGCATGTACCATTAGGTCCAACTGGAATGACTAAAATCTCCATCAGACGTGATTGTTTATTTGAGGCAGGCCAGCATAGGGGATAGTTTACAATCTTGGACTCCACTTGGTTTGGCCTTATGCACATACTCCTATCTAATAATGTAGTTGGTACCCTGAGAGCCTTACCTCCATGAAGCTTGCATACATACCCCTCTCTGAATAATGCATCTACCAGCCCATTAGCAATCTAGAACTCCAATCTGCATTGCGCTGCCTGCACGTCCATTCCTGAACAGTGGGTTACATTGCTTCTCCCTTTACTGGACATCAAACATTGACACATTTTATTCACTTCTATTCATTATTTGCTAAGTCTCTAATTTTTATTTCTTTGAATTTCTTGCTTCTATCATATCCTTTATTTGTTCAATTGTTCTCATTATACAGCCAAGGCTGGCCTAGAACTAATGATGTATCTCAGACTGTCCTTGAGCTCACAGCAATCCTGCCTTCCCCTCAAAAGGACATGATTATAAGCGATAGGCTTGAGCCTCCATGCCTATCCTACCAGTATTACCTTTATAAAAATCTACACAAGCAACCTTTCCTGCTCTACCAAGCATCGCCTTCTTGCCTCCCACTCTGTAAGTTGACAGCATTCATTTTTCCACATCCTCCTGGTCTGTCTTCTCATCTCTAAGTTTCTCTAGATCTGAAGGTCAATGTCACTTTATTATTATGATAAAATCATAATTAAATTAGAACTGTTCTTTAATCTAAGGCTTTATAAATATAGACAATAAAGACTTAATGAGAAGTCTTACTGTGGAATGAGAGTCCTGTAGTTTGCAATATAACCATGCATAATTCTTCCCACAAATTATGTGTAACATATTAGTGTATTCAAATCATTTGAATACCTATCACTCCTTTATCATTTAGAACTGGTGGAAACTTCAGGCAGCTTTGTTTATCCCTTGTAGACTTTTCTTTTGTGACGGTTCTATCAACTCTTTGCAATTTTTACTCACTATGTGGACCTGACTAGCATCAAACCTATAGAAATCTACCTGCCTTGGGCTGGTGAATGTTGGAATTAAAGGAATGCACCACCATGCCCAATCACAATCAGACAAATCAGGTTTATTTTCTACCTTGCTTTTGAGAAAGCGAGACATACTCACCTATCAGGTGGCATCTGCTATTAGAAACTCTGTGCTTTAATTCCAACACTAATGAGGCAGAGTCTGGTAGATCTCTGTATGTTTGAAGTTAGCCAGCGTGGTTTAGGCTTCATGGTGGTACTGTGTCTCAAACAAATTGGAGTTCATGAGATTTTTGTTGTTGTTGTTGTTTTGTTGGGTTTGTTTTTGTTTTTGTTTTTTGATTTTTGATTTTTTTTTTTTTTGGACAGGAAGTTGAGGGGTAGGTGGGAAAAACCAGGAAGGAGTTATGGAGAGAAGCTAGGCATGACTATGACCAAAATATATTATATGAAACTCTCAAAAAATTACTACATTATTACATGAAAAGGAACAAACAGAAGAGTCATTTGAAGGATTAAAATAATTTATACTTTTGGTAGGTAGTCTGGCCTTTTTATGTAGTTATAACCTAGTTTTAAAAGAACATTTAAGTAATAAAAATTTATATCTAAGAGTGAAATAAAAATTAATATGATACTAAAGATTGGATCAAAAATGTTGATTAAAGGAAACTGTTCCCATTAAAAAAATACATGTATTTATAGATAAGAATCCAATACAACAATTGCTAAATCTTTTATCTTCATTGCATTTAAAATCAGTAAGGTTTTTCTTCAAGCAACTTATATGCACCTAACTACGGGCAGGACTCAATGGATGACACACTGGCTACATAAGTCTTAGCTGGAGTCTCCAGAAACCAAGTCTGTAATCTCAGCACTCCTACTGTAAGATGGGAGGTGGAGGCAAGAGGATGCCCAAAAGCTCTCAGGCCAACCAGCCTGGTGTACATACAAACAGCAGGAGAACTGGTTTAAAACAAAATAAAAGGCGAGGGCTAACACCAAAAGTTGTTCTATGACCTCCTTATGTGTCTCCACAACAGGTATGTACCTTGCTCACAAACACATAAACACACACACACACACACACACACACCATATACACAGAGATTAAAATAAGAGAGAGTAGGATGTATATTTAAAAGTTATGAGCTCATTGAAATTTAACGAAGGGGAGCCTCCTACTATAGAACTATCTAAATCATTCAACAAAACGCCCATTCTCAAAATGGGCCGTCAAACCCCTGAACCTGACAGCTCAGGCTTCTGGCCTACAGCCGTGTGTTAACACTTTATTCATCTCTGTAAAGCTGGCCTTAATGAAAGTCATAAGGAATGTAGAGGACAGCAACTCCAGTCGTAGGTAGCAAATTCCAGCGTGAAGAAGACAAAAGCACAGTGAACCCTTGATCTTTACCATCTTCCTCGGTCTTCTCATTTTCTCAGATAAGAAAGAGAGCCTTGATACTGGATGCTTACCACAGAGACAAGCTTGGTAAAGGCCACCTTTTTGGAGCTTCAACAGCCAGGATAACTTTTAGGAAACCTCTGAAAATCCCAGAGATGACATCATAAAGTTCTTGCTCCTGTCAGTTAAAAAAAAAAAAAAAAAAATCCAGCTTGAGACATGCTGGATAGCTCAGCCATTAAAAACCTAGCTGCCAAGCCTGAAGACATGTATCCTCAGAACACACATGGTGGAAGGGAAAGGCCCACTCCCTCAAGTGTCCTCTGACCTTCTCATGACCCTGTGCCCATATGTGGCCATCACACACACACACAAATAAATGTAGTTTTTTAAAGTAACTTTTATTTATCTATTTATTTTTGTCATTGCTCTTTATTGAGACAGGGTCTCTATAACCCAGACTGGACTCTGTGTTACTGTGTAGCCAAGACTGACCTTGAACTCCTGTTCCTCCTGTCTTCATCACCCAAGTGCTGGAGTATGCGCCACTATATCCTTTTCTATGTTAGCTTTTCTATTGATATCATTGTTCAGGTCTCATTTAGGCAGACATATTGCTTTAGTGTCATTAACAGAAGTCAAAGTGAGAGTAATAAATTGATATTAAAGCAGGTCTACCAAGCTTTCTTAGAAAATATTAAGTTACACAAAGGAGAATTTAGCTAATGGGTCTCAAGGATGAGTAGTGTATACCAGACTTGGTAGGAGCTGTGGAAAGAAAACATCTGTACCTCTATCATTATTAGAGCTTAGGCTTGCTGAGAATATGTTTCTTTTAAGATTTATTCTCGTTGGGTGTGATGGTACACAACTGTAATCCCAGCACTCAGGAAGGCAGAGGCAGGTGGATCTCTAGGAGTTAGAGGCCAGCCTGGTCTACAAAGGGTTCCCAGGATAGCGAAGGAGAAACCCTGTCTGAAAACAAAACAACAAACAAACAAACAAACAGATTTATTCAATAAGATTCTTTCCAAATGTCCCTATTCTAATAACAAAAGAGACACTCCAGGCTCACGGCTAGCACTATAGGCAGCTCAAAGGGAGGGAAGGACTGGGTCATAGCTGTTAAGTCCTTGTCTGTCATAAAGTCTGGATTCTCTGATCAGAATCAGAGCATGATTCTGCCAGGCATGCAAGGTGCTCTTGGGAAAAGCAGCCTGGGAAGGTCCTGGGGTAAATATGAGTGTAGTTTACATTGTAAACCTCCCCATTTGTTAAAAACCTAAACTTAGGGATTTCTGTCTCTGAAAGACATGTTCAATTGCTCAAATTATAATTTGGGGCCATGAAACTATATAAACTCACGGGGAGTGCTGGTTTCCTTTAGTGTATTAAGTAGGAAAAGTCCTGTGTACTAATCTCTAAGTGCTTGGAATGATTTCTCACTGGGAAAGCATCTTAACTCTATGACATCATGGCTGTAGCATCCACGCCATTTCTAGGAGACACAATCTCACATCAGACTCTGGTCCTCTGGTCCTCTTTCTGCCCTCTTTCCCATGATGTTCCCTGAGCATTAGGCACGGGAACTGTGTTATAGACCTATAGACCTATCTGTGCTCTCGTGGTCAGTTATTCTCTGCATTTGACCAGTTGTGGGTTTCTGTAATGTTCTTCATCCATCGCAAAAAGAAGCTTCTTTGATAACACACTTAGTTGTGCATATAATGATAAATTTTAGGTTGTAGTTAAGAATCATGTTCTTCTAGTAACATGGTGCCAGTAGGTTCTCCTCTAAGACCCATGAGTTCACTAACTCTGGTAGTTGTTTCTTTTTATTTTGTTGGTTTTTTTTTTAATACAAGTTCCCACCAGGTAACCCAGATGGAACTTGAACTCACATGGATTCACTTGCCTCGGGCTCACAAGTGCTAGAATTAAAGATGTTTGCCACTATGTCTGGCCTGTGGAATATCTGTTCTTGTCTCCTTCCCAAGACCTGTATTTCTATCTGGTGATGCCCCTGTAGCATGTCTGTCTTCTTTCACTGCAATTACATTTCATCTGCTCCTTCAATCATACAAACAAATATTTGTTGGCTATTTGCATGTTCCAGACACACTTCTAAAGAGAGGAACAAAACAAGAGACAAAACAAATCGCCCTCGGTTTGTTTGTGACACAATTGGAGTTTACATTCCAGTGGGAAAGAAACAATAAATCACTCAGCAAATAGATTGGTGATGTCTCCAGTATGGTTAAGCATTTTGAAGATAAATAAAGCAGTTTAAAAGAAGCCCTGTGTAGGAATGAGAAGTCCCCAAATGCACACAGTTGCCAAAGGGTTGTGAAAGCTGACTAAGCAATGATAATATCTGATAATAAATATTTCACCCAAGGAACCAGAAGTACAAGGGTTCCAAGCAGGGTGTGGGATGTTGCACAGTTGGTGGAGTAATTGCCTAGCACACAAAGTCACGATTCCGTATGCTGGGCATGGTGCAATCAATATGCCTCTACTGGTAAGATGGGAGCAAGAGGCTCAGTTCAAGATCATCTTCAGCTATATAGGGAATTTGCCGACAATCTGGACTATGTGAAACCTATCTCAAAAACAAAGCAAACAAGCTGAGTACGGTGGCACATACCTTTACTTTCAGCACCTGGGAGGCAGAGGCAGATAATTCTGAGTTGTAAGCCAATCAGGGCTATAATAGTGAGACTCTGTCACAAATAGATGCACTAGTTCTTCATTAATTTTACAATTTACAGCTGGGCAGTGGTGGCGCATGCCTTTAATCCTAGCACTCAGGAGGCGGAGGCAGATGGATCTCTGTGAGTTCGAGTCCAGCCTGGCTACAGAGCAAGTTCCAGGACAACCTAAGCTACACAAAGAAACCCTGTCTCAAAAACCCTAAATAAATAAAAAATTAGTAATAATAATAATAAAATAATAAATAAATAAATTTACAATTTGTCCTTCTTCTGTAGAAAACACAATTTTCCTGAGGATTACAAAAAATAAATGTGGTACTTTTTGTTTTGTTTGTTTTAAGAGAAGGATTTTCTGTATAACCATAGCTTTTCTAGAACTCACTATGTAGACCAGGCTGGCCTCTACATTACAATGGATCCACTGTCTCTGCCTTCCAAGTGCTGGGATTGCAGGTGTGTACTACCACACCCTAATTAAAAGTTGCAACACCAGGGGCTGGAGATACTGTGCATTGCTTAAAAGCAATTGCTGCTCTTACAGAGGATATGAGTTTGGGTGGGTCCCAGCCCACCGATGTCAAATCAAAACTGCCTGTAACTCCAGCTTCAAGGGATCCAGTGTCCTCTTCTGGCCTCTGTGGGTACTGCATACATGGAAAAACATTTTAAAATAAAAATAAATAAATTTCTTTTTTAAGAAGTTGTAACACATGACACAATGGCTATATCCCTGATGGCAAGGCTAGGGGTGACAACCTCTGCCAACCTCCCGAGTTCCTGCCTCTTTGTCACGTGAACAGCTTCATTCAAATCTCTAGCGCCACAATTTGCCACACAAATGTGGAGCCCAAAGACAAAAGTACAGGTCTACTGGGGAGAACTTATTTTTCAAATTTTGGACCAGTTACATCTACCTTAGAGTGGTTGTTTGAGAACGGCCTCCATAGCCTCATATATTTGAATGCTCCATTCCTAGTTGGTGGAACCGTTTGGGAATAATTAGGAGACGCGACCTTGCTGGAGGAAGTGTGTCACTGGAGAGGCAGTGGTGGGCTTTCAGATTTCCAAAGACGTGTGCCATTCTCAGTCTCTCTCTCTCTCCCACTCGCTGTCTCTCTCCCTCCTGACTGGCTCTGGCTCTGTCTCTCTCTCTCTGCCTTATGGTTGTGTCTCAGGATGTGAGCTCTCAGCCACTTCTCCATCACTTTGCTTGCTTGAATGTTGCCATGCTCCTCACTACGAAGGTCAAGGACTCTAAGCCTCTAAAACTAATTAAACACTTTCTTCTGTAAGTACCTTGGTCATGGTCTTTTATCTGAGCAACAGAAACATAACTAAGACAGAAGTTATCCTAAATCAGTTTTGATTGGTTTAGACAATGAGAACAAAAAGACTAGCACTAAGAAAAGTAAATATGAAGGACACAGGCACTAACTAAGAGCTATTCTCAATGAAAAAAAATAAAATAAAATGGAAAAGGAAACAGGACCACTCATAGTTGTGGTAAAGGAGAAGGTTTATTATAGATATGTCAGAGAGCATAACTAGAAACAAGGACATCTGGGAGGGTCCAGGGTGATCATGTCCCTGAGCCATGTTGGGGAGATGGGAAGTGAAGGGAGTGAGGGAAATGAAGTAACAGCAACCAGGAGGCCAAAGGTACAAAAGGAAGGGCAGGTGACCAAAACATATGGATTTTCTAGGGAAGAGCCTGAGGGAGAAGGGCAGCCCAGCACCCTGGGATGGAGAGTTGGGGTGGGGTGGGTATGAAAGCCCTATAACAGGTAGGGACTGAGGGATGCAGGGAGAACCTGATAGCCAGGGCCACAGGGAGATGTTAAACAGGTACCTTAGGCATTGTTCTGGGTTTGAAACCTAATACCAGTAAGCACACTAGAAACTGAGGCAGAACTACAGAAAGTTGGAGGCCAGCCTAGGATACATTATGAGTCCCTGACTGGCCTGGATTACCACTTGAGGACCTGTTAACAAAAAAAAAAAAAAAAAAAAAAGAAGCCATCGAAGCCATCTCTGTTTATTCATTTGCCATTTATAGGGTAGGCATGATTGTTAACATAGATATGACTAACTGATGTTGCTGATCTCTGTGAAAGGTCATTCATTTCACTTGGTACTTCAAGTAACTTGGCCAGAATTACCATAAGGTAAGATGCCCAAGAGAAAGCAATTATTTTCTATAAGGAAAATCAGATATAATGGGCTCAGTGGGCAGTAAATCCCTACAGGCTTCACTGCAGGCAGAAAAAGAACCCACAAAAGGATACTGTAACTGGGTTCAGCCTGATTTCATTCTGAGCATTGCTAGACCAGGACTTCTAGAGTCTGGCCAGATCATTTCATTTGAGCTGTATTTAAGCACAGCACAATTTTAGGGAAAAACATCTGACAACAATTCAGTCCCAAATGAACAACAATTTAAGACATGTTTACACTGAGGTTCTTTACAGAGTACATCTGGCTTCTTTCTCAAGAATGTGCTCTGTTGACTCAGAAATAGTGCCCAAGATTTAGGGTCAGGGATCTTGACTGAGGTAAATATAATACCTGTGGTGTCAGAATTGGCCTGGTCTTAAGATAACATACCAGTCATTTAGGCAGTTGTAAAGAGTAAGTGATATCACTCAAAAGAATATTGTCTAAGAGCAATGCTCAAGATTTAGATGGAAAGGGTCTGGGATAAGCAAAAACATAAATTCTGGGAGATAAGAGCAGAGTCTGTCTCACAAGACAGCAAAGGATCACGTGGCTGTAAAACTACACCATTCCTGGTATTCCAGGAAGAGCAGCTACACACCTCATTCCATTGAAGAGGTAAGTCGTGTGTTTAATTTTTTTCCTGGATTCTCCAGTGCTTATCTGTGTCAGCAAACCCTTTTTGCCTTCTATAATTAGATGTTAGTGTCTGAAACTAAACTGTACCTTCAGTCCAATCTATGTATGTATGTATGTATGTATCTACCTACCTATCTATCTACCTACCTACCTATTCTATAAATTTGCCAACATCTACCTACCTACTTTTATAGCTTTTTTTTTTTTTTTTTTTTTTTTTTTTTTTTTACTCGTGGTTTCATGTATCTAAGGCTGGTTGTAAAATCCATAGCCCTGGATGACTTTGAACACCTGATCCTCCTACCTCTACATCCTCAGTGCTGGGATTACAGGCCTGGTTTATGTGGTGCTAGAGATCAAACCCAGGGCTACATGTATGAGAGGTACATACTCTATCACCTGAGCCCTGGTCCTCTCCTTTTTGTTTGTGTATCTATGTGCGCTACAGTGCATGTGCAGAGGCCAGAGGACAACGTGGAGGAGTGAATTCTTTTCTTTTACTCCGTTGGTCCAGGGATTGAACTCAGGTAGCCTGGCTTGGCAACAGGCACTTTTACCATCTTATTGGACCTTGTTAATACTTTCTAATTTTATACTGGATTATAGATATGTACCACCAGGCTGGGCTGAAACAAAAGAATTTTCCTAATCCAGAGTATAAAATATGTAACAGTTTAAATATTCGTAAGTAATTCTGGAGCTACGATCACCTGTGGCGCCTGTGACCCACTTTGTAAAGTTTCTTGTATATCGTCTCAAAACTTGTACTTCCAGCTGCCTGTACTAGATCCTTCCTGCAACCACACATGCAGAAGCCTGATCAGGAGGATGACTATGAGCTCAAGATCAGCCGCAAAACAACAAACTTCTGCTTTTGCTGAGACTCTTCTCACAACTCTCTAATGTTAGGTACTTTCAAGGCTGAAAAAGGAAGATGGCAACCTCAAGGACTTCCTGGACTGTAGAATGAGTTCAAGGCTGGGAGGGGCAGTTTTGAGATCCTATCTCAAAATCAAAAATGAAAAGGATAAAAAAGAAGAAAAACAAAACAAAAATGCGAGTAGTGGGTGTAAGAAGTGATAAAATGATGCTTGTCTAGCATGTTAGAGTGCCTGAGTGTGATTCCCAGAACTACAACAATAAATAAGAATAAAACCCTATCACTTTCTCACATTTTTAACTAATACTGATAAGTGACTGCTCCCCCTGCACTCACAGCACAGCACCAGAGGCTCACCTGGCGGGGAACAGGCAGAGGGAGCAGAGAGGTGCATTGTCATCTGCGGACAGGCTCTCTGTGGCCATCTCACTGCTACCCCACTGGCTGCCAGAGTTTCTATTTGAGTTTCAAAAATAACTGACGTTCTAAAGTTGTGTATTGTTTAGCCTATGTATCCATGGAGACACTGGAGCTGGTTGTGGCCTAAGACAGTTCAGAGATGAATGCGGGCCGTGCTGCTTTGTGCAGGGATGGAAAACAGCTATCACCAAGCGTGCTGCAGGTTGTGGGTAAGGAAGATGTTACATTGGAAAGGAGGACCATCCCAATGTCCTTAATGTCCAGCATTGCTTACTGTATAGTTATGAGATGTGACACTCAGCCTGCAGCTGAGATATCAGTGCCCCTCCCAGACAGTTTAAGATCACAACCAACTGGAAGCTGTGAAGGGAAAACTGCTTTCCTTCTTTTAAATTTTTTTCTATTATAACCATTTAGTGTATGTGTGTAGGTGGTGTTGCCCCTTGCCACTGTGAGTGTGAGGGTCAGGCATCAACTTGTGGGAGTTACTTCTTTCTCTCTACTCTGTGCATCCTGGAGATCAAACTCTGGCTTCAAGCTTTGTGCTGTGTGTCTCTACTGGCTCACCCTTGCCAGCCCTGTTTTCACTCAGTTAAAACATGTCAATGTATGAATTTAATGAATCGTTTCTTTCATATATTCATGCTGACTCACGTAGTTTGAAGTAAAATGCCTGCCATTCTGGTCCTTTGCCGGTTGATACCTGCCGAAGGAAAAGAAACAATCTCACACTAAGGCCAGATCCTGAGGAGAGATAAATCCATGTCATAAAGATAAGCTCTGGAGTCTTAGAACAGCCAAGCTGAGCATGGTATGCTCTTCTGGAGGTTGAAGCAGAAGGGATAACGTCTTGAGGCCAGCCTGGGCTATGTGGCCACATAATGTCTTAGTTAACTAAATACCCTCATGGGCACACATATATAACTACTCATATTTTCTTTGGTTTACTTGAAAGTACACATTTCCTCTAAAAGTGTCCTTTCTTTTTTTTTTTTTTTCAATGCAGTTTATTCAGGAACATTGAACAATCCTCGGACCCCGGGGAAAGCCAGCCCACAGCTTAAATAGCCTCTGGGTAGCCAACCCAGGCGTGCCACGGGGGCAATGCAGATAGGTCCACATACATGGAAGCAAGCCAGATCCTCGGCCTTAGCCAAATGTGGAGTTGTTCCTGACAGAGAGCACTCACCATCGGGAAGGTGGAGGGCGGAAACCAGCTCCATCTTTAAGGCATAGTATTCTGCAGCTCTCTACAGTTTCCCCTTTTTGTTTTAGACGCATCAGGCAAGAGTAGAGGTCTGATCTCTGATATTAGAAATAAATTGGGACTTTGTACAGATGTTCATTTAGGTGTCATCCACCCAAAGAGCATCGGACCCGTCCAAAAAAGTGTCCTTTCTAATCAAAGGTTTTGAATAAGTTTATTTATTATTAATTTCTGTATGCGTATGTGTGTGACATGGGGTGTCACATGGATGTGCATATGCATGTAGAGGCCAGAGGTTGACGGATGGATGTCTTTATCAAGTGTATGCTACCCTGTTTGCTATGGCAGAGTCACCAAGTAGGCCACCGAGGTGGTTTGTGATAAACATACTTGAAGTAACGGTATGAGGGAACGGTAGACAAGTTAAAGACTACAAATGCAGGTTTATTGGAAGCAGCTCTCGGCCGCCATGCAGGGAGAGGGAGAGGGAGAGAGAGAGAGAGAGAGAGAGAGAGAGAGAGAGAGTCATGTAGAGAGAGCGAGAAGAAGAAGAAGAAGGAGGAGGAGGAGGAGGAGGAGGAGGAGGAGGAGGAGGAGGAGGGGAGGAGAGACACATAAAGAGAGAGAGAGAGGAGAGCAAGAGAAGAGAGAGGGAGAGAGGGTAACCAAAATGTCTGGATTAAATAGTGAGCCCCTGCCCCTGGGCTGGAAAGTTCAGAGTAGAGGGTAAAGGGTGGGGTATGCCAGCCACTCCCTGCAGTGGTTAGGGACCAGGGATCCTGGGAAAACCTGGGAGGCCAGGTCCACTTAGGTATGTGAAATATGCATCTCCCCTGCTTGTCCAGGTTCTGAAACCCAACAGTTTGAATAAAAATGCCCTCACTGGATCTTAGGGTGGGGCGCTTTTAGGAGGTCTGGACTTGTTCCAGGAAGTGTGTTACTGAGGTGTGGGCACTGAGGTTCCAGCTTCTCAAACCAGGCAGTGTCACTTTTTTCCCTGCTGCCTGAGGATCTGGATGTAGAACCCTCAGCTCCAAGCACCATGTCTGCGTGTGAACCACGGTGCCTCCCACCATGATGGCAAGGGACTAAACCACTGAACAATAAGCCATCCCCCAGTTAAGCGTTTTCTTTTGTAAGCGTTGCTGTGGCCATAATGTCTCCCACAGGAATTGAGCCCTAATTAAGACAACTAATGTAGCCCAAGAATTTCCTGTCTGTACCCACCTGAGCAGGCCTGTTACAACAGGCCACCATGTCCACACTGCTGTTGTGTGGGTGCTGAGGACATGAAGTCTGGTCCTCACACTTGAGCAGTAAGTGAGCCATTTCCCCAACCCCTTATTTGTTTTAAGACAAGATCTCATATTCCCAGACTGGGCTCACATGAAGTATGCAGCTAAGGATGACCTTGAAGATCTGGGTGAAGCCTTAGGCTAGCTTATGCTGGACATCACACCTACTGTTTGTGCTATCCTGGCAAGCATTCTAACACCTGAACCAGACCACCAGCCTTTTAAAAACGTTTGTTTGTTTATTTATTTATTTAGTTTTTTGATACAGGGACCCACCATATATTCATGTTCATAGCTGGCCTATTGCCGTAGCTAGCCCAGTATTCAATATGTAGCCCACAGTGGGTGTGAACTTGTAACAGTCTTCCAATCTCAGCTTCCTGAATGCTGGAGCGCAGGTCTTGTCTGTTCTAGGTGTTGAAGTCTCTGTGTGGCCTGATGGGCCTTGAACTCTTGATCTCTTTGCCCAGCCTCAGCATTGGGATTCTAGTTGTGAGCCACTAGGATCTGTAGACTAGAAAATTAAACAAAACAAAACAACCAAGTCAAAAACAAACCAAAACAAACAAAACACCAAAGTCTGGCACAGTGGTGCAAGCCTGTAATCTCAGCACTCCAAGAGGCAGAGGCAGGCAGATCGCGGTGAATTCAAGGAGGGCTTGGTCTACAAATTGAGTCTAGGACAGCCAAGGCTACACAGAGAAACCCTGTCTCAATAAAACAAAAAAGAAAAGGAAAGGAAAGGAAGGAGGGAAGGAAGGAAGGAAGGAAGGAAGGAAGGAAGGAAGGAAGGAAGGAAGGAAGGAAGGAAGGAAGGAAAAAATAAAACCAGACTGGGATATTAACTGAGAACATACACATGCATAGGTGTGGGGCTCAGTCTCCAGTGTGAAACAAAAAGACAATGAAGACTTCCCTGCACATTCACAGTCCTGTATTGTGTGAGTGTTGAAGCTGCCACGCAAACAACTTTATTACTTGGCAGAGGCCCTAAAGTAGATGAGCAAATGGAACAGAGGGGGTTACTAAAGCCACAAACTGTCTTGACAGGTTCCTCACATTTGTAAGGCAGGTCTCCTCCAGATGGGGAAGAAAGTGGACTGACTGACCTATTGCAGACAGTCTGGCACCAGCAAAGTTAACGGTCCCTGTGTGGAAATTTCCTTTTGAGTCCCAGGGTCTCCAGTTCCCCTTGTGACCTTAGAAAAATAATTTAGGGAGGGCGGAGCCAAGATGGCGACTAGCACACACAGTTTCTGAGCAGTGGGATACCTGATCTTCTGAGTTGGAGAATGGAAGGACCCCCAACCCAGGAAAACCACAGCGAGGCTTTCTGAACACCAGAGAACATCGCAGGAGGTGAAAACTTTGGCCTCCGGTCACCCGGAGACTTGCTTGGGGAGGGAGAGAAAAGATCCTTTGTTCTTGCTGCACTCCCTTCCCCCAGACCTCCTTCCTCCTCGGCACAGCGGCACAGCGGACTCATCTTTCTCAGCGCAGACCTAACTGCCTGGGGTATACAACCGCTGAGACGGAGCCCCAACCACTTTAGCGGCAGACAAAAGCCAGCAGTACGTACCCCGGAGTCCCAGATTCGCGCAGCGGCTGCACCATCCTCCCAGGGCGCGAATCTGCTAGACACCATACTAGCTCCGCAGGATCGCCATCACTGACGGTGCGGCCCGCCCAATCCCACAGTGACAGAGAATACGCTATATACTCACCGAAACCAGGCAGAAACGTCATACAACCTGGACACATCAGGCGCTGGGCCTTCCAAGCTTGGAGAGCACAACGAAGAGATCCCAGGACTTCCCAGAAAGCATTGGGACTAGCAAGCCAGTCTCCAGTTACAGCAGGACGTGGCAGCAGAGCAGTACTGAACTGGCGGGGCACCACAGCCCTCCAGTTTAAGACTAACCAGGGCCAAACCAGAGAACAGAGAGCCTGATTACCCCATCCCTGCTGAAGTGACCACCCTGAAATCTCCAGCTGCAGCAAGACCTCAGAACCTGGCAGTGACAGCAGCACAGAACTGGCGGAACACATCAAAGAAGCAGGGCCAAACCAGAGAGCAGAGAGCCCTGGATACCACGATCTCGGCCAAGAGACCTGCCTGTAAGTGAGTGCACCCTTGAGAATCTGCAGTTCCTCAGATCCTGGGTCCTTCTAAATCAGAAGCCAGGCATCGAACCCCCTCCCACCCACATACCCACTTTGGGAAACAGAGGGGCACTAGGGTCATTGAAGTTCCTGCCCTGTGGGCCTGATTGAGGAGCTAAGACAGTTAATACCAGAAATTGCGCTGCGATCATCATTAGCGCCTGCGACATATACAGTACAGAGCCCCTCCCACACACTCAAGGGTTCAACATTAGCCATCACTCTGTCCCTCGAGAAACTCATCCACGTACACTTACACACACAGACACACACGTGCGCGCGCGCACACACACGCTTGCATTTGCCCCGTTTGCGCCTGCGTACTTTCCTCCCACAGGTACAGCTAGTCCTCAGCACACGCTGAGAGTGCTGAGCTTCCTGAAGAACTCTCCAGACACCAGAGAGAGACAGCACCAGTCTGATCTGCAGAATCCAAAAACAAACAGGGAAGGTTTCAGATAAGCCAATGGCCAGAGGTAGGCGAAAGAACACTTCCAACATAAATCAGGACATCATGACTTCACCAGCAAACCCCAAAATCGATGGATACACCAATTCAGCAGAAGCACAGGAAAATGATTTTAAAGCCATGCTTGCCCAATTATTTGAGGCTCATAAGGAGGAAATGAACAAGTCTTTCAAAGAGATGGCCAGTCAATTGGAGGCAAAGAAAGAAGAAATAGACAATATCCTTAAAGAAACACAGGCAAACATAGCCAAACAAATAGATACACAAGTAGAGGAAAAATTAGTGGCATATAAGAAGGAAATGAAAAAAGAAATAGAGGCCATCGTAGAGAGACAGGAATCCAAATTCAAACACATGAAAGAAATGGTGCAAGGCATGAAAACAGAATTAGAATCAATAAAGAAAACACAAAATGAGAAAACCCTTGAGCTGGAGAACTTGGAGAAAAGATCAGGAACCACAAAAGTAAGCATCACCAACAGAATACAAGAGATGGAAGAGAGAATCTCTGGAGCTGAAGACACACTTGCAGAAATGGATACTTCTCTCAAAGAAAAAGTAAAATCAGAAAAGTTCCAATCACAAAATATCCAAGAAATCAAGGATGCTATGAAAAGACAAAATCTAAGAATAATAGGAATTCACGAAAAAGAAGACTCCAGACTCCAAGGTCCAGAAAATATTTTCAAGAAAATCATAGAAGAAAATTTTCCCAACTTAAAGAAAGAGATGTCCATAAATATACAAGAGGCCTACAGAACTCCAAATAGACTAGACCAGAAAAGAAACACATCACATCACATCATAGTCAAAACACTAAATCTACAGAACAAAGAAAAGATATTAAAAGCAGCAAGGGAAAAAGGCCAAGTAACATATGAAGGTAGACCTATCAGAATCACGCCGGACTTCTCATCAGAAACTATGAAAGCCAGAAGGGCCTGGGCAAGTATCATGGAGACTCTAAGAGATCACAAATGTCAACCCAGACTACTATACCCTGCAAAGCTTTCAATCAACATAGATGGAGAAAACAAAATATTCCATGACAAAACTAAATTTATACAATATCTACACAGCAAACCATCCCTACAGAAGATACTAGAAGGAAAACTCCAATCCAATGAAAACAAATTCACCCAAGAAAACAGGGCATACAGATAATGTCCCAACAAAAATGAAAAGAAAACAAGCAATGAATCAGGGTTAGATCATCGACTCCATTACAAAAGGAACTAACATGCATTGGTCACTATTATCTATCAATATCAATGGACTCAACTCACCAATAAAAAGACACAGGCTAACAGAATGGTTAAGGAAACAGGATCCAACATTCTGTTGCATCCAAGAAACACACCTATGCAACAAAGACAAACACTACCTCAGAGTAAAGGGCTGGAAAACTGTTTTTCAAGCAAACGGTTCCAGAAAACAAGCTGGAGTAGCCATCCTAATATCTAATAAAATAGACTTTCAACCCAAGTTAATCAAAAAAGATAAGGAGGGCCACTATATTCTCATCAAAGGAAAAATCCACCAAGAGGACATCACAATCTTGAATATCTATGCCCCAAATACAAGAGCACCGACATTCGTAAATGAAACATTATTAAAGCTTAAATCATACATTGATCCTAATACCTTAATAGTGGGAGACTTCAACACTCCACTCTCACCAAGGGACAGATCAACTAGACAGACACCAAATAGGGAAATAAAAGCACTCACAGAATCCCTAAATCAAATGGACCTAATAGACATCTACAGATCATTTTACCCAAACTCAAAAGAGTACACCTTCTTTTCAGCACCGCATGGAACCTTTTCCAAAATAGACCATATAGTGGGTCACAAAGCAAGCCTCAACAGATACAAAAGGATAGAAATAATCCCTTGTATACTATCTGACCACCATGGACTAAAGCTCGACCTCAACAGCAACAGAAACAACAAAAAGCCGACACGCACATGGAAACTGAACAACTTACTACTCAATGACAGCTGGGTTAAGGAAGAAATAAAGAAAGAAATTAAAGACTTCCTAGAATTCAATGAAAAGGAAGGCACAACATACCCAAATTTATGGGACACACTGAAAGCAGTGCTCAGAGGAAAATTTATAGCACTAAGTGCCTGCAAGAAGAAATTCGTAACATCACATACAAACAACTTAATGGCCCAACTGAAAACCCTAGAACAAAAAGAAGCAGATACACCCAAAAGGAGCAGACGGCTGGAAATAATCAAACTAAGGGCTGAAATCAATCAACTAGAAACAAATAAAACTATCCAAAGAATCAATGAAACAAAAAGCTGGTTCTTTGAGAAAATCAACAAGATAGACAAACCCTTAGCCAAACTAACTAAAAAGCAGAGAGAAACTATCCAGATCAGCAAAATCAGAAATGAAAATGGGGACATAACCACAGACATTGAGGAAATCCAAACAATTATTAGGTCATACTACAAAAGCCTATATGCCACAAAATTTGAGAATCTAAATGAAATGGATAATTTTCTTGAAAGATTCCATCTACCAAAACTAAGTCAAGATCAGGTAGAAAGACTGAATAGCCCTATATCTCCCAAGGAAATCGAAGCAGTCATTAACAGTCTCCGCTCCAAAAAAAGCCCTGGACCAGATGGCTTCAGCGCAGAATTCTACAAGACCTTCAAAGAAGTGCTAACTCCAATTCTCCTCAAGCTATTCCACAAAATAGAAACAGAAGGAACACTACCAAACTCATTCTATGAAGCCACAGTCACCTTAATACCTAAACCACACAAAGACCCAACAAAAAAAGAGAACTTTAGGCCTATCTTTCTTATGAACATTGACGCAAAAATACTCAATAAAATACTTGCAAACCGAATCCAAGAACACATCAAAGATATCATCCACCATGACCAAGTAGGCTTCATCCCAGGCATGCAAGGGTGGTTCAACATACGGAAATCCATCAATGTAATCCACTACATAAACAAACTGAAGGAGAAAAACCACATGATCATCTCCTTAGATGCCGAAAAAGCATTTGACAAAGTCCAACACCCATTCATGTTTAAAGTCTTGGAGAGATCAGGGATACAAGGCACATACCTAAACATAGTAAAGGCAATATATAGCAAGCCTATAGCTAACATCAAACTCAATGGAGAGAAACTTAAATCAATCCCACTGAAATCAGGGACAAGACAAGGCTGTCCATTGTCCCCATATCTCTTCAACATAGTACTTGAAGTCCTAGCCAGAGCAATAAGACAACTAAAGGAGATCAAGGGGATACAAATCGGAAAGGAAGAGGTCAAAGTGTCACTATTTGCAGATGATATGATAGTATACATGAGCGACCCCAAAAATTCAACCAGAGAACTCCTTCAGCTGATAAACACCTTCAGCAAAGTGGCAGGATACAAAATCAACTCAAAAAAATCAGAAGCCCTCCTATATACCAAAGACAAAAAGGCTGAGAAAGAAATTAGGGAAACAACACCCTTCACAATAGCCACTAATAACATAAAGTACCTTGGTGTGACCCTAACCAAGCAAGTGAAAGACCTGTTTGAGAAAAACTTCAAGTCTCTGAAGAAAGAAATTGAAGAAGATATCAGAAGATGGAAAGATCTCCTGTGCTCATGGATTGGTAGGATTAACATTGTGAAAATGGCCATACTGCCAAAAGCAATCTACAGATTCAATGCAATTCCCATCAAAATACCATCTCAATTCTTTACAGACCTTGAAAAAAAGATTCTCAGCTTCATATGGAGAAACAAAAAACCCAGAATCTCCAAAACGATCCTGTACAACAACAGATCATCTGGAGGTATCTCCATTCCTGATCTCAAGCTGTACTACAGGGCAACAGTAATAAAAACTGCATGGTACTGGCATAGAAACAGAAAGGAGGATCAATGGAACCGCATAGAAGACCCAGAAATAAATCCACACACCTATGAATACTCGATATTCGACAAAGAAGCCAATTCCATTCAATGGAAAAAAGACAGCATCTTCAACAAATGGTGCTGGACCAACTGGATGTCTACATGCAGAAAAATGAAAATAGATCCATATTTATCACCCTGCACAAAACTAAAGTCAAAGTGGATCAAGGACCTCAACATAAAACCAGATACCCTAAATCAATTGGAAAAAAAAGTGGGGAACAGCCTAGAACTCATTGGCACAGGAGACAACTTCCTGAACAGAACACCAACAGCACAGGCTCTAAGAGCAACAATCAATAAATGGGACCTCATGAAACTGAAAAGTTTCTGTAAAGCAAAGGATACCGTCATCAAAACAAAACGACTGCCTACAGATTGGGAAAGAATCTTCACTAACCCTTTATCTGACAGAGGACTAATATCCAGTATATACAAAGAACTAAAGAAGCTGAAAAGCAGCAATTCAAGTAATCCAATTAAAAAATGGGGAACAGAGCTAAACAGAGAATTCTCGACAGAGGAATATCGAATGGCAGAAAAACACTTAAAGAAATGCTCATCCTCATTAGCCATCAGGGAAATGCAAATCAAAACGACCCTGAGATATCACCTTACACCCATCAGAATGGCCAAGATGAAAAACTCAAGCGATAACACATGCTGGAGAGGTTGTGGAGAAAGGGGAACCCTGCTCCACTGCTGGTGGGAATGTAAACTGGTACAACCACTCTGGAAAGCTATCTGGCGCTTTCTAAGACAAATAGGAATAGTGCTTCCTCCAGACCCAGCTATACCACTGCTAGGTATATACCCAAAGTTTGTTCAAGTACACAAAAAGGACACTTGCTCAACCATGTTTATAGCAGCTCTATTTGTAATAGCCAGAACCTGGAAACAACCCAGATGTCCATCAACGGTGGAGTGGGTACAGAAATTGTGGTATTTTTATACAATGGAATACTACTCAGCAATCAAAAAGGAGGAAATCATGAAATTTGCAGGCAAATGGTGGGATCTAGAAAAGATCATTCTGAGTGAAATATCCCAGAAGGAGAAAGACAAACATGGGATATACTCACTTATATAGACCTATAAGATATGATAAACATAATGAAATCTATACACCTAAAAAAGATAATCAATTGAGCGGACATGGGGTAAGATGATCAATCCTCATTTAGAAAGACAGATGGGATGTGCATTGAACGTATGACAGGAGTCTACTGAGCGCATCTGAAAGACTCTAACTAGCAGTGTTTTCAAAGCAAAGACTCATGACCAAACCTTTGGCAGAGTACAGGGAATCATAAGAAAGAAGGGGAGTTAGTCTGATGGGGAAAGGATGGGAGCTCCACAAGGACCAAATATATCTGGGCACAGGGTCTTTTCTGAGACTGACATTCAACCAAGGACCATGTATGGATATAACCTAGAACCTCCACTCAGATGTAGCCTGTGGTAGCCCAGTAACCAATTGGTTTCCCAAAGTGAGGGGAACAGGGACTATTTCTAACAGGAACTCGATGACTGGCTCTTTGGTCTCCCCACCCCCGAAGGGAGGAGCAGTCCTGTTAGGCCACAGAGGAGGGCTTTGCAGCCAGTCCTGAAGATACCTGATAAAACAGGATCAGATGAATGGGAGTCCCCCCATCAGTGGACTTGGAAAGGGGCACGGTGGAGATGAGGGAGGGAGGGAGGGAGGGACTGGGAGGGAATGAGGGATCGGGACACGGCTGGGATACAGAGTTAATAAAATGTAACTGATAAAAAAAAAGAAAATTAAAAAAAAAAAGAAAAAAAAAAGAAGTAAAATTAAAAAAAAAAAAAGAAGAAAAAGTGGGGAATACCCTTGAACTCATTGGCACAGGAGACAACTTCCTGAACAGAACACCAACACCACAGGCTCTAAGAGCAACAATCAATAAATGGGACCTCATGAAACTGAAAAGCTTCTGTAAAGCAAAAGACACTGTTGTCAGAACAAAATGACAGCCTACAGACTGGGAAAGGATCTTCACCAACCCTATATCTGACAGAGGGATGATATCCAGAATATATAAAGAACTATCTCATTTATTTAACAAGATGGTCATTAAAATACTTGTATAATGTTAAAAAAAAAAAAAGAAAGAAAAATAATTTAGATTCTCTGGGGCTCTTTTTTTCCCCCTCCTGTTTTTTTCTTCTTCTTTTTTTTTTTTTATCTCATTTAATTCTGAAAAGGCTTTTTCTACAAGCCAGTTTCACTGAAAGAATCTAGCATCAATGCTATGGACACTGCCATGATTGCCAGAGTTCACATTTCACTTTCAGATGGAATTCAATCCCCAGAAATGAGACGCTTTCTCCCCTTGTCGTTCTCTCTACAACTCCATACTCAAATTCATAGTCTTGAAATATTATGTCATGCCATAAATAGGCATAACTAAATTACTTGATATAAGGTCACTGGGTACACTAACTTTATTAGCAAATTTAATTGCATTCAATACTAATATTTTACAAGTTATTAAAATTTCATTGCTAATAATTTTAAAGGACAGTTTTAATTAATAAGCATTTAGTACTCAACATTATGATGCCCATATTTAAGCTGTAATTTCTTCTTGCTTAATTACTTTCCAGGACCTACCAATGCCATCTTAAACCACAAGAAAGTTCATATTAATAACACAAAAGCGATGGCAGATTAAGGGAAAGCCTTGTTTGGATTCAAGTTTGTGGAGTCAGTGCGCTTTGAGATCAGTCTGCTGGCTGTTGGTTGATCATTGCCACACTTATTCCCATTTCACTGTTTAGGAGTGCACCTGTGGAGTTGCAGTTTTTAAAGTAGAGCTCGGGCTCCAGCATCTTCTAGGCTCAAACACCTGTCACTAATATTCCACATAAGGTGCTTCATTCACTATGTCTGTATTTGATAAGAGGAAGCAATAAAGGGATCCTGTGACCCTGAGTTCATCTTTGGTGTAATCACATGAGCTTTAGAGTTATATAAAGTATAACTGGGCAGAAGATGGCCATGATGGTGCAAGCCTGGAACCTTAGCACTCAAGAGGCAGAGGCAGGAGGATCCAGGCAAGCTGTTCTACATAGGAGTTACAGGCAAGGAGGAAAGAGGTGACTGTAATTAAGGCATCCTGGAAAGTTGTGGTCTTTTTGGTCATTCCCTTTCTTCTGATCATGCAGGTTTATCCTGAAAAGGTTGGTAACAGATGTGCAGCTTGGTCATCATGTGGGTCCCCTAGCAATGGGAGTAGGAGCTATCTCTGACTCTGTCTCCTGCCTTTGGATCCCTTTCCCCTAGCTGGGCTGCCTTGTCTAGCCTCAGTGGAGGAGGACGCTGTCGGTTCTGCTGTGACTTGAGGTGCCAGGGTGGTTTGGTACCCCTTAGGGACCTCCCCTTCTCTGACAAGAAGGAGAGGGTAGAATGGGGAGAGAGGACATGAGGGTGGGACCGGGAGGAGAGGTGGGTGGGGACTGGGGTCAGGCTGTAAAGTGATTAAATAAATAAAATTGAAAAAAGAATCCTCTTGTTTTAGGCTACCTGTAGCTAGGATTACAGGCATCTACCCTGCACTATGTCAATTAAGGTTTCAATTGGAGAATAAATGCTGCATCTCTGTTAAAGAGTCTACAAGGCCAACTGATGGAACTTCATGATTCAAAGTAGAGAGTTACAAAAAGTAAAAGTTACAAAGCAGAACCAAATTATCTCGGTCTATATTTAGCTCACCCCTTTGTCTGACCTAACATTTTTATTACCATTAAAAAGTTTAAAATGTATTCTTGGCAGACCACTAGCTTCCATCATTCTAAGAAATAAGAATTGTATTGGTAGGAGGCTGGAGAGATGGTTCAGTGGATAAGAATCCCATTGGCCAGCCTTTGAGACATACAGGTTTCAATGCTTCGCTGGGACCTGCCTACTTGCAGTCCCTACCAATGTATGTGGTTAAGTGTCAGGTTCAAAGAAAACTAGGACAAATGGCTAAACGAACTGTGGTCCCTATTAGGCTACCAAAGCACTCACTGGTCACAAGTTTCCCTTAGTACCAGTGGCTCTCTTTTCTGCTGCTCTCACTCCTTCCTCTACCGTCCATCTTCTGATTCCTGCCTAACCCAGTAATTTCCACCATGCACTGTCACCAGGTTGCCTGATCACTCACTCTGGCATTCCAGGTGACGAGGCGTCATTCACTTCCTTCTGTTGAAGAAAATAATCCTCCATGACTGACAATCCTGGTTTTTCCAATGCTTATTTTAAGTTGTTTCCTTCATATTGAGAACTACATTTACTTTACTCTATGAAATTAAGAAATGTTTTTTTTATAGCTCAACTTAGAAACTATGTAAAATTGTATCACTCAAGATTAAATTTCAGATGACATTAAAAATCAAATAGTAGTTATATGTAATCTGAATAAGAAAGTAAATTACTTGCAATTTTACAAAATAATTTTGTTTTTTTACATGCATGGATTATTAAAATCAAGATTTAAAGAAAATATTAATTTGTCTAAAGAGTTAGTTTATTAATAGTTATTGGCTTGTACCGTTTTGTATTGAAATACCAAACAAAATTTGAAAATGATTTTTAAAAATGAGGTATTTAGAAAATGAAGACTTAGAAAGGAGGTAAGCATGGGGAGAGCTTCCCCACTTGGCCTGAGTGTTGGGATTTTGTGGCGGAAGCACATTGGCCAGCTGGGGCCAAGTTATGGCACAGGGACCACACCACACAACAGATCTCATGCAAGAGATTTTTGGGGTAGAGGGAAATAAAAGGCCATCTGAGAGTGGGAACATGAGAGAGACAGACAGACAGACAGACAGACAGAAACAGAGATGGACACACAGACAGATAGACAGAGAAACAAAGAGTGAGAGAGCAAGAGAGTTGGCTGTGTTAGAGCAGACCTTTTAAAGGGTACTTGTGGCTTGGTGGCTGGTGATGACATGAGTCGCTGAAGGTATAGTGGAAGAGCATCTGGTTTCTATCATCCTTCCCTTTTGTTTATTGTAAAAGGTGAAGAAAGAGGAAGGGATGACTGGTGAGGCAGGAATGAGGGAACTGTGCTCTTTACACTGCTTCCTGCTGTCTGGGAGCACTGACATCTTTAGGAACCCAAGAGACCGTGGATGTTGGCCAAGCCCTGAAAGAGAAGGCTGCTTTATTCACTGCCCAGGCTCTGCAGGACCATCTGGGGCTAGGGATGTACAGGCAGTCTGTGAGGCTGAACCATCTGGGGCTAGCCACTTTGAATTGGTCCAGGATGCAGATATTAAGAGAACATTTGGACTTGGCAGGGTGCTTGAACACATACCTATTAGGGGTAGCAGGTAAGGGGAAATTTTCTTAGGTGTACATTTGATTCTTTTAATCCCATAGTCTTGGTAGTTGGAGTACTTGCCTAGCATGAATGAGTGTAGCATTTATCATCAAAGGAAACATTAAAACAAAGTTAAAACAATAAGAATAAAACTTTACAGTTATAAATAGTCATGGTAAGGGGTTTGCTTACTATGTGTGTAGCCTTGGATTTCACAGCCAGAATAAAAATAATATTTCTCCAGTGGGATCGAAATACAGGAGACTGGGTGAAGAGCTGATGAATTTGGCTCTAGGACAAAAGACACACAAGCAGAATACAGTAATGTATTGCTTAGAACGATTAAGAAGAAGAACAAATCAATCCCCCCCACCCAGCACCACACACACCATTTCCCACAATCTCCATTATAATAAGCTAGGTTTGTTTTGTTTTGTTTCTCTTTGCTTCTTGAGACAGTGGCTCATGGGGCCCAGGGTAGCCTTGAATAACCAAAATGAGATCTTGAATTCCAGCTTTTCTCCCTCTGTCTTCCAAGAGCTGCATTTATGGGCCTATAGGCCTCTATAGGTGTTAAGAAGCCTTTGAGTCCATCTTTATCTAGAGATGCTTGTTGAGACTTCTTAAGGTTTGGGAAACGATGGCTGTCAGGTCCCAAATGGCTAACGGAAGTGCCGATTAGCATATGTGAAATGGAAGTTTCTGGTTTCTTTGAAGACTCAGTTGAGTCATATGGTGTTACTTTTAGAAGCTGTCTTATGAGAAGAAGGCATGTGATGTTTTGTTGGAGGCTGGCTTGTGAGAGGCCACATGATGTTTTGCTGTGAGCTTCTCTTGTCAGGGGCATGACTTTTGACAACTGAGAACATCCATGGGTGGACTCTGAGGAGAGGAGATATATAGAAGTCCATGGACAGTGAAACATTGGTTTTTGGATCAACATCACTGTACTGATCTTCATGCTTTGACACTTGATTTCACAGACAGAAACATTCCAGAAAACTTTTCGGGGGCAATCAAACTGAGTCTTGCCGCTTTTGCTGAGTTGTCCCAATCTTCTGAATCAGGCTGATTCATGTTGCTGCTTGGTGTTGACCTTTGGACTGGGCTGCTGGTATCCAGACAACGAAGAGTGGACTCATCCCAAAGACCTCCTTTTAGAAACGTCTACAAACACCCTTTACCTAAAAACCTTCTTTCTCCCCAACCTCTGGTCAATGAGTAGAAGGGAGGTAGAAGCCTTTAGGAACCCAAACTAAAGTAGGTTTGGTGAAAAATCTAAGCCTACAGATACCAAAACAGATGCTGGCCTCTAGGCTCACTCAGTACCTATGGCTCCTCTTTGCTCTTTTCACCCCCAATCCCTATCCTGAACCTCTTTATCTCAGCAGTTTCTCTCCCCTTCTAGCAGCTTCTGAGTCCAATAAAACCCCACCATTTTGGCCGCGCTTTTGTGTGTTTCTTCTTTTTCTCTTGGCTCTTCTCCTTGTTCCCTCAGTTAACAATTGGTTCTCTTGGGCCTCAGCTTTGTCTCTCCTCTTTTTTTTTTCTAATTTTTATTAATTACACTTTATTCTCTTTGTATCCCCCCATAAACTCCTCCCTCTTCCCCTCCCAATCCCACCTTCCCTCCCCCTTTTCCACGCATGCCCCTCCCCAAGTCCACTGATAGAGGAGGTCCTCCTCTCCTTCTTTCTGATCTTAGACTATCAGATCTCATCAGGAGTGGC
The DNA here is from genome assembly GCF_030254825.1 of Meriones unguiculatus. Lineage (NCBI taxonomy): Eukaryota > Metazoa > Chordata > Mammalia > Rodentia > Muridae > Meriones > Meriones unguiculatus. Next base: position 115,407,886 of record NC_083354.1, read on the forward strand.
TGCAGTGTCTTCCTCTGTGGCCTGGTAAGGCTGCTCCACCTCAGGGGGAGGTGATCAAAGAGCAGGCCAATCAGTTCATGTCAGAGGCAGTCCCTGTTCCCATTACTATGGAACCCATTTGGACACTGAACTGCTACGGGCTACATCTGTGCAGGGGTTCTAGGTTATCTCCATGTGTGGTACTTGGTTGGAGTATGAATCTCAGGAAAGACCCCTGTGCTCAGATATTTTGGTTCTGTTGCTCTTCTTGTGGAGTTCCTGTCCTCTCCTCCAGATTTTACTATTTCCTACTTCTTTCATAAGATTCCATGCACACTGCCCAACAGTTGACCATAAGTCTCAGCATCTGCTTTGATAGTCTGCAGGGCAGAGCCTTTCAGAGGCTCTCTGTGGCAGGTTCCTGACTTGTTCCCTGTTTTCTTCTTCTTCTGATGTCCTTCCTCTTTGCCTTTTGGGATGGGGATTAAGCATTTTAGTCAGGGTCCTCTCTCTTGATTAGTTTCTTTCGGTGTACAGATTGTAGTCTCTCCTCTCTTAGTCTTCGCCCTCTCTACTCTCTCGCCTCTCCCTCTCTGGCATTCCCCATCCCCTTTCCAGATGCCTCTGGCTCTACGCTTCCTCATATCCACAATGAAAACCTCCTCCTCAAGCTTACCTTAGAGCGGTCACATCCTCTTTTTAACTCAATAATGTTATATGAAGCAAGATACCCACTGCCACCTTGTGGCATATGCTGCAAGTTCAGGGGTAGTACAGAAGGTTTTGTGGTTTGTTTTGTTTTGTTTGTTTGTAAATTAGGTGGCAGATGGCAGAGTCAGGAACCTTGAAAACTCACTACGTATCTTAGGATGACCTTGAGCTCCTGACCCTTCTGTTTCCACCTCCCAGCTGGGTTGTTTTTCCAATGTGTATGTTTAGTTTATGGGTTGTTTTTTGTTGTTGTTCTTTTATTTTGTTTGGTTGTTTCAGTTCTTTATGTATTCTAACTCTAGAAATTAAGTAGAAATGATTTGGAAAGTGGTGGTTAGCTAATGCTTGTACTTTATTTAATCATTTTTACATTTTTTTTTAAAAATTACTTTTGTGTGTGTTTGCAGGTACACATGTCTGTGGCTGCTGGGGACCACTTCAAGTGTCATTCCTTTGCTGCCATTCACCTGTTTTGAGATAGTGTCTCTCACTAGCCTGGAACTCATCAGGTAGGCTAGGCTGGCAGGGGAGTCTGAGGATCCGCCTGTCTCGGCCTTTTCAGTGCTGGGATTGCAAGCACCGGGGTGCCACCCCTGGCTTTTACTGTTACTAGCACATCTGGTTTTCTGACGATTAAACTAAAGTCCTTGTGCTTTCAAGATAAACACTTTAGTAACTGAACTACCTCAATGGTTTTCAATGTGGCCATGTTTGTAGGAAGTTATTTAAGCAGATTAATAAAGACAATGTTTTAAAGAAGAGTTTAGGTGTTTAGTTGCATAGATGTGTGTTTGTGTACCACATATACAAAGTGCCTCCAGAGACCAGAAGGGAGCGTCAGATGCCCTGGAACTGGAGCTGCCATATGGGTGCTTGGAATTTAATCTGGGTCCTTTGCAAGAGAGGTAAACGCTCTTAACCACGGGACCATCATAGAACAAAAATGTTAACATACCGAACCACCGAGAACCATTATTGGCTACAATTTTGATATTTTTTTTTTAACAAGTAAGGATATGTTTCTGTTTTACCAATGAGAACACACAATAGATGTGAGAGGAAGACAGGTGTGCTTTAGAGCACTGTGGAAATAACAGTACTGGATTAACTGTCTTCCTTCCAGTAGTGAGCAGTGAGGGGGTACTCAAATTCCTAATTACCTCCACTTTTAGTGAAGTAGCACAAGTTTGTATACAGGACGTCAGGGTTTCATAGCCTCATCTCAAATTTCATTGCTGTCTACACCACTGTTGTGTAGTAGCAATGAAAAGGGTCATCACATCATGAGGGATGTATTAAAGGGTTGGGTACCCCTGCCCTAGGAGGTAGAAGCAGGAGGATCAAGAATTCAAAGTTATTCTATATAGTGAGTTTAAGGCCAACCTGGGCTAATAAGGCCCTATTTCAAAAGGATAAAATGACAATTAAAAAAGAAAAAAAAATCAACAAAAGATTTCCCACACGAGCCACATAACAATACCCCCAATCTGTGAGTGACAGTCCAAGCACCGTTGCTTACACAGGTACTCAGAACTGGTCAGGCAACAGATTCCCTGATGGTTTTATCCTTTGTTTGTTTGTTGTTGTTTTTGTCTCAGCAAAAGTGTTGGCTCACTCTGAACTGGTCCATTTTAGACAGTGAATGAGGCTCAAAGAATGACAATGCCACAACCACATGTCTCAAAAAAGGTTTTTTTTTTTTACCCCCTCTAAAAACATATTTCAAAGGCATTTTTCACTGCATAGTAGTAACATGTCAATAGAGGAACTCTCTTAAAAAATAATTTCTTTCATGCGTGTGAGTGTTTTACCTGTACATGTGTCCCACACGGGCAGTGCCGGCAAGGAGCAGAGGGGGGGTCCCTGAAGACATGGAAGTGGAGTTCTGGACAGTTGTTAGCTGCCGTGTGGGTTCTCTGGAAGAGCAACAAGTGCTCTTAACCTCTGAGCCATCTCTCCAACCTCAGGAACTTTAATTTAGAAATTAATAATTCCAAAGACTCATTATTTCTCTTCCTTAAAACATGAAACCAACACACTCCCCATCTCATCCTAAATTATTTTCACGAAGTTAATTTTCTCATTGATTTTTCAGACCCCTCCCCTCTTTGGGGGACAGAGTCTTAACATAACCCAGACGGGACCATGCTGGGATTACAGATGTGACCATCATATCTACCTTGTAGAAAATATTCTAAATTTGTAATCTGATGTTATATCTTAAATATGGTGGTATGTATTTTAAAACCATGTTTCCTGGACTATGGAGTAGATGTAAGTAAATATTTTAAAGAGTAAAAATACCCAAACTGGTCAGAATAAATGTTAATTAGCTCTAGGTTGCTAGAAATTGGGCTTAGGATGTTTCTTCTGAAAACCCAGGAAAGGTGGTTGGTACACTTAAAACAACAACAACAACAACAACACAAAATAACAACAACAAAAAAAAACCACATTTGTTGAAGATGTATGTCTTAGTTAGGGTTCCTATGTCTGTGATGAAACAGTATGATCAGAAACAACTCAGAGAGGAAAGGGTTTATTTGGCTTACACATACTGTATCACAGTCCGATGAGAGAAGCCTAGCCAGAACTCAAACCAGACAGGAACTTGGAACATGCAGGACTGCAGCTTACTAGTTCGTTCTCCACGGCTTGCTCAGCCTGCTTTTTCATAGAACCTAGGTCTCACTGGAGAGATTTATTGGTGTGTATGTGTGTGTGTGACAGGCCACCTCTGAGCAGGGATAAGAGAGACACAGACACAGAGAGAGTGAACAGTGATGGAGGGGGGTTTTTAAAGGGTATGTACTTGTATTTGGTGGCTGGTGATTGGTTCCTGGTGCTGAGGTGGGGGGTGAGGGATCTGCTCTGGTTCTGGAACGGGGGAGGAGCTGGTTCTGGAATGCGGTGGTGGTTCCTAACAACTCTTACTACAAAACCCTTTCATTTACTCTTTCCTGTGTTTTGCTTTGTGTGGTCCTATCAGTCCTGAGTTTGTGATATTCCTGCCTCAGTTTCTTCAGTGCTGGGACCACAGGTGTTGTTACCATACCCAGCCTTTGCCAGCTATTAACTTGGCAGAGTGCTGTTTGAGGGTGAAGATCCTCAAAGGAAGTCATAATTTCCTTAAAACACATGTCAGTTTTAAGGCACCTCTGAGCTGTCATAACAACTAGGACAGATAATGTTATGCCCAGATTTAGGGTCCCACCACCACCAGGAGCCGGACCATATATGCAATGGCAAAGAGCTTTATTTGGGCTTAAGCTCAGTTTCTCTATCATCACCAATGCAATAGATCAGAGAGGAGAGCCCTGAGCAGACTCATGGCAGGGTTTTTATTGGGGTTTGAGCAAGAACCGGGAATTCTCTGTTTAGCAGTTAAATGATTGGATAACATTCAGCAAGGGCAGGCTTGTTATGAAGTGATTGGCTCACTGACATAACTAATATTGAGAAAGCTATCTATAGACCTCAGGAATGTTAGCTATTTTCTGTGCCTTGAATGTTCTACTACAAGGTCTGTGGGCTGCCCAGCACAGATGCCCCACCCTGATAAGATATCTTCCCATTCTTGTGGTTATCTTATGGCCTTGTTCCTGAAATTGGTGACCTCTGGTGGCAGTGGTGGTTGGGGGGGAGGTCAGGCCCTGTCCTTTCAATAATACCTACTCTGAGTCTGCAGTCTACATACAGTCTAGCTCTTCTATGCTGCAATTGCTAGCAGACCTTTCACCCTGTTCCAGAAAAACAATCCCAAGACACTCCGTCTTTTTTGAGATGGAATAGCAGTCTGAAACAGTTGAGGTTTTTCTTTTCCTCCATGTGCTAGGATAGAGCAACCGAAATATTTTGAAGAGGTTTTATTTTCCTGTGTGTGTGTGTGTGTGTGTGTGTGTGTGTAATTCAGGATGAGAAAACAGAACAAAGAGGGCTAGGAATTTGGTCCAAGTATATGATTTAAATGAATGACTTTGACAGTTACATTTTATAAATTTTTGCAATTTTAATATCTAAACATATGCACTAATTTTTTACAAAGTGATCATAGCTAATATTAAGGGTAAAGCACACACACATACACATACTGTTTCTTTGTTTTGTTTTTTAAGCTTCATATATCTTGGGCTGGCACTGAACTTCCTATGTTTAAACTGAGTATGACTTTGAACTCCTGACTCTCCTGCCTTCACCTCTGAGATTACAGGAGTACACCACTACCCTCTGCCCTAATACCTTTAGGAAATAATTTATGTAACAGAGAGATAGTTCAGCAGTCAAGAACACTGGCTGCTCTTGCAAGCAGACACAGTCAGCTACATGGTAGCTCATAACTATATGTAACTCTAGTTCCAGGCTTCCATGGCCAGCAGGCATGCATGTGGCATTCAAACATATGTGCGAGTAAACATTTACATGCACAAAACATTTTTAAAATGCTTAAGTTTTTTGTCCTTTTAGTTATTCAAACTTTACACAGTATCATAGATAAAGCCAGATTTATAAACCTTTTAAAAATCATTGAGTAAACATTCCATGATAATGTATCGCTGGTATTTTCTTTCAGTTAACAAATTAAAAGGAAAAAAAGAGAGATGTGACAGCTGAGAAATGTGAAACCATCTATTTACTAAAAACTATTTACAGTTCCAGGTAAAACAACGAGAAGAAGAGACTTCTGGCAAAACATAGGACTTGTTTACATTTTGATTGCAGTTTAATAATTTGCTGATTGCATTATAATCACAGCAATATTGCATTTTAATCACATGTATATATTTGGTTACCTAATTAATGCCTTTAAATCACAGTTTGATTTTTGCTAATATAGAACCAGTTCCTTTTCTGTCTCTGTTCCAATAAAGAAAGTCATCAGTAAACATGGCTTTAAAGCAATTGGTTTTTGGTAAGCTCCCTAGCTACATTCTGCTTCTTGCCTGCTAAAGACATCATCCTTCACAAACAGGTGGAACAATGAAGGAGGCTTCATAGGCTAATGTATAATAAACTGAAAGCTGGTCTCCTGTAGCACAAACCTGCAATATTCTTTTTGTGACTAAAACCCACAATTACTGGAACACAGATTTGCCCAATGCTTCTAAACTGCATGTTTTTCCTTCAGAGTGTTTAAGGTGCCAGACCTCACATGGGCATAGGTGGGCTTAGATGGGCTTTGCATACTGGGTTTCAGAGAGCCCCATCATGAAACCCACAGGGTCGAAAGCTTGAAAGTACCCCTTTTTAACGAATTTATTATTTTTTTAATTAAAAAAACTTTTGTAAGCTAGCAAAAAGAAGAAAAAGAAGGCGACAACAACGCTGAATTCTATTGGTCAGAAAATTTCTGTGCCATTTTAAAATAAAACATAAGCCATACATAAACAGTAGATAATTTCAACAGTACAGCATGACTTGAAGGGGAGAGAAGATTCTTCCTATTCATCCCCACATCACTCTTCCTACAAAGCTGCCACATCTTGAAGTCCTAAAAGAGTTTTCTTCATGCCTTTTGTTTTGTTTAGATTTATTTATTCTGCATACAATGATCTGCTGCAGGCCAGAAGAGGGCACCAGATCTCATTATAGATGGTTGGGACCCACCACATGGTTGCTGGGAATTGAACTTAGCACCTCTGGAAAAGCAGTCAGTGCCTCTTTCCAGCCTTCTTCATGCCTTTCATGTGGGGAGAATGAAGCCATTGGCATATTAACCATCAGGAGCAATGGCTAAAGCCCTTTGTCTCTCTAGAGCTCTTGACTGGGGAATACACAGAGTTCCAGGGTAAAGTCTAACTTGGATGTCGGACGGTGTGCATGCGTAGGGTATAGCTGTGAGATTGTTGGCCTAATCTGCTGACAGTCTTCAGAACTGATTCATTTTGCCAAAGCCTTGAGATCAAGGACAATTATATACCTGGAAAAGTAACAGCAAAAGATCTCAGAAAAGACACCACAAGTTGCCTGAGTTTACTATGAATTAGTAAGCCAACCAAGAGAGAAGGGAGACGAAAAAACTTAAAAGACTTTTTGATTTTAAAAAGCTTTTAATTGTACTATGCTTTATCTTTTGATATTAAAGTCAAATGTTGGGGACATAGAAGAAAGGAAAGGTTGTGGTTGAGCAGGGATGTATTTGTATGTCAAATTAATAAGGGGTTGACTTTTGGTGGCTAATCTTGGTTGTTAGCTGAGGAACTGTCTCTTAAATTTTCTCTTAAATGTAAATGCCTGGGAAATGTAAATTTCCCAGGCATTTACATTTTTTCTTTTCTTTTGCTAATTAAAAAAAAAGTCTTGGAGTTAACCTGATAGCATGGGATATACCAGAAGTACTGTCTTTGGCTGTTGGGATTAAATTGTTTCCATTATCAACAGAAATAGTTTTTGCAGAGGTAAATTGGCTTATGAAATAGAAATCTATTTCTTTACATCTGAGCTGTGATTCTTATAAATAATTTGAATTTCATCACTCAGTTCTCACAGTTGTAAGTAGTATTCTCATTTTTAATGATTACAAAGCAGCAATCCAAGCCTCAAAGTTACACAACTAGCAAGTGGTGCTCCTTGGTCTTGTGCTGGGCTACCACAATTAATTTATGCTGCTAAGATAGGATAACAAGTTTGAGCGGAAAGGGTTTATTTGGCTTACACTTCCATGTCACTGGTCATTACTGCAGGAAGTCAGGACAGGAACTCCTTCAGTGGAAGAAGAGGGCAGAAGAGGAACCTGGAGGAGGGAGCTGAGGCAAAGGATGTGGAGGAGTGCAGCTTACTGGCTTGCTCATCCTGGCTTGCTCAGCCTGCTTTCTTATATAACCCAGGACCACCAGACCAGGGATGGCACCACTCACAATAGGTGGAGTTTTCCCATCAGTCACTAGTTAAGAAAATACTCTACAGGTTGGCTCATGGCCTGATCTTATGGAGACATTTTCTCAGTTGACGTTTTCTCCTCTCAGATGACTACAGTTTGTATCAAGTTGACATAAATCCATCCAGGACAAGAAACACGGACAGAAAGCTGGCCATGCTGGTACATGTCTATAATCCTATCAGTTTGGAAGTAGAGGCTAGAGGATCAACAGTTAAAGGCCAGCCCTGACTACATAGCAAGTTGGAAGGTAGCCTGGGTTACATGACAGTTAATCTATAGATATATCTATATAATGTGATATTAACACTTTAATTTTATTTTCTAAACTCATTCAAAATACTTTTCCGATATCATGATACATTTTGTTAAATACTTCAGTACATCTCTAATTCTTTTTGCATTATAATATTCTCATGCAAAGCATTTCCATTTTTAGTAGCAATATATTAATTACATGATATTTTCATGCACATAATATATTTTGATCATGTCCACTCCTTTCCCTGTTCCTATCTCCTCCCTTCTCCTGCTGACCCCGTTTGTTTTCCCTCTTCCACTATCATGGATCGGTTTTTGTTATCCAGTTATTGGAGTTATTTACAGAAGCATGGTGAAAAGCTACCGTACAGGTGTGTGGACAACTTAACAATGGGTCCTTCAGCCGCAAGTACTCATTAACCACACTGCACCTCAGGAGGTATAGAGCCTCCTGAGGACCTCTTCTCTCGTGACCACATGCCAAAAATCAAATAGTTCAATAATGCAAAATACAGTTCACATTAAATAGTGCTTTAAAATTCAGAGTCCATTCAAGTTTTGCAACTCCCATTTGGCTGTTCTGTCTCTGTAGGAGGCACAGCCTAGAGTAAGCACTGGAGAAACCTGCATTGTTAAGCCAGTTTCCTTCAATGGAAGGAAGCATGATGCCTGGTCACTTAGGAATGCTGGAGTGAAAGTGGTCAAACAACTTGGTAATCCTTTGATATGCTGTTAGGAGTGAGCTTCCACATGAATTTCCCTCAGATCCTGAGAACTGTCGTGGTTCAAATTCTGGGCTTTTATTCACTGTCTCTCAGTGAATAAAACTCATCCTTACAACAGAGACCCCACATACTTTGCTTCCTCCATCCTTAAAATCCTTATACTTATCATAAATTCTTCCTCTCTAGGCCCTAGCCTCAAGCACTGTTTCCTAGCAATAGAACTCATTCTGATGATAAAGGTCTCAGGGACTTTGCTGTAGTGGTGTACTTTGCAATGGGAATTTCAATGTAGCACCCATGTAATTACGAGAATTGTCACATAGAGACATCTTCCCCAGAGTTTTGCTGCGTTTAAATGTGAAAGAAAATTAAACCACAGGATAAGACTCTAGAAGCTTTGATGCAGCGTGACTGAACAAGGCCTGTGGTAGCAACTTTTTATTCTCACCTCTTTGCCGTTGGTTTGCCTGGCGACTGTGATTCATGAAGGCATCACCCCTACATCTGGCACCTGAACGTAGGCACAACACCCTCAGAGGAGGAAGAATCAAAACAACAAACCCCCAAAACAAAGCAAAACAACAACAAAAAACAGTTTCCTTTAAAAACTAGGAATAGAAATAGAAATTTGGGGTTAGGAAAACTGAGTCCTCTCACTGTGTGTTCTGCAGAGGGCAAAGCAGGGCAAGTGACCCAAGCCCCGTGGAGGAGCCCAGGAGATCCTGAGTGAGTCCCCAACAATTGGACACTGGATTATTTACACTGCTGGGGTCTGACTCTGCTTCGTATAGATTGTGGCTGTGCCCTGGTTCTTCCCTCTTGGGAAAGTATTTAATTTTTTATTTTCACAGGAGGCCAATTCAAATTCCACTTTGAATTTTTAAAAGAGATTATGAATTTTTGAAGAGACTGGATATTTTAAAGAGGCTGAACTTTTTAATGAGTTTGAATTTGTAAGGACTGTGGGACTTTTAAAGTTATTTATATTTTATACTGTCTTATTAATATTAACATTACACCTTGGGAGTAAGTGAGAAAGGAAAAAGGTTCTAATTGAAAAGTGATTTATTTGAGTGTCACATTGACAAGGGGTCAGTGGTACTGGCTAGTTTTATGTCAACTTGACAGAAGCTAGTATCATCAGAGTGGAGGGAGCCTCAATTGACAAAACACCTTTGTAAGATCCAGATGTAGGATCTTACCCTTTCTTAGTTAGTGATCAATGGGGGAGGGCCCAGCCATGGTAAGTGGTGCTATCTTTGTGCTGGTGGGCCTGGGTTCTGTAAGAAAGCAGGCTGAGCAAGCTGTGACAAGCAAGGTAGTAAGCAGCACCCCTTCCAAGTCCTCTGCATTAGCTCCTGCTTCCAGGTTCCTGCCCTGCTTCAGTCCCTGTCCTTTTTTTGTTTTTTGATCATGATCATTAAGTGGAGTAAAATAAACCCTTTCCTCTCCAAGTTTCCTTGTTCATGGTGTTTCATGGCAGCAATAGTAACTCTAACTAAGATAATACCTTTTCTGCAACAACCATTACCAGCTTCCGTCTCCTCAGGAAGGGGGTCAGGCCTCATGAACATCTCTGCCACCCATGATGGGTGTTAAAAGGCCCCGTCTCATGTAGGTATGCATTGTTGCTCTGTGTTCCTGTTTGCAATGGCTGTGTTTTATCTGGGTGTGGTGGTATTTCGTGACACTCTTACCCATCCTCTGGCTCTAACAATCTTTCTTCTGCTTTCCATGATATTTCCAGGCCTTTTGGTGGGGGTGATAGAGACGTTCCATTTAGGGCCGAGTGCTTTGCAGTCCCTTATTCTCAGTGTCTTGATCAGATGTTAACCTGTACATTAATAGTCACTATCTGCTCTAGGCTGAGAGTGACGCTCATCTGAAGATGTGTTTTCTTCCCTGCTTGGGCCATGACCTCTGCAGCCAGAGGCTTTTCAGTAAGTTTATAGTACCAGATGGGTATTCCTTCTTATGGGTTGGTCCTCCAGACAAACTGCAAAGCAGTTGGTTACCCTTGATATCTTCATTGGGCATAGGGCATATCTTAGCTACCAGGGGGTACTGTAGAAGTACAGTCTACAGCGGAGTAAGACTTGAGTTTTCTCCTCCCAGCAACTTGCATAGCATGCTTTGTCTGGTAGGAAGGGAGTTCCCAGCCCAGTTCCAAATTCAGTTCTCTGTGTCTTGTTCCAAAGTGTGTTTGTTGTGTCTTCAGCAACAGGGTCTTACCACAGTTCTGGACCACCAAGAGCTGGAAACAGCCAGCACTATTTTTGAGGCTTCAGGGATCTTGCTGACCAACAATTCATTAAGAGGTATCCTATGCCTGGTACTGGGGTTTTCGTTAGAAAGACAGCTATAACTCGTTTATTTTTAATTTTTATTTTTTATATTAATTACAGTTCATTTACCTTGTATCCCAGCTGTAGCCCCCTCTCTCATTCCCTCCCAACCCCACCCTCCCTCATCTCCTTCCTGCCCCTCTCTAAGTCCACTGATAGGAGTGGTCCTCCTCCACTTTCATTTGACCCTAAATAGCTCTTTTTTTTTTTTTAAAGACGGCTGAATAAAATTCTTTTGTGTTTATGTACTACATGTAGCTCCATTGTCCACTTATCAGGTGACCTACTGATTCCATTCCTAGTTATTTATTGTTAACAGAGCATGGATATTCACACATGTGCAAACATATCTGCAGTGGGATCTATCCTTTGGGATATGCTTAATCATATGGTAGCTTTAATTTCAGCTTTTTGAGAAACTGCCTTACTGGTTTACATAATGGCCACACACTTCTCCATCTCACCAGCAATATTTAAGCATTCTCATTGACTCAGTTTCTGGACAGCTTCTGTAATCATTATTAACTGTATATTAAAATTAATGGATTTATTTTGTGTGAGTGTCTTGTTTGCCTGTATGTCTGTGTACCTGTGCATGAAATTTCTGTGGGAGCCAGAAGAGGGCATCGGATCTCCTGGGACTGGAGTTACACACAGCTGTGAGGCATATCTGGGTTCTGAGAACTGAACAGTGGTCCTCTGGAGGAGAGCATACAATGCCCTCAACCACCAAGCCATCCCTCCAGCCCTCATTATGTTCTGGATGATAGCTGTTCCGACTGGGGTGAGGTGGAATCTTAAAATAGTTTTAACCTGCCTGCTCCTGATGGCTAACGATGTTGTACAGTTTTAAAGGTCTTTACTAGACATCTGAATTTTTTTTCTGAGAACTGTCTGTTCAATTCCATAGGCCATGTTTTAACTGAGTACCTTGTTTCCTTGATGTTTTAGTTTCTTGAATTCTTTATATATTCTAGACCCCAATCCTCTGACAGATGTAAAACTGCAAGGGTCCTTCATGCTCCCTCCTCACTTGATTGATAGTTTCCTGTGCTATCCAGGAGCTTGATTTATATGAGATGCCATTTGTTGGCTGTTGGTCTTGTTTCCTGAGCCCCCAGAGGCTATTTAGAAAGACCTCTTCAGTGTTTATATCTTGAAGTACACTCTATACTCTTTCTTCCAGGACTTTCAAAGTGTCAGGTTCTGTGTTGAGGTCTTTGGAGTGGAGTTTTACACAGAGTGAGAGATAAAAATTTAGTTTTCTTCTGATACATACTGACACCCTGCCTCCCTAGCACCACTTGTTGAAGATACTGCCTGTTTCTTATTCCACTGATGTGTGTGTGTGTGTGTGTGTTTTAATAACTGAGCTTATGTTTTCCTGTGTCTTCCTCCTTACATCCTTCATTTCTTCCTTACTTACATTGATTTTCTGTAAGGTCCAGGCTAGGTCAGTTATTTCACATTTTAAAATTTATTTGATAGTTTCCTTAGAATGAGCATCAGGTTAAATATTTAAATAAAGAAAATCAATAGACAGTTTTTGTTTTTTTTTTTTGTGGTGCTGGAGATGGAACACAAGACTTCATACATAATAGGTTGACACTTGACCAACTGAGCTACATTCCCAGCCCACTGTCTCTTTCTTATTTCCAGGCTTGCTTTTAAAGCATCTTATATTTTATGATATGCTGATAATTAATTTAGTAAATTAGTATAATTAACATAATTATAACCTAATAAATTGAAATGTATTTTGTTTAACACATAAAAATATCCCAGAGTCAAGTAATGATTAGAAATTATATCATTAGTATTCTGATTTAATTAATATTCTTTGACTTAAAAGGTACAGTTGCTAGGCAATAAAAATTATAAATTGAGGTCGTTTAGGCACATCACAGAAAAAAAAGATTTCTTTGGGTCCCCTATCACATTAGGAAGATACGCAGAAAGGAGAATTGCTCAGAAAAGGAAAACTGGTTGAGAGATTTTACATACTAATAACGCATTTTTTTTTATAGACTACTTAAATACAGTCATAAAGGGCAGCAACTCCAAGGCTGATCTTGGAGCCCATTGAGGAGAAAGCAAATGAGAATGAGTAAAAAAGTGATACTGTGGAAGGTCTTAGGAGACTCAGAAAGCTCAAAGAAGAACAACAACTTGAAAGGTTTGTGAAATAGTCCCTACAGAACCAGGACATGGGCACTTGATGGCCATCGCTGAATTTCAGAACCCTTGGTAGGCTTGCATGTCCTCCAGGTTGTGTAGCTAGATGACAGACCAGCTAATCAGGGACATTTTAAGGAATGAAAGAAAACCTTGAGTTTTATTCTCTTCTCCCAGCTCCTCACCCCACCACTGTCAGGTCCACTTGTCTTCCATTTACCTCCAGAAAAGGCAGGCCTCCCAGGGATATCAAGCCAACATGGTATAATAAGACCAGGCACCTCCCTTCATATTAAGGATGGAGGAGGCAATCGAGTAACAGGAATAGCCCCAAAGGAGGCAAAAGCTTCAGGGATAGCCCGTACTCCTGTGTCAGGAGTCCTACAAGAACACCAAGCTACACAACCATAACATACATGCAGAGGTCCTCAGTCCTGCAGGCTCCCTGACTGTGAGCCCCTATGAGCCCAGGTTAGTTGATTCTGTGAGTTTTCTTGTGGTGTCCTTGACCCCTCTGGTTCCTACAGTCCACCCTCCCCTCTTACACAGGATTTACTGAGCTCCACCTAATGTTTGGCTGTGGATATCTGAATCTGTTTCCATCAGATGCTGGACATTACCAGCTGGTGATGATTATGCGACTGTCTGCAAGCACAGCAGAATATCATTTTTTTTCCTTGTATGTTTGGTTTTATCCTAGGTTTTCAGGCTATCTGGACTCTGATTCCTGGCCCTTCAGGCAGTGTCGGACATGGATGCCCTCTCATGGCATGGGTCACAAGCTTAGCCAGTCATTGGCTGGCCATTCTGACAATTTCTGCGCCACCTTAATCCAAGCACATCATGCAGGCAGGAAAAATTGTAGTTGGAAGATCTTAAGGCTGGGTTGGTGCCCCACGCTCTCCCCTGGAAGTCTTACCTGGTTACAGCAGATGGCCGGTTCAGGCTCCATATCCCCCATTACCAGGAGTCTTCGTTACTAGGAGTCTTAGCTAGGGTCACCCTTATAGATTCCTGGGTGTTTCCATTGCACTTGGTTTCCACCTTAACCCTTAAATGCACCCCTTCCATTCCAGTTGTCTCTGCCAGTACTTTCTGCCTCCCCTTTCCCATCCAATTCCTCTTGTTCCTGTCTTCATCTGCTTCCAATTCAATTATAATATCCAGCCTATTTCTCCTTCCCAGGGAGATTCATGCACATCTCCTTGAGCCCTCCTTGTTACTTAGACTCTCTGGGTCTGTGGACCACACATGATTACATTTTAGTTTACAGCTAATATCCACTAGTAAGTGAGTACATACCATGTTTGTCTTTCTTGGTCAACTCAAGATAATTTTTTTCTAGTTCCATTCATTTGCCTGCAAATTTCATGATGTTATTATTATTATTTTTATAACAGGTGGATAATACAATGTGTAAATGTACTACATTTTCTTTATCCATTCCTCAGGAGAGGGGTACTAGGTTGCTTCCAGTTTCTGGCTATTACGAATAAAGCTGCTGTGAGCATAGTTGAATAAGTGTCCCTGTGGTAGGATGGAGCATCCTTTCCATATATTCCCAAGAGTGGTAAAGCTGGGTCTTGAGGTAGATCTATTCCCAGTTTTCTGAGAAAGTGCCGTATTGATTTCCAAAGTGGCTGTACAAGTTTGCACTTGTACCAGCAATAAAGGATTGTTCCCCTTGCTCCACATTTCTTGCCAGCATGAGTTGCCACTAGTGTTTTTGATCTTAACAATTCTGATAGATAAAAGATTGAAGTTGTTTTGATTTCCATTTCTCTGATGGCTTAGGATACCAAACATTTCTTCAAGTTCTCCTCCGTCTTTTGAGATTCTCTCTGTTGAGAGTTCTATGTTTAGATCTGTACTTCATTTTAAAATTGAATTATTTGGTTTGTTGATGTCTAATCTCTTGAATTCTGTATATATTTTGGGAATTAACCCTGTGTCAGATATAGAGTTGGTGAAAATTTCTAAGCTACCATTTTGTTCTAATGACATTATCTTTTGCCTTACAGAAGCATTTAAACCTTTAAGTTTGTGAGGTTTCATTTATTAATTGTTAATCTTAGTGCCTATGCTGTCATGTCCTATTCCTATGCCAATGTGGTAAAAGCTGTTCCCTACTTTCTCTTCTATTAGATTTAGTATATCCAGTTTTATGTTGAGGTCTTTGATCCACTTGGATGTGAGTTTTGAGCAGGGTGATAGTTATGGATCTAATTACATTCTTCTACATTCTGACATCCAGTTAGACTAGCAATATTTGTTGAAGATGCTTTCTTTTTTTCATTGTGTAGTTCTGGCTTTTTATTTAAAAAAATCGGGTGCCCTCAGGTATGTGGATTTACATCTGAGTCTTCAATTTGATTCCATTGATCCATCTCTCTGTTTTTATGCCAATACAATGCAGTTTTTATTACCACAGCTCTATAGCAGAGCTTGAAATCAGGGATGGTGAAACCTCTGGATTTTTTTTTTTTTTTTTTTTTTTTTTTTTTTTTTTTTTGGTACATGATTGCTTTAGCTTTGCTGTTTTTCTTATTTTGTTGTTTTCCCATAGGAAGTTGAGTATTGTTCTTTCAAGGTCTGTAAAGAATTGTATTGAAATTCTTATGGGGACTGTATTGAATCTATAGAATGCTTTTTTGTGAGATGGCCATTTTTAACTGTGTTAAACTACAGATTCATGAGTATGGAAAATCTTGCCATCTTCTGATTTCTTCTTTGATATCTTTCTTCAAAGACTTGAAATTCTTGTCATACAGGTCTTTCACTTGCATAGTTAGGGCAAGATAATTTATATTATTGTGGTTATGTGAAGGGTCTTGTTTCCTTGATTTATTTTTCAGCCCCTTTGTTGTTTGTGTATAGGAGGGCTACTGATTTTAATCTTGAATCCAGCTACTTAACTGAAGATGTTTTTCAGTGTAAGAGTTCCCTGGCAAAATTCTTGGTGTCGCTTATATATATCATATCATAGATATATATGATATATATATATATCATATCATCTGCAAATAATGATACTTTAAGTTCTTCCTTTCCAATTTGTATAAACTTGATCTCCTTCAGTTGTGTTATTGTTCTAACTAGAACTTCACTACTATGTTGAATAGATATGGAGAGAGTATATAGCCTTATCTTGTTCTTGATTTTACTACAATCACATTGAGTTTCTCTCCATTTAATTTGATGTTGGATATTAGCTTGCTAAAAATTGTCTTTATATGCTTAGTTATGTCCTTTATATCATTGATCTCTCGAAGACTTTTATCATGAAGTGGGTGTTAAACTTTGTCAAAGGCTTTTTCAGCATCTAATGAGATGACTGGTTTTTTTTTTCTTTTTCTTTCAGCTTGTTTATATGGTGGATTACATCGATGTATACCTGCATCTCTAATTTTTCTCAAATATTTCTGAAATTAATCAAATCTTTCATTAATTCTTTGTATTTTTCTCTTTGTTTCTATTTTGTTGATTTCAGTCCTCAGTTTAATTATTTTTTATCCTCTACAACTCTTGAGTATGTTTTCTTCATACTGTTCTAGAGTTTTCAGTTTGCTAGTATGATATCTCTCTAACTTCTTTTTCTTTAAAAGATTTATTTATTATGTATACAATGTTCTGTCTGCATGTAGACCTGCACACCAGAAGATGGCACCAGATCTCATTATAGAGCCACCATGTGGTTGGTGAGACTTGAACTCAGGACCTCTGGAAGAGCAACCAGTGCTCTTAACCTCTGAGCCATTACTCCAGCCTTCTCTAATTTCTTTATGAAGGCATGCAAGGCTATGCATTTTGCTCTTAGCACCACTTCCATTGTGTCCCATAGTTTTTGGTATGTTGTGCCTTCATTTTCATTGAATTCTAGGAAGTCTTTAATTTATTTATTTCTGCCTTGACTTATCATTATGACTCTCATTCAGAAGAGTTGTTCAGTTTCCATGATTTGTTCTTCTGATATTGTTGAAATCCACCTTTAATTTGTGATGGTCAGATAGGATACAGGAGTTATTTTAATTTTATCTGTTGAGACTAGCTTTGTGACTGAGTATGTGGTCAATTTTGGACTAAGTTCTATGAGGCACTGAGAAATTATATTCTTTTGTGTTTGGGTGAAACATTCTATTGATAGCTAGTAGGTCCATTTGAGTCATGATGTCTATATTTCTCTATTTAGATTTTGTCTGGATGACCTGTCCATTGGTGAGAGTCGGATATTAGTCTTCAAGTAATAATGTATGGCTTAAGCTTCAATAATTATTTCTTTTACAAATGTGGGTGTCCCTGAATTTGGGGCATAGATGTTCAGAATTAAGACATCATTTTGGTGAATTTTTCCTTTGAATAGTATGAAGTGTCCTTCCCTATCTTTTTTGGTTAATTTTGGTTGGACTACACCAGCTTGCTTCTTGGGTCCATTTGCTTGGAAAATCCTTTTCCTACCCTTTGCTCTGAGGTAATCTCTATCTTTGATATTGAGTTGTATTTCTTGTATGCAGCAGAATGACAGATCCTGCTTTCACATCCATTCTGTTACCTTGTATCTCTTTTTGAGTAATTGAGCCCAATGATCTTGAGAGAATCAATGACAAATGATTTTTGATTCCTGTTACTTTTGTGGTGGTAGTTTTGTGTGTGTGTATGTGTATGTGCGTGTGTGTGTGTTTCTATTTTTATTTTGCTGGTGTGAAATTATTTATTGCTTGTGTTTCTTGGGAGTAGTTAACCTTCTTGGGGTAGAGTTTTTATTTTAGTACTTTTTTTAGGCCTAGATTTGTGGATATTGTTCAAATTTGGCTTTATTGTGAAATATCTTCTTTTTCTCCTGTTGTGATTGAAAGTTATTCAGGGTAGAGTAGTCTGGCTAAAATCTGTGGTCTCTTCGAGTCTACAGAACATCTTTCTGTACTTTTTTGGTTTTAGAGAGTCCAGTGAATAGTCAGGTGCAATTCTCATAGGTCTGCCTTTATATGTTACTTTTTCCCTTGCACATTTTAGTGTTCATTCCTTTATTTTTCTAAATATTTAGTGCTTTGATTATTATGTGGTAAGGGGGACTTTTTTTTTTTCTGGTCCCATCTGTTCTGTACCTTCATGTACCATTAATAGGCATTTTTTTTTTTTTTTTTTTTTTTAGGTTAGGACAATTTTCTTCAATTATTTTGTTTAAAATATTTTTGGAGATTTGAACTAGAAATGTTCTCCTTTTTCTATTCCTATTATTCTTAGGTTTAGGTTTGGTCTTTTTATACTGTCCCAGATTTCCTAGATGTTCTCTGTCAGGAACTTTTTAGATTTAACACTTTGACTGCTATATCTGTTTCTTCTATTTTGTCTTCAATGCCTGAAATTATCTTTTCAATCCTCTTGTATTCTATTGGTTATACTTGTATCTGTGGCTCTTGTTTGCCTATTTAAATTATTAATTTTCTGAATTCCCCCAGTTTGTATTTTCTTTATTGCCCCTGTTATCATTTTCAGGTCTTAGAACTATTTTATTTACTTCCTTCAACTCTTCGTTTTGTGCTTGGGTTTCTTTAACAGATTTATTAATTTCCTTCAATTGTTTGTGTTTTAAAGGGATTTGTTAATTTTCTCTTTAAGGAAATCATCTCCATAACATTGGTTTAAGGACTTCTTGTGGTTCCATTGTGTTGGAATATTCAGTGGTTGCGGTAACAGGATAGATGGGTTCTGGTAACAGCTTATTTCCTTGGCTGTTGTTGATTGTGTTCTTACATTGGCCTCGAGGCATCTGGGTTTAGGTTAATTAAAGGTCTAGGTACTTATTTCTGAGTTTGTCTTTATTGGATGTGTGTTTTTTCCTTGGGTTTTGTTTCCTCTCTGGTCTTCTCTTCTGTGTTTGGGCTTCTTGCAGTCTGTGTGTTCTCTGGTAAAGCGTTGATTCTTCACCGCAGTTGGAGGCTGGGGCAAGGCAAATAGGAGGACATAGGACTTTAGACAGGGCGGGGAGGCACTGAAGGAGTGAGAGAGTGGGGAGTTTGACAGGCTGGAAGCCTGCCTGGGCTCCTCCCAGTCTGTGAAGGCTCTGGTAGAGTGGGGAATCTCTGCTGCAGGCTGGTCTCTGACAGAGTATTGAGTCTCTGCCTCAGCTGGGGCTTGGGGTATGGTAGCTAGGAGGGTGGGGGACTGGAGATAGGGTGGACAGAGGCCAAGGGAGTGGGGGGATTTTGGCAGGCAGACAGCCTATCTGGACTTCTCCCAGTCTGTATGGTCTCTGGTAGAGCGAGAAGTCTGCCTCTGTTGGAGGCTGGAGCACAGCAAGTAGGAACGGATATCACAGGGTCTTTTCTGAGACTGACATTCAACCAAGGACCATGTATGGATATAACCTAGAACCTCCGCTCAGATGTAGCCTGTGGTAGCTCAGTAACCAATTGGTTTCCCAAAGTGAGGGGAACAAGGACTATTTCTAACAGGAACTCAATGACTGGCTCTTTGGTCTCCCCACCCCCGAAGGGAGGAGCAGTCCTGTTAGGCCACAGAGGAGGGCTTTGCAGCCAGTCCTGAAGATACCTGATAAAACAGGATCAGATGAATGGGGAGGAGGTCCCCCCTATCAGTGGACTTGGAAAGGGGCACAGTGGAGATGAGGGAGGGAGGGAGGGAGGGACTGGGAGGGAATGAGGGATCGGGACACGGCTGGGATACAGAGTTAATAAACTGTAACTGATAAAAAAAATAATAATAAAATAAAAAAATGAAAAAAAAAGGAACGGATATGACTGGGGACAGAGTTGGGAAATACCAAGGTGGTGAAAGAATGGGGAAGTTTGGAGGGCAAGCAGCCTACTTGGACTTCTCCCAGTTTGCATGGTCTGAGAACTTTAAGTTTTATACATTGTGTAAGTTTTGAAATATCAATTTACTGACCAAGAAAGTTAGTGTCATTACAATAACAACTTCAGAACACACTTAAATAGATAATTTCAGTATAAAAGCATAAAATGTCACCTGGTCCTGTGCATTAAAGATGACCCTTATTCTGGAGTGTTGGATCATCACCATAGCAGGAGAAATAGCTCTATGCTTATGCAAGCCTGTTTCTTGCTTGTCAACACTCCATGTTCCCTTCCTCAGAATACTAAGATCTAGATTCAGCTCCCTCCTTGTGCATACTGTAGGCATTAATGACAAGGGGAAAATGCCAAGACAGTTTTCTTTCCTGAATCAGTCACATTATGGAACCTGGTCTGGCCCTGAGCTTGAAATACTCCTGCCTTAGCTTGCCAAGTTCTGGGATAGAAGAATGTGTCACCCAGCATTGCCCAAACATATTATTTTAAAAAACATTTATTTATCACGTATTTGTTGAAATTGTAGTGTGAAACTCACAGTGATGGAGAGCCTGGCTGACTATCTAAATACTTGAATCAAGTTTTTCAACTTAAAGCAGACATTATTAATTATGCTCTGAAGCCTCTCTCTTTTCTTAAAGTGGCAGTGATGGTTATGTATTTTTCGTTTTTTAAGATTTGTTTTAATTTTTAAGTGGTGTGTGTGTGTGTGTGTGTGTGTGTACCAGTTGGGCTACAGTGCTCACGGAAGCTAAAAGAGGACATGGATGGATGTCATGGAGTAAAATGGTTTTTATTTTATGTGCATACGTATGTATACTACATTTCTGCCAGCACTCTCAGAAGTGAGAAGAGGATGTTGGATCCTCTGCATCTGGACTAGCAGGTGGTTGTGAGCCGTCTTGTGTAGGTGCGAGGAACCAAACCAGGGATCAGGCTTGCACGGTAAGCATCTTTACTGGTTGAGCCATTTCACTGCTCCTGTTTTATTTTTAAAGCAAGTGAAAAACTACTAAAAAGAAAGAAAACTGGTGCTAGATGTGGTCGTGCTGGACTTATTCCCAGCACTCAGGAAGCAAAGGCAGGTAGATCTCCGTAAGTTAGATTCCAGCCTGTTCTACAAAGTGGATCCCAGGCCAGTCAGAGTTATATAAAGAAACCCTGTCTTACAAACAAACAGTAACAACAATGAGAGAGAGAGAGAGAGAGAGAGAGAGAGAGAGAGAGAGAGAGAGAGAGAGAGAGAGGAGGCCAGAAACAAATTGATCTTAGGGACAAGATCATGACCACAGCTCTGTCCATAGTAGCTGCACCATTGCTCTAATCTACAGTCACCAAATGTTGAGATTGCACACATGTTTGCAAAGGTGAGTTTCTGAGTGCAGCCTACTTACTCTACATGTGCCTGGGGCTGTAAGTTGTTCTGTGCTTGTTGCACCCAGATGAGGGCTGGGGAATAAATGTTGAGTGTGTAGAGTGATCAGAAGGTGATCTGGGGTTCAAGGAAGAGAGGCGTTCCTAAGAGTGACACGAATCTGGAAGCAGGTGCAATTTTGTACTTGGATAGCTAAAACTTTTATCTTATCAAATTAGAGGTGACAGCTTGAGCTGTGAATTTATGAAGAAGCAGCAGTTACTTGTCCTAGCCAGGAGAGGGAGCTCTTTGGTCATTTTGCAATTTGGAAAAAAATTGTTTATTTTTGAGAAGAAATAATTTTGCTGTGGTACAAACACTCAATATAAAGCAAACCCTTTTAACAAATTTCAAGTGTCAAATACATTGTTGGCAGCATGACAGTGCTGTACAAAAAGTCGTTACGACTTCCTCAGCTCACTTAACTGAACCTCATGCCTGTCTCCAAGTAGTAGCAGTAGCTACAAGAATTTGACTATTTTAAATTAATTAATTAATTTGTTTATTCAGCTTATGTCCAATCGTAGCCCCTTCCCTCTTCTCCTCTTGGTCCCACCCTCTCTCCCTCTTCCCCATCCCCTCTTCCCTATTCGACCCCAAATCTACCCTACCTACAAGATGTGCAGAGATTGAGAGAATGTCCAACCAATGCCTGACCCAGCTTGAGACCCACCTCAAGGGAGAGAGCCAACCCCTGACTCTATTAACGATACTCTGTTATGCTGGCAGGCAGGAGCCTCGTCTAGCTGAAACTGAAACAGATGCTGAGACTCAGGGTCAAACATTGGGCAGAGTTCTGGGGAAGGGTGGTGGTTAGTGGTGGGGCTTGGGGAAGGGGATAGAAAGACCTGGAGGGGTGAATAATTCTACAATGAGCTTGGAAGGGCAGGCACATTCTTTCTTTCTTTCTTTTTCTTTCTTTCCCTCTTTCTACCGTTTTCATTGATTCTTTGTGAGTTTCACATCATGCATTCCATTCCCATTCATCTCCCTGTCCCTTCGTATCGACCCTCTGTCCCCCCAAATAAAAAAAATAAAGCACAGGAAACATCTCATTGCTGAAGCTGTAGTGTGTCACAGTGTGCCCCACAGTATACCCTTTTGTCCACACAACTTTATTTGTAAATGTTCGTTGCAAGGATTCATTAATCTGGTTCCTAGCCTCTGGCTTCTGCTACACAATCAATACTGGATCCTCACTAGGACTCCTCTCGGATATCCCGTAGTTACCCTGTGCCACGGAGATCCTGCAGCTTAAATCAGCAGGATCTGCCCTTTCACATATGCCAACAATGTAGACGATGTAGATTTTTGTGTGGACCAACCGGAAGGCCTGGATTTGGGCCTGGGTTGGTAGCTGAGTGGGTCAGCCCAAAGGCTCCGCTCTCTGTAGCTGCACCACCAGAGCATGCTCTCCAGCACTGTTGCCCTGGCTTACTCACCCAAGGCAACCTGCAGCACACAGGGTCAGCTCTCAGACTCTTATACCCTCCAGGCTCACCTTCCTCATGCCACCAGAGCCAGCTCCACTATGCTGCCCAGTCAGGGCGCGGGGCACGTTCTCCTGGGTGCTGCAGCTGGCAAGGGGCGGGACAGCTCTACTGCTCTTTTAATGCTGATTTTTAAATAGTGATATATTATGTTAGCATTTGTTACAATTTATTTAATTTGTATCCCAGCTGTAGCCCCCTCCCTTGTCTCCTCCCAATCCCACCCTCTATCCCTCTTCTCCTCCTACGCCCCTCCCCTACTCCCCTGGTAGGGGAGGACCTCCTCCCCTTCTATCTGACCCTAGCCTATCAGGTCTCATTAGGACTGATTGCATTGTCTTCCTCCTTGGCCTGGCAAGGCTGCACCCCCCCCGCCCCCCCAGGGAGAGGTGATCAGAAAGAATGGCAGGCACATTTTTAAAGCTATTATTTTAATTCCTTTGGGTGTGGATGTACTGTGTACTCAGAAGTAGAACTCCTAGATATTATGGTAACTCTTCTTAAGTTTGTTTGGTGACACAAGGATTCACTATGTATCCCAGGCTGGCCTGCAATTTGCCTGAATCTTGCTACATAGCCTGAGCCAGGCTGGAAGTTAGGATGCTCTTGCCTCCCTCCCCAGTGCTGGGCATGCAGAGGAGTACCACCATGCCAGAAAGCAGAGGCTTTTGTCTAGTGTTGGGGGCTGAGTCTAGAGCTCCACTTAGGCTAGGCAAGTACTCTTACCCTGGAGCTACGTCATGAACTCTAGCTCTAATTTTTTAAAAAATAACTTTTATATATCAGTTTCCTTAGCAGCTGTACTAGTTTGTATTCACATGTAAAAGACTCTAAATTTCCTCGTTTTTGCCAGTATGTATTCGGTTTCTCTTTTGAAAATTAATAGGTATCCTGGCAGATGTGACTGGATACATCCTCGTGGTTTTTACTCGCCTTTCTCCAGTGTTGGGGCAATGAGTATGTTTTGACCTATCTGCTAGATACTTGAACATCTCTTCGAAGAAATGTCTGTTCATTCATTAGCCCATTTTCAAACCAGGACATTAGCAGTTATTTCTTACATGAAGTGCATCCCACCATTCCTGAAGTCATCTTTCCCTTTTGTTATTTTCTTCTCTGTGTAAAAGCTCGTTAATTTTTGTTTTTATTGTCCATGCTTTCGGGGTCATATTCATGAAAATTAATGCTAAGACCAATGCTTTTCTCCCGGCACTTTAAAGTTTCAATTACACGTAGGACTTTTAATCTGTTTGGAGTGGATTCCTGTATACAATTTCATTCTTTTACACTCATATATCCAATTTCCCAGGAGTACTTTTTGTGAAGACTGTCTTGCTCAGGGTGTAGTCTTGTCACCCCTGGGAGAGGTAAGCTTGCTGTAGGAGTGAAAGTTGTTGTTTTTTTTTCCCCACTGGTGTACATGTCTATAGGAAACATCCCGGCGTTGTTACTATACGTTCATACCTTCACATAGCAGAGTGGCCGGTGCTTCCCTCCTGCTCATCTGTCTCCCGATGGGTTTGGCTCTTACAGGTCTTTGGTGTTTCCACTTGAATTTTAAGACTTCTTTTCTGTTTCTAAACTGTCTTGCAGAACAGTGGTGGTGCAGTCTTTAATCCCAGCACTTGGGGGGCAGAGCCAGGCAGATCTCTGAGGTAAAGGTCAACCTGATCTACAAAGCAAGTTCCAGGACAGCCTGGGCTACACAGAAAAAAACCTTCTCTTGAATGCTTGCCAATGAAACAACCCCTCCCCCCAACACACACATCTTGGGAGATTTTTATAGGGTCACTTGGTTAAATTGACAGTCTAACAAGATTTAGTTTTCCTGCCCGATAGATGTGTGGTGTCTTTCCGTTTTGCTGTGTTTAATCTCAGCATCAATGTTTTGAGCTTCTCATATAGATCTTTCAATTAGTGAAGATCATACTCTTTTTGCTGTTGTGAAAAATTGTTTTCCTAATTTTCTTTTGGATAATTTGTTTTTAGTGTTTAGAAATGTAACTAGTTTTTGTTATTTTGATATGTTTCATGCTACAACTTTATTGAATTAATTTATTAGTTCCATTTTTCAAGATAGAGTCTTTCTAATATGTATAAAACTATGTGTTCTGCCAGCAGGGATAATTGATTTCTTCCTTTCCAATTTGGATGCCTTTTACTTCCAGCACTATGTTAAACAGAAGTGGCGAGAGCTGACATCCTTGCTTCACTCTTGATATTAAATGAAAAGATTCTGGGTTTGTAAGAGCCTCTTTTATATTGAAGCATTTTCCTCCAGTTCTTAGTTGGTTGAGTTCTTTTTTTTTTTTAATATAAAAGTGTACTGAAAAACATTTACTAAGTCGATCATATGATTTTATAATTTATTCTTTATTGATCTTGTTTAACAGACTACTTGATTTTCATAGATTGAAGCACTCTGGCATCCTGGAAACTAAGCCCATTGGACGATTGTGTTCAATTCCCTTAATTTTGTTGCTCTTTTGTTGGGGTGCTGGTGGCTGTCTTGGTTAGGAAACTTTTGTTCGGATTTACCTTTTGTACTGTCTGGTTTTGATGTGAGGGTTGATGTCAGCCATTAGAAATGAATTGAAAATGCTCTTGTGTCTTTAGTGTTTGGCAGATTCTGAAGGCAAGTGGTGTTGGTTATTTACTAAATGTTTGGTAGGCTTCATCTGGGAAGCATCTGGGCCTTGTCTTTTGCTTGGTGGGAAGCTTTTGATATAGCTTTAATCTCTGTATCTGTTACAGGTTTGTTTAGAACTTTTGTTTTTCCTGATCTAGTTCTAGTAGTTATATATTTCTATATATCATTTCTTCTAGGTCTTACAGCTTGATGGTATATGGCTGTTGATAGTAGCTTCATGTGTTGATAGTAGCTTTTTGTGTCATTCATTATCATTTAATTTCTTATTTTCCTAACTTTATTAAGAATACAATTTATTAGGAAAAATAAATAATAATTTTATTAAGAATAAAATAAATATCTTTATTCATTTGAGTGTTCTCTTTCTTTTTAATTTTTCTTAGTCTAATTAAGGCTCTGTCAATTTTATCCTTTCAAACAACCTAATTCCTTCCTTTAAAAAGTCTGTTATTTCTCTATTTGATATTTTGTTTTTATTTCTGTCCTTCTGTCTACTTTGGGCTTACTTTTTCTGACCTTTGTGTATATATTTATATTGCTTACCTGGATTGTATCTTTCCCCTCTTCTGTTTACTCGTTATCATGCTAAGCCTTTCTGTAAGTTCTGGCATGCTATAAGATTTTTATTTTTTCATTTAGCTGAAGATAACTACAAACTTCCTTTTCCTATTTCTGTATTGACCTTCCTGTTGTTCAAGTACGTGTTAAATTTCACATTTTATTTCCTGTTTTCTTTTTGGTGTTAACTTACAGATTTGTTCCACTGTGTAAGGGAATTGTTTTACATAATCTTATTCTTTTAGAAACCATCACTCCACGGGAGAGAGCCAGCCCCTGACACTATTAATGAAACTCTGTCATGCTTGCAGAGCCTAGCATAGCTGTCCTCTGAGAGGCTCCACCCAGCAGCTGATTGAAACAGATGCTGAGCCTCACAGTCGAACACTGGGCTGAGCGCAGGGAATCTTGTGGAAGGGTGTGGGAAAGGACAGAAGGACCAGAGGGGATAGGAGCTCCACGAGAAAACCAACAGAGCTGACTAACCGGGGCCCAGTGTGGCTTGTGGAGACAGAAGCCCCCTGCACAGATATAGCCAATGGGCAGTTCAGGCTTCATGAGGGTTCCCTAGTAAAAGGAGCAGAGCGGGGGCTCTTTGCGACATGGACTTTGTTAGCTGCTTATTGATCACTTTCCCTTGAAGGAACTGCCTTGCCAGGGCACAGGGGAAGAGGATGCAGTTCATCCTGATGCAACTTGATGTGCTGGTATGGGTTGGAGGGATCTTTTCTGAGGAGTAGAGGAGGCAGGATAAGAGAAAGAGGAAGGGATGCTGGGACTGGAAGGAGAGGATGGAGGGGGCTACAATCAGGATGTTAATTAGTTTTATGACCGAATGTATAAATTATCCTTGGATGAAGATATGTAGCTATTTTAAAAAAGAATGTGTTTTCTGGGCTGGGCGGTAGCTCAGTGGTTGAGTAAATTGCCTAGGTATACAAACCGATGCCTGTACCGAGCAACAACCAGCAAAAGTGCTTTCTGCTGTTGTGATGACTGTGGTGTGTGCTAACTTTATGCTGTTGCTCAAGACTCGTTTCCTTATTGACCTTCTGTCTGAGAACTACCTGATATTGAAAATGAGACTTCAGAAAAACAACATGTGACCGTTTCGGGCTCACGGCCTGTTGCTCTGGATTCACGAGGAGCCAAGACTTTCAGTGATCCTTTACACAGACTGCAGTGTGTTTCTTTTACCTTTTTCAAATCTCTCTTTCTCTCTGTGCGCATGCTGTGCTTGTATGTGCGCATGTGTGGAGGAGGTCAAAGGACAACCTCAGTTTACTGTCCTTACCTTTCTCGTCGTTTAAGATAGTCCCTCGGTGTTGTGAACCTCGAGTTAACTGGCCTGCAAACTTCTGGGGATTCTCCTTGTCTTTGCTTCCCCTCTTGTAGAAGCGAGATCACAGATGTGTACTACTGGGCTTTACATAAATTCTGAGGATTGGAACTCAAGACCTTATACAGTGTCCCCAGCCCAAACTGTGTTTCTTATATACAGGATACAGTTAGGTCATTTCCCGACTCTGCTCCTGTGGTGTTTTGGATGCATTTGAACACTTGATCCTCAGTTGGTGGCACTGTTCGTGAAGGTCATGGAGCCTTTAGAAGGTGGAGCCGGGCGGCTGGAGAAAATCATACCGCTGGGCCTTGCATTTTGCAAGTTTAAAGCACAGCCTGGCTGTCTTTCCTACCCTCGGCCTCTGCTTTCTCTATGGGGATGTAATGTGATCAGCCAGCTCTCTACTATTGCTGCCATGCTCTTCTCCCAAGTCTTAGCATGCCTTTCCCTTCCATGATGTACTCTCTCCTTCCAGAAGCATATGCCCAAAATAAACTCCTTAATTTGCTTTTGTTGGAGTGCTTAATCACAGTGGCAGAAAGCTGGCCAATACACATCTCCCTCCCATTTAGCTCTAGTGTCTTTCTGTTTGGGAAATTTAATGTATTTATGTTTAAGGTAATTGTTCATTGTGAACAACCATTGCCATCGTGTTGCTGATTTTCTTTTAGGCTTAATGCTCCCTTGTTTGCCTTTTTCCTTTTGCTATTTAGCTTTGTACTTTGCTAATCTTTTGATATTGATATGCTTCCACTACTTTCTGTTTTCCATTTATTGATCATTGTTTACCTTGATCCTAACATAAGACGTAGCAGTGTAATTGAATTTGATAACAAGTTTAAATCAATAGCATTCACGATCTCTATAGTTTATTTCCCTCTTTTTGTTACCAGAGTATCTCTTGTATGGTTCAGAGTCTTTCTAGTAGGGAAAGGCACCTGCTGCCAAGTCAAATGACCCTAGTTGATTCCCATCCTCTACACCCATGGAAAGAGAAAACTGACGCCACAAAGAAAGCTGTTCCCCAGACTCTATGCTCAGGCCGTGGCATGTGAACTCAGACAAACAAAAATGCAGTGACTATTTAAAAGAACACGTCTAGCTGTAGTTATACCCTTTTTTTTTGCCTTTAATTATAGTTGGAGTAAAAAAGCGATTTATCTACAACATTATTTTGACACAAGTTCTGTTTATGTAAGTGCTTCCCAGTGAGTTTAGTTTTATATTTTCTTTTGTTTTCAGGTCACTGTTCATAATTCCTTTGTCTTACTCTGAATTATTTTAATTTTTTTTCATGAGAAAGAGAAGTGGCTGTGTGTGCGCGTAATTCTTTACCTATTTCCTGTACATTTTTTTTTTGTTGGCAGCTTTATCCTTTTAGCATTTGAATATGTCACCCAGCTCCATCAGGGCTGTAACGCTTCTGCTTTAAAATTTCACTCAATAGTTATATGAAAGGTTGTCAGCCTTGGCAACTTGTGCCTTTACACAGTGAGATGTCTTGCCAGACCTGTCTCTTCTTAGTTACTTGGCACACTGTACAGATTATTCATCCAGAAAGAATGGACCATTCATTTTCCAAGGCCTTATTGGGTGTGTTTAACTTTTACAGCCTTTGTCAAAGCTTCTGCACTTGGGCACGTATCTAACTCTTCCAAGAATGCCTTGTCTATAGAAAATAGCACAAGCTTTAGAGCAAGGTTCAGTCCCAGCCTTGCCAACCTCAGCTCTGTAGACTTTCAGACCATCTCTTCTTTGTAATAGAGGTGCTCATGCTTACCTTAGGGAACTGTTATATAAGAGGAAGTGGATAGACATACTGTTCTCTAACTGTTCTGGCTTGCTCTCTTCAACATTCTATTCATCTTTGTTTCTTTGTATTCCAGAGCCCTGGCAGAGTCCAGCATAAAGTGATCTTTCAAGTAAATTGAATAATGATAAGTAGGTCAACAGATATTAAAGATATGTATTGGCAGAGAAAGCAATGAAATGGTTAATAATAGCATGAATGCCATATGTAATAATATAAACATTGTATATATTGATATATTGTATATTAATATGAATATACCCATTAAAAGATTATTATACATATGCAAACTCCAGTTGGGCTTGAGGTTTAACTCAGTATATAAACTCTAGCTGAACCTGAGCTGTATTTTGTCACTTTATAAAAGTATATTTTCCATTTGACTTCTGATTAGGGAAATAAACCAGAAGCCCAAATCCAAGTCCTTGATTTGCTTGTATAAAACCATTTCAGGCTGAAACAACTGGCGTCTAGCCTTCAAACTCAAAATTTATAACTCAGAAGTCCTCCACCATTTGAAATTTGGTTACATACAAAATCAAACCTAATTCAGACCATTAATTACAGAGCTCCTAATGTCCCATTCAGCTCTGATAGCTGCATTCTCTGGAAGAAAACCACAACAATTATGAAGCAGTGATTTCCCACTGGCTTGGAGATTTCAACTTCTTTGGGATTTCACCCAGCTCTACGGTGATTAAGCCACATTTTCCCCCTTGTTAGGAATAAGGTGCATCAGGAAATTGCACAGAATGGCTTTGGCTACTTTGCATTTAGCAGCACCAAGAATAAGCCAGGGATGTGAACCAGGAAGGGTGGCATGTTGCCTGCCAGGTCTGTTTCTCCTTCTGGTCACAGACACCTTGAGCTGTCTCGGCCATGCTAGATTGCAAACCAAGGTATTATCTTCTTTCCAGTTGATCCATGGTGACCTAGCTCATCCAACTGTGTGCTCTCCTTCTCTCTTAGCCACTGTGTCCAGAATTATAGCCCTGCACTCCCACCTCATATCCTGACCTCAGAGCTGCCCTTGGCTTCAACTGTGTCCATAGCCTAGGTCTGCAGTGTGGGGGGTCTCTGCAAGCTCTACTGTCAGCAGAAAAATGGAGGTAATAAGGAAACTTGGTTCAGCATGACTTAGCTGGGCTGGTTCAAACTTCTGGAGTCTGACACCACCAGACAGTTTATTTTAGACATATTTAAGTACAATTTTGGAGAATTTCCTGGGAAAAATTACCCCAAACCCATTGCACAATAAAGCTTCAGGTGTGACTACATTGGAACTCTTTTGCAAAGTGTATGTGACCTCTACCGTTAGCATGGAATTTATAGCCTAAGATCTAGGACTGGTGTGGTCTCTGACTGAGATAGTATAGAGGTCAGCAGGCTACGAAGTACATGGAACATCTCCCTAAGGATAGGTACTATTGACCGGGAAACAAAGCTTAAGGTCTAGAGAGGAAGAGTCTGGGATAAGCTTTCTAAAGGATTTGGGTGAGGTTTGGCCCTATGGATAGTAGAGGTCACCAGGTTATTAACAGCAGCCACTCCCAGCCTTTTGGGTAAAAAACAGGTATACAGAAAGCCTGTGTGCTTAACGTTCCTGGTTTTTCTAGTGGCTATCTGTGAGCACAGGACATCATGCCCCATCTACTGTACTTTCTTCACTTACCATGGGTTTGTGTTGCTCACAACCAGAGTCCTAACTAACGATCAGGGAAGTTTGTTTCCCAGGGGAAATGAACTTCAGCGTTACTGTAAGCAATGCCGCGTGAATGTTAGTGCTTAACAATAGACAGCTCCTGTGACTGGGGTATAGCTGCTTACTCTCCTGGACCTCGGCCTTCTCAATTGTCAAACAACCTCTAATAGACTACACACATTTTTTTGTTGTTGTTTTGTTTTAAAGGTGAGGGTGTGAAGGTAGATTCTTTACGTTCCACGTTCCTCTGCCTGTTCATGTTTGTATAGAGATACTTGGATAGTCTCAGAGAAGGTAATTATTTATTAAGCAGGAGATACAGGGAGGCTGAAAAAGTGCTATGCCTTCCCTGCATCATGGTTCCAAGAAAGCAAGAACAGAGACACAAGTCCACAGTGACCCCTTATTCATCATTAACAGAGTACGCATCTCTCCTGAGTTTTATAAAATGAGCTTTCCTGAGCATGCTCCCTTAGCTGAATGAAGCTCAGTGGCTAAGGACTCCCAACCCTTCCCGCCCGCTCACCACCTCCTGTATGTTAAGCTCTGTAACTGCCTCTTTATTTTCTGTTTTCCTGCCTTATTATGATAGAAAAAAAATTAAATGACAAAATGACAACATTCTTTCAATCAAAAAGCATTTTCTCTAAGGCTTTTAATCCTCCTTTACTCCTCTGAGAGTGTTTTATGTCATATGCTATTCTTCCAAACAATTAAGGACAATTTCATGTTGATAACATGTACCTAAGAAACAGTCAGATCTGAAAAGTGTTGCATGCTCTTATCTGAACAATGCCAATGTCTAAGCAATCTCTAAGCACAAGCCTTCTATTCAGTTACCAGTAATCTCCGTAATTGCCATTAATTTGTTTCAAGAAGTATAATAAAAAGGGTATATTGTTAAGACACAACTCATAGTTTTTTTTTTAAGGAAAATACAATAAAATTTTAAAGAATTTAAATACAAAAAGAATTTTCACTTATAGTATTTGATCAGCAATTTCAGTCAAACTTTAATTCCATATTTTTCCTTTTAAAGTTTTCTTATTCATACATTCCTTCATTTATTTACTTGAGACAGGATTTCATATATCCCAAATTGGCCTTCAACTCTCTGTGTAGCCCAGGATAACCTTCCTCCAGTCTCCACCTGCCAAGTGCTGGGCCTGTGGAAATACACTATCACACCTGACTTATAAGGTGCTGGGGGTACAGAGCATTCCAGCAGCTGAATCACACCCCTCCCAGCCCACCAATCTTCAATTTTCCTGTGATAAACTGTGATCTCAAGCAGGAGAGATGGTTTACACCTGTAATCCCCCCCTCACTTGGCCGCTAAGGCAGAGGGTTGTCCATGAGTTTGAAATTGGGCTATCTGAAGAAAAATAAAGAAAAGAAACGTCAGTCTTTGCGGATAAATAGAAAAGTCTGGTGGAAAACGCCCAGCTGGAAGCCTGGCTCCTAGTTCAGGGACTCCTGCGCGTGGCCTCTGCATCCTTCGGAAGACTGATGTACATCTCACACCTCCCCCACCTCATCTGTTTGGAAGGACCAAAAGGGACGGAATGCTTTCCGAAATGCAGAGCATTTCAGCGATGTAAGTTACCATGAACTAACCAACAACTATTGTTTGCTTAAAATAAAATATTCACTTAATAGATCTGACCAAATCGTACATTTTTTTCTCCTCCTCCTACAAACCAAGCATTCAGCAACTGACATGAAGAAAATATAGTATGCAGATCAATGTAATCTGGGTGAACACAAGCCAGCAAAAGCGGTAGCAGCAGCTCCTGGGAGCTGGATATCCTCGTTCCAGGTTCCACTCCAGATGAGCTGAATCAGAAGTCCTAGGGTCCAGATCCAGGAACTGATAGAGACTGCTGAGGTTATATTTTTATTTTTATTTTATTTTGAGCCTCTGTCTATCTGTCTGTCTGTCTGTCTCTGTGTGTGTGTTAGTTCTTTTGTGTGTATACATGTGCTTTATCGTATGTGGTGTGTGTGTGTGTGTGTTGGTTTGGATAAGAATGCACACCACAGGCTCATATATTTGAATGCTTGGTCATTAGTGAGCAGCACTACTTCAGAAGGATTAAGGGTATGACCTTGTTATGGGCTTGCTTGAGAAAATGTGTCACCGAGGGTGGGCTTTGAGATTTCAAAAGCCCAAGGTAGGCCCAGTGGCTTTCTCTTTCTGCTGTCTTCAGATCCAGGTGTAGAACTCTCAGGTACTATGTCTGCCTGTGTGCAGCCACCCTCCCCACCATGATGATAATAGACTAAACCTCTGAAATTTTAAGCAAGCACCAATGAAATGCTTTCTTTTATAAGAGTGTCTGAGGTCATGGTGCCTCTTCACAACAATGGAACACTAAGACCTGTGTTGAGGCCAGAGGCAGAAGTTGAATGTCTTCCCTATTTTTTTAAAATATGATTTCTCAGGGTCGTTTGATTTGCATTTCCCTGATGACTATGGATGTTAAGAAGCATTTCTTTAAGTATTTCTCTGCTATTTTATATTCTTCTGTTGAGAATTCTTTGTTTAGCTCTGTGCCCAGCTTTTAAATTGCATTATTTGGTTTGTTGGCCTTTAATTTCTTAAGTTCTTTATATATTCTGGATATTAGTCCTCTATCAGATATAGGGTTGTTGGAGATCCTTTCCCAGTCTCTAGGCTGTCGTTTTGTTCTGATGACAGTGTTCTTTGCTTTACAGAGGCTTTTCAGTTTCATGAGGTCCCATTTATTAATTGTTGATCTTAGATCCTGGGCTGTTGGTGTTCTGTTCAGGAAGTTGTTTCCTGTGCCAGTGAGTTCAAGGTTCTTCCCCATTTTTTTTTTCTTCTAACAGATTAAGTGTGTCTGGTGTCTTATATTCAATAGAATGGCTAAGATAAAAAAACACAAATGACAACACATTCTGGAGAGGATGTGGATAATAAGGAACCCTTCTCCATTGTTGGTGGGAGTGCAAACTTGTACAAGCGCTTTGGAAATCTGGTGCTTTCTCAGAAAATCAGAAATAGCATTGCCTCAAGACCCAGCTATACCACTCTTGGGCATATATCCAAAAGATACTCCACCATACAACAAGGACATTTGTTCAACTATGTTCATAGCAGCTTTATTCATAATAGCCAGAATCTGGAAACAAACTAGATGTCACTCAATGGAAGAATGGATACAGAAATTGTGACACATTTACACAATGGAATACTACTAAGCTATTAAAAACAAGGAAATCATGAAATTTGCAGGCAAATGGTGGCACTAGAAAAGATCATCCTGAATGAGATTCTGTTTTTCTAGAATCAGAAAGACACTAATGGTATATACTCGTTTGTAAACAGATATTAGCCATACAATATAAGATAAACATAATAAAATCTATAGACCTAAAGAAGCTAAACAACAAGAAGGAGCCTAGAGAGGATGCTTAATTCGCATGCAGAAGGGCAAACAGGGTAGACACCAGAAGAGGCAGAAGAGAGGGAACAGGACAGGTGCCTACCATAAATGTCCTCTGAAAGACTCCACTCAGCAGGATATCAAAGCAGATGCAAAGACTCACAGCCACACTTTGGGCAGAGAGCAGGGAGTGTTATGGAAGAAGAGGGGTGGAAGGACTCAGAGGGGACAGGAGCTCCACAAGGAAACAAAAAATGCCAAAAAATCTGGGCCCAGAGGGGCCTGCATAGACTGATGTGTCAATTAAGGACCATTCAAGGAGAGGACCTAGACCCCCTGCTCAGATACAGCCCACAGGCAGCTCTTTCTCCATGTGGGTTCATTAATAAGAGGAGCAGGGGCTATCTCTGACATGAACTTCGTTGCCTGCTCTTTAATCACTTCTCTCTGGCAGGGCAACCTTTTCAGTCCTCAGAGGAAAAGGATCCAGGCAGTACTGATGAGACTTGATAGGTTAGGTTTAGATAATAGGGGAGGAGGACTCCCCCTTTCAGTGGACTAAGAAAGGGGGACAGGGGAGAAGAGGAAGGAGGGTGAGATTGGGAGTAGATGAGGGAGGGGGTTGCAATCGGGATATAAGGTGAATAAATTATAAAAACGATAAAAATAATAATAACTTCAAACAAAGATATGATCTCTCACTGAAGATAAATTTTTTAAGGATGAATTCTCATTCTTTTGGCTAGACTAGCTGGCTGGTAAGATCTGTCTGTCTCTGTCTTCTCCCGACCCCATTGATGGATTACAGGCATATTGCATCATACCTGGATTTTTATATGGGCACCAGAGATCCAAATTCAGGTCTTCATACTTGTGTAACAAGTACTGGATTCACTGAGCCCTTGGGGATTTGTTTTTGGAGATGAGATTTCACTGTGTTGCCCACACTGATCTCAAACGCCTCACTCAAGCAATATCTGCCCCAGCCCTTGGAGGAGCTGGGGCTAGAAGCCTATGCCAGTACACTGGTCTCAAACATTAATTTTTGATCAGGACTAATGGTGGTTTGAATGAAAATAGCCCCCATGAGGTCATAGAGAGTGGCACTATTAGGAGGTGTGGCCTTGTTGGAGTAGAAAAAAATATATATTGTACTCAAAAGCGTCCAGGTGTGTCCTTGTTAGAGGAAATGTGTCACTCAGGGTGAGCATTGAGGCTGCAGAAGCTCAAGGCAGGACCAGTGTCTCTCTCTTTCTGCTGTCTTTGAATCCAGATGTAGAACTCTCAGGTGCTTATTCAGAACCACAGTTTGCTGCACACTACTTGCTTCCTGCCATGAGGATAATGGACTAAACCTCTGAACTGTAAGCTAGTCCTAATTAAACGATTTCCTTTATAAAAGTTGCTGTGGTCATGGTGTCTCTTCATAGAAATAAAACCCTAACTCGGACAGGCCACCAAATAATTCTAATTCCTACTACAGGAAAGCATTGGCCATGACATTTTTATGCCAAATACTCTCTGTCTGTCTGTAGTTCTTTCTTATAATGTGAGTAACAGTAATAACAATGATGAAAATACCACAGGAATTAAGTTACCTTTTGTTCCCTCCTTCTTTAGCCTAATACTCATCTGGAACCTAGTGACCAAAATAAAATCATACATTGTGCTCAAAAGCATCTAGGAGGAGGATGGCTCAGTTGGTAAACTTGCTGTACAAACAGGAGAACCACCAGGAACCATGTAAAATGGGTGTGGTGGTGCACCTCTGTAATCACAGCACTGGTGAGGCAGAGACAGATGAATCCCTGGAGCTCACTTGCCTATCAGCATAGCCAAACAACAAGCTTGTAAGACCTGTAACAAAAAAATAAGGTACACACACACACACACACACACACACACACACACACATAGACAGCAGACAGACAACACACACACACACACACACACACACACACACACACCACTAGAGAGTTCCTGCTCTTGATGTCAAATCAAGAGCACTTCTGACTTCTGGAGACTTTCACGTTCCTTGAGCTGGTCATGGCTTCTAGCATTATCTCCTTTAATGCCTTTAGCTCAAGAGCTTGACCTCTCACTGTTCCTTTGTACCCCAGGTCTTTGGCACTTAACTTAGTAGCTCTTCTCCTTTACCTCTATCTTCGGTTTCTCATAGATTCTGGTCCAGTGTTATCTATCAGCAAATCTTTCCATGAGCACCCTTTTCCATTATTCTCATTGGTCACCATCTGATCTTCCTGCCCTCCAACACAAAATCACTCCATAGAATAGCCTTTGTTCAGATCCTAGGATAGGGCCAGACTCAGAGGAGGAAAATGATACATCTGTGAAATGCAGGGATATAGTGCCTGCTGCGTTCCAAGCACCACGGAAATAGCAGCTTCCGGTGTGTCCCTTACGTTAGTGATAACTCAGATACTTGGGTCATGTTGTCATATGAAATTTTGCAGATCTTCCTGATAGTCTCACAGAGAAAGAGAACTAATAGAATGTGCATACAGAGAAAGATGCTAACCTCAAGCATTGGTTTATGTGATTAGGTAGGCTGATAAGCCAAAAGTTCTGCAGAGAGTCAATGTCCAACTTTTCTAAAAGCCAACACTGGCCTGGAAGCTGGAAGAGGTGATGAACAGGGTCAGGATTTTGTTCCAGTCAAATCGCTTCCTCATTGCTTGAGGTCCACATATAGGGAGAACAATATGCTGTAGTTGGTCATCTACTTAAAGGTAACCTTATTCACAAACACCCTCACAGAGATACCTATAGAAATGGAGAACCAGGTGGTCCAGTCAAGTTGATGTAGAAAATGAATTCCGTCATCTCAGTGTCTGGTTCTCATTGTTTGTTATCACAAAGCAAACTGAGCCTCATGGCCTAGATATCCCATCCCAGGCTGGACCCCAGTTGCATGTCTTATTCACTGTAGATATGACGTCTTACAAAGTACTCATGCATTTTTGTGGAAGAAAAATACATAAAGAAACATTTACTAGTTAAGAAACTAGGTTTTATTTTGTTTGATCAGGTGGTTTTGTTTTAGGACTTTTTTTTTTTTTTAAAGCCAAGTTCAAGCTAGAGATAAATAATCCCTTGGTAAAATTTCAGTGTCTTTTAGGGACATCCAACTCCCTGTCACTCAAGCAGGTGCATTTTGGTGAATAGCTTTCCTCAAATGTCTGCAGACTCAGGGCCTAGGGAAATCCATAGCTGAGGAAAATGCAGCACTATTCATATTCAGATAGAAATACAAAAGTTTTATTTACTATAGCTGCCAGGTTTTGGCTGTCCTTTGTGACAGCTCAACCGTGTTCCTCCTATGCATAACATTCAAAATATTGAGTATTATCCTTTGGCTAAGCAAGCTTCCTCTCTGGGTGTTTTCTTTCCACTATCATGAAGAATGGCTCAATGCAAACTGTTCCATGAAACAAAAAGGAAAAAAATAATTATTTAACCCCTGAGGATAATTCTTAAAAGACAGTGCAACAAGCATCTCCATATGAATCACATTAAATTCTAATATTTTCATTTGAATTGAAGGAACATTCACAGGCTCTTCCTTTTGAATGGAAAAATAAAAGAAAAAGTTTGAAATGCAGACACAAAGGTTTAGGAGAGGAGAGTTAAGTGCTCATCTGCAGGGTTCAGGCAGGTGAGCTGTTACTGGGAGATTTACTGTTTAATGTCCTCCACATAACAAAAAAGTGAAAGGCAATGTGAATGAATGCCACGTTAAACATACTCTCCATAAAGATGAGTGAGTGCTTCAACATTGCATATCACGCAGAGCAGATCGAGCTGGATAGCAACTGGTGACATATCTAGCAGAGCTAAAGGCCTGGGATGAAGAGTTGAGGAGGTGGCAGTGCCTACCCTAAAAAGTGTCTTGCAAGACCACAGAGAATGTGGTACCAGTTGTGCTGGTTAGTTTTCTGTCAATCTGACATGGGTTGAGGTCATCTGGGGAGAAGAAGCCTCAACTGAGAAAATGCCCCCTTCAAATTGCCTGCAGGAAAGTGTGTGAGACAGTTTCTGGATGATTGATTGTTTGACTGATTGATTGATGGATGTGGGAGGGCCCATCCCACTGTGGGTGGTGCCATGCCTGGGCCAGTGGTCCTGGGTGTTATTAGAAAGCAGGCTGAGCAAGACCTCCAGAGGAAGCAGCATTCCTCCATGTTCTCTGCTTCAGATCCTGCCTCCAAGTTCCTGCCTTGAGTTCCTTCCCTGACTTTTCTCCATGATGGATTAGCAACTGTGAGGTGAAATAAATAAACCCTTTCCTCCACAGCAGTAGAAGGCTAACAAAGACACTGAGTGAGGTGTGGAACTCCGCACCGGAGAAACACCTGCCATCAGGGCAGGCGCTGGGCCCTGAAGTCCACTCTCTCTTCTGTCTACAACCACCCCTTTCTCACTTCATGCAAATGAGGCATTCTGGTACAGGAGTGATGGCTCAGCAATTAAGAGTACGTGTTCTTTTGGAGGACCTGAGCTTGATTTCCAGCACCCACATGGCCACTCACACCATCTGTAAGCTCATTTGCAGTGGATCAACAGGCATGCACGTGGCACACACACATGCATGCAGAAAAACATTCAGAGACACAAAGTAAAATAAATCTTAAAAAATTATAAACAACCGAGACGACCAGACATGGCACACACGTTTAATTTCAGCACTCGGGAGATAGAGGTAGGAGGATCTCTGTGAGTTCAAGTGGAGTTACCTTCAAGCAAGCCCACAAGTGCCGTTCAGGTGCTGTAAGATTTTAGTGACTTTATTTCATTCTCCTTTATGACTGTACAGGCTGATTTTTTGACACAAGCTAGAGTCATCGGAGTGGAAGGGGCTTCAGTTGAGGAAATGCTTCCATGAGATCCAGCCGTAAGGCGTTTTCTCAATTAGTGATCAATGGGGAGGGTTCAGCCCATTGTGAGTGGTACCGTCCCTGGACTGGTGGTCCTGGGTTCTTTAGGAAAGCAGACAGAGCAAGCCAGGATAAGCAAGCCAGTTAGTAGAATCCTTTCAAGGCTTCTCTATTAGTTCTTGCCTTCAGGATCCTGCCCTGTTTGAGTTCCTGTCCTGACTTTCTTCAATAATAAGTAGCAATATGGAAGTGTAAGGCAAATAAACTCCTTTCTCTCCAACTTGCCTTTTTAAAAATTTATTTAATTTTATTTATTTTATGGCATTGGTGTGAGGGTGTCAGGCCACCTGGAACTGGAGTTACAGACAGTTGTGAGCTGTCATGTGGGTGCCTGGAAATTGAACTTGGGTCCATTGGAAGAGCAGAGAGTGGTCTCAACCACTGAACCATCTCTCCAGCCCTGTCTCCAACTTGCTTTTTGCTCATGCTATTTCATCTCAGCGATAGAACCCATAATTTAGACAAGTTGGTCCCAGTGTAGTAAGGTATTTCAGTGATAGAGCTGATCATGTTTTGGGGAGGATTGTGGAAGCACTTTGGAACTTTGGGCTAGAAGAACCACTGAGTGCTGAGACCTCAGTGGGATATTCTTCTTCTTTTTTTTTTTTTTTTTTTTTTTTTTTTTTTTTTTTTTACAATTTGAAGTTTTTATTTGATTAATTCTAAAAAGAATTTTAAATGTGATTCACAATAATACTTTGGCATAACATAAATTAAGATCGTTCTTAAGCTACCAATAAAAATAACTTCAAAGTTCTCTGCTTAATGGCAGCTCTGAAATCTAATCACTGGTAAAGTTTCTGTTTTGTGGTTAACAGTTTAGTATCCTTCACACATGAATATTTGAAACCCACGTGTTACATTTTTTTTTAATTTTTATTTTTTTAAATATTTTAGGAGCTTGAGAGGTAAGAATGTTGAGAACAGGACAGAAGATGGAGACCTGGTTTGTAAGTTTCAGAGGGAAGGTTAAAGACTATATCAAGGCCATTCGCTACTTTAAATTAAGATTCATCATTCTTGTCGGGGCTGGGATTAACACAAAACTAGCACCATTGAAGTGAAACCTTGACAATACTGGGGCAAATAATGATGGAGCTAAGAAATTAGCAGTGATTGAGAAAAAAAAAAAAAAAGCCTCTCTGAGGTGAAATCTTCTGGGAAGTGTTTCCTGAGAGTCAGGGTACAGAAATTGTGCTCCAAAGGTATACCTTGCACTGGAAGCAGAACTTGGTATTGTAAGAGTCAGCCCGGTGGTGATGGTTTTGAAATCGTGAAGGAGTCATAGACAGGCAGCTGAGGGTTGGTACCGAGAGGCCATTAGTGAATATACAACCTCAGTGGCAGTTAAAGTCCCAGGACTGAGGGAGTCATGCATTGAAGTTGAGGCTTGGCGACACGAAGAAAATCGATGAGAGACCTCTGGTGTCAGTACAGACCGTGACAGAAGACCCCAACATTTGGAGGCGCCTGTACCATACGCTGACCACGAAGAACAGCAGCATCAGTGAAGTGGTGCTAGCCAGACCCTGGAGGACAAGCTATGTGTGCTGCAGAGGGCAGAAGAGCCCAGAAGACTGTGAGCAAATCCAGATAATTGGACATTGAGTTATTTATACTGTTGGAGTTAGGTCTTGCTAGGTTCGGATTGTGACTGTGCCCTGACTTTTCCCTCTTGAAGTGAAATATTCGGTTTATTTTTCATTTTATTGGAGCCCACAGTTCAGACACTTTGAATTTCAAAAGACAAGATTTTAAAATAATTCGGCTACTGAAATTTTAATGTGTTTGAATTTGTAAATGGATTTTTTAAGTTATTTATGTTTTTAATGTAAGATTTTGGGGATATTTTTGGTTCTATTGCTCTCCTTGTGGAGTTCCTGTCCTCTCCAGATCTTATTGTTTCCCACTTCTTTCATAAGATTCCCTGAACTCTGCCCAAAGGTTGCCCATAAGTCTCAGCATCTGCATTGATCGTCTGCAGGGCAGAGCCTTTCAGAAGTCCTCTGTGTCAGGCTCTGGACTTGTTCCCTCTTTTCTCCTTCTTCCGATGTCCATCCTCTTTGCCATTCTGGAT
Source organism: Meriones unguiculatus (assembly GCF_030254825.1). NCBI lineage: Eukaryota > Metazoa > Chordata > Mammalia > Rodentia > Muridae > Meriones > Meriones unguiculatus. The sequence continues at coordinate 115,449,194 of NC_083354.1, forward strand.
AGGGATTGCACATTTTAGCAAGAGTCCTCCCTCTTTTTTTTTTCTTTATTAATTACACTTTACTCACTTTGTATCCCTCCCCCCCCCTGGTTCCCTCCCTCCTCCCATCCCAATTCCTCCCTTCCTCCACCTTCTGCCTGCATGCCCCTCCCCAAGTCCACTGATAGGGGAGGACTTCTTTTCCTTCCTTCTGATCCTAGTCAATTAGGTCTCATCAGGAGTGGCTGCATTGTCTTCTTCTGTGGCCTGGTAATGCTGCTCCTCCCTCGGGAGCGGGGGGAATCAAAGAGCAGGCCAATCAGTTCATGTCAGAGACAGTCCCTGTTCCTATTACAATGGAACCCACTTGGATACTGAACTGCCATGGGCTACATCTGTGCAGAGGTTCTAGGTTATCTCCATGCATAGTCCTTGGTTGGAATGATTCCTCCCTCTTGATTAGTTTCTTTAGATGTACAGATTTTAGTAAGTTTATCCTATATTATATGTCTATATGAGTGAGTATATACCATGTGTGTCTTTCTGCTTCTGGGATAGCTCACTCAGGAGCACAGGGGTCTTCCTGAGACTGATACTCCAACCAAGGACCATCCTTGAGAACAGGCTGTTCTGAAATTCCCAAAGAGCTGCATGACTCTGCCTTTTCAGTGGTGAGATTAGAGGCATAAACCACTTAGTTTATGTCATGCTACAAAATTAACTCACACACTAGTGAGTTTCTGTAACCCTTTTTTATATAGCTATAGTTTTGACTAAATCACTTCTTGTAGTGAGAATTTTGTAATTTTGGTTTCTTTTAAAAACACAGAAGTATCATGGGTTTATGCTTTCATTTTAATCCCAGTTGTGTGTGGATGGGAGGCTGCTTCAGAGCAGGTGACTATGATTTGCATTGTGCTCTAGCAGGGGCATGTTTTTACCAGCTGCTCAAGTGCCTATAATTTTTTTTCTTAGTTCAAGGCCAATGCTCTACCATACAGGCTTGCCAGTCAAACATTTTAAGGGTAAGACTGTTGGTCTTTCAGCAGTATTCCCTCTGCCCTCTGAGGACAAAGGACTCTTCAGCCCCACCATGTTTGAACTTTCTACTCCAAGTATTCCCCTCCCCTTTGCTTTCTTTTTACCTATAACCTACTATCTCCCCTCACTCAAAGTCCCCACTGACAATGGATTCTAATGTACTCCAAAGAAAGCAAACAAAACAAAAGTTGCTGAATGTATGACAGAAAACCTGTGGCTTTGTCTTTCTGGGCCTGAATGACCTAACTCAGTGTAGTTTTTTTCAAGTTCCATAGATTTCTCTCTTCTTTACAGCTGAGAAATATTCCATTGTGTATATAAACAGTATTTTCCCAGTCCTGTGTTGATGGATATCTGCACTGATTCATTTTATTAGTCATTGTGATTAGAGCAGCAATGAAGTTAGAGGAATACATGTCTGTGTAAGTAGATGGAAAGTTCTTTAGAAATATGCTGAGGAAACTGAGACCCCCCATCTTCATCCTTTTTTTTTTTTTAAACAATCATTTGGGGGCTGGCATGCACATGTCGTGGCACAAGTGTGGATGTCAGCAGATGACCTCTGGTGCCACTGTCCTCCTCGTCTACCTTCTTTGAGAAGAGGTCTCTTTGTGGCTCACTGGTATATATAGCATGCTAACTGGATCAATATATTCCAGAGTTTCTCTTGTCTCCCTTTGCCGTTCGGCTTTGAGAGGGCTGGCATTACGGAAATATGGTACCCCATCCCACTTTACATGATTCTGGGAACCTGAACTCAAGACTCTATACTTGCACGGCATGCCGTTTATCCAGACACCGATCTCCTCAGTTTTCAGTGCTTCATCTTTAATTTTTAATTCAGTTTAATTGAATCGAGTTCATAGCCAAGAACCAGGAGCCATGCCAGGAAAATAATTTGAAAAGAAGTAAAACTGGGTATGTAACTCGGTAGTAGAGGGCCTGAAATGCACAAAGTCTCCAGTTTGATTCCAAGGAACACCAAAAGGAAAGGAAGTGGAGGAAGAGGGGAGGAAGAGGAAGAAGGGAAAGAGGAGAAAACAGAATATCAGGTTTTAAGGAGGGTACCAGAACAAGATTGATCTCTAGATAACAGCGTAGGTGAGAACTGTAACAAATAAGCAAAAATACAGCCAGAGGTTCCTGTAGATAGAACTTGCCAGAAAAATTAAAATAAAAGTAAGAAAGATAAGAAAAATTAGTCCGTGACTTCCAAAGTTTTTAAAAATAATTTGGTCATAAGATAAAAATATACAGAGAATTATTGAGACAAAGGTCTTCCTGTGAAGCCCAGGCTATCTTTGAGACCATAGCAATCCTCCTGCCTCAACCTTTGATTTGTCTAAATTAGTTACAGGTATGGGCCACCATAATCTTTCTGGGAATTTCTTTTTAAATGTGTGTGTGTGTGTGTGTGTGTGGTTTTTTTCTTTTCAAATTAAGAGAGCATTAGTGTCTGGGTTATTGTAGGGAATGTGAGCAGTGGACTGGGAAATCAGCCTGGAGCTAGACCGAGGCTGAGATGTACCAAACTTTGAAAATCTCAATTCTGATCCTGGCAGGAGTTAAGATCACTTCCTCCCTGTTCTGTGCCTACATGCCCTCGTGCACATAGTCTTGGGACACCCACCTCCACCATTCTCCAGGTAGTCACATAGCCTCGTGACCAGGACATGTCCAACCAGCCCCTGAAATTCCTCTCCATGCAAGTGCAGCATTGCCAGCACTTCAGCCCCAGCCAATGGTGTTCAATCACCCTGAAAACCCCTACCCACTTCCCTGAGGTTTATATAGCCGATATTCCCTCCAATAAACGGAGCTGTATCATTGGAAGAGCTGTGTCCTTGAAAGGGCTGTAACACTAAAAGGGCTGTATCCAACACAGCATCCCACCCCACCCCCAGCCCCTACTAACTGCCAAATTGGGATCCTGCTGACTCACCTGCCTGGCAAAGCTTCATTCCTTTGAGTCTGGAACCTGTCTGCATAGGTGCCTGGATTCCCCGGAGGGAAGAAGCGGACTCTGGCTGCAGAACAGCATATTCTATGTCTTTCCTCCCCTCAACCTGTTCCCTAAAGGCAAGGAGTGACAAAGAGCCTAAGGATGATACAGAATTACAGTAACTTTAAGACAAAACATGGAAGCACAGAGTCCTGTTACACAGTATAGTGTCAACACTTGGATCAAGGACAGAGAGAAAAGGCCTTCATAATCACAGAGGGAAAAATTCTACTGTGTGAAAGTGCAGGGAAGATGATATCATAACAGGGAGTTCTCTAAAAGCTTATGAGGCAAACACACATTGATAGAAAAGAATATGTGTTCTCTTTGCACCAAAGCTTATCGCAGAAGGAAGGCAGAGGCCGGTTCTAGAGGGCCAGCAATGCCACATGGAAAGCCAGGCCAACAAACCCCAAAGCACCTGTACATCAGAGCCAGGAAGGACACCAGTTTACACCAGAAACCAAGTTTGGGGCTTGCTATCACTGTTTCCTAGCATCACTATGACCAAAATCAACATGAGGAGAAAAGTGTTCAATTGGTTTTCTATATTCCAAATTACAGTCCATCATGGGAATACGTGGCAAGAATTTAAAGGCACAGGAACCTGCATGTAGGAGCTGACGCAGAAGCCAGGAACTGCTTATTAATTTACTTATCCTGGTTTACTCAGCCTGTGTGATGACTATTCTTGGTTATCAGTTTGACGACATCTGGAATTAACTAAAACCCAATGGCTGGGCAAACCTGTGAGTTTTTTTTTTTTTTTTTTTAATGAAAGTTAAAATGTATTTGGCCACCATGTGCCAAATACTCAGGTTCAAACTAATTTCAAAATATACACAGGCATGTAATGAATATAAAAATGAGAAAACAGGATTGGAAATGACAGAAAACTACTAATGACTGATGGAACTGAATTAAAAAAAATCAAGGTCATCATCTATTACAAACTGTTTTCCTTCAGTACACAACATTCAATTATTCAAAATTATCTAGACCTTCAGAGAACAAAATTTATAATAAAAAGCACTTGGTATTCAACAGTGCTCATAACCCTAAAAAATTTGTCCAGAAATTGAAATGATAGCAACTCAATCCATTGTTCTCTACAAAATAAGTTAATTTTAAGCAAAATGGCCTCAGTGACAAATGCATTTCATCATTTATTTTGATGTTGAAGCTCTCGCACTAAGGTTTTACGAACTGGTGGACACTGACAAATTATTTCTCCCACAGAGCTATAACCACACATTCCCAGACAGTATAAATATATGGCCAAACTAACATTAATACATGTCACCATTTTTTCGATTACATAATAAAACAAATGATCAAGCATCCAATTATTAAGTTACACGGCTCAAAAGGCATACAAAATATGTCTGCTCAGTTCATTAGCAGATCCCACTTTTTCTTTCTTGCAAGAGAAGTTGGGGAGAGAAGGGGAAAACCATAATTCAAGCTAGTTGGAAAAATTCTGATAGTTATGGAAAAAAGAACCAAGAATTTCAGAAATTTTGGTTAAGAATTGGTTAACAACAACAATGTATCTCTACCTCTTAAAATATTTACTAAATTAAAGAGCATATTCTACATGCTCTGCACAAGACAAAGGCAACATGTTACTTAAAAAATTTTTAATAACCTCCTCTCATTCTTTTTTCAGGCCCTCCCTGATAAGTTGCACCTCTGAGTGCAAACATTAAATTAACTGTAAGGCTTTTTGTCTGGAGACATTGTTGAAGATATGTGCTTCTGTAAGAAAGTTGATTTTTCAAACGGAGGTTTTCCAAAACAGCAGGAAAGAAGACACAGAAAAGCATTAAATAATCAGCACAAGTCTAGGTAAAAATAAATAAATATATACATACATACATAATGGTGCTAAGCAAACCTCATGTATACTGGTATAGGTGTGGGAGATGGAACATAGAATGAGCAGACAGATAACAAGAGAAGCCCTGCAGTGTTAGAAGAGGTTTTTTTTTTTTCTTTTTCTCTTCTTTTCTTTTTTTTTAATTAAATAATTGAAGTGGGAAGTTGCACTTTCAGTTTGGATCTTTGTGTTGGGAGGGTACAGCTTTAATCCAAATATTCTGAGACGGGAAGATTCACCTTCAGTCTGGGCCACACTTTTGCTGTCAGCCTATATAAAGGACAGGAAATAAGGAAGCTTGCTTTCTCGTTGCCTGCTTGCTCCCATTCTCACTGGCAAGTCCATTCTTTAAGTTGACATGGAGGCCTACTTCTTCAGGATATTGGCATGTCAGAAGACCATCAGATGTTGGTGCTATTTTTAACTCATGGGGCTCCCTGATCTCTGAGGGGAGGGACCTGCTGGAGACCTCTAATTTAGAGTCTCACTGCATATTGTCTGGCTATGGGCCTCTACACCCACTCCCATTTGCTGCAGAAGGAAGCCTCTCTGATTACACTTGGACAGGGCTCTGGAATGAGTATAGCTGAAAAATCATGAGGAATCAGTTCATTTATTTTATTATTTAATTTTGTTTTATTTTTTTTTTCCAGTCCTGTTTGGTTCTACCCTAGGTCTCTGGGCTATTCAGTCTTTGGTTCCTGGATATCCAGCCAGTGTCAGACATGGACCCTCTTGTGGCATGGGACCTGAGTTAAACCAAACATTGGTTAGTCTTTCTCTAGCTTTCAGAGTACCTTTCTTATAAAAGAGACTAGAAAGTAGGAATAAAGGCTCCAAACACACACCCCTCTACCCTCAGTGCCCTGTGTGGAAGTTGTCCTCAGCAATGGTTCCCTACTGTCAGTTTTCAGAGCATGACCTTCTGTGTTAGCATCTGCCTGGGTTGTTTAGGGATCTCTCCAGGACCCTCTCAGCCAACAACTCAACCAAATGGAATCCAGTCCAGTCCCACAAAAATTGGCCAGTTTGGACTTCGTTACTTCAAATCCTTACAAAGGTTACCCTGATAGATTCCAGAAAGTTTCCATTGCCCCAGGTGTTCATGCTACTCCCAAATGCTCCCCCCCAATTCTAGCTGCCTTTGCCCTTAATTGTCTCTCCCTCTGTGACCCACCCCAATCCGTCTCTCCTCTGTCCTTACTCATTTCCAGCACACCTGCAGAATCAATTTTATCTTCCCTTCCCAGGAATCTTCCCCACCTCTCACCCCCCCCCCATAGTCCTCCTCTTTACCTAACCTCTCTGGGTCTGTGGATTGTACCTTGATTATCATTTACTTAACAGCTAATATGCACTTAAGAGTGACTATATACCATATTTGTCTCTCTGGGTCTGAGTTAATCACTCAGGATGATTTTTTTTCTAGTTGCATCCATTTGCTTGCCAATTTCATGATGTCATTTTTTTTTAAACTGCTGAGTAATACTCCATTGTATAAATGTACCACATTGTATTTATCCATTCTTTGGTTGAGGGACATTTCCAGTTTCTGGCTATTATGAATAAAGCTGCAATGAACATCAGTGAACAAGTGTTCTTGTGGTAGCATAGAGTGTCCTTTGAGATATGCCTAAGAGTGGTATAGCTGGGCCTTGAGGTAGATCAATTTCCAATTTTCTGAGGAACCATTATATTGATTTCCAACATGGCTATATAAGTTTGCAGTCCCACCAGCAATGGAGGAGTGTTCCCCTTGTTCCACATCCTCTCCAGCATGAGCTGTCACTTGTGTTACTAACCTTAGTCATTCTGACAGATATAAGATGAAATCTCAAAGTAGTTTTGATTCACATATCCTATTCTGTACGTTTTGTCTGATTGATGGTGTCCTTTGTACAGAAGCTTTTCAGTTTCATGAGATTCCATTTATAAACTGTTGATCTCAGTGCCTTGTGCTAGCAATGTTCTGCTCAGAAAGTTGTCTCCTGTGTCAATATGTTCAAGGCTGTTCACATTTTCTCTTGTATCAGGTTCAGTGTGTCTGGTTTTATGTTGCGGTCTTTATCCACTTGAACTTGAGTTTTGTGCAGGGTGATAAATATGAATATATTTGCATTCTTCTACATACAGTAATCCACTTTGACATTTGTTTAGGATGCTTTCTTTTGTACTGTGTGTGTATTTCTGGCTTCTATATAAAAAATCAGATAGGCGTGTGAATTTATGTCTGCATTTTTAACTCTAATTCTATTGATTGATATATCCTTTTTTATGCCAGTACAATGCAGTTTTATTATTATACCACTGTAATACAACTTGAAATCAGGGATGGAAATACCTCTGTTCTTTTATTGTACAGTATTGTTTTAGCTATCCTGGGATTTTTGTTTTCCACATAAATTTGAGAATTATCATTTCAAGGTCTGTAAATAATTGTTTTGGAATTTTGATGGGGATTGCATTTAATCTATTTAATACGTAGATTCCTTTTGGTAATATGGCCATTTCTACCATGTTAATCCTACTGATCTATGAGCATGGGTAATCATTCCATCCTCTGATATATTTTCAAATTAGTTTTTCATCATTGTTCCTGTTTCTTCTGATATATTTTTCAAGTACTTTTTTTCAGTGTGTCTCTGTCTCTTTCTGTCTCTGTCTCTGCCTCTCTTTCTCTTGACAGGGTTTCTGTATGTAACCCAGACTTCCTGGAACTCGATTGATAGGCCAAGCTGGCCTCAACCTCAAAAATTCACTAGCATCTGAATCCTAAGTGCTGTAATTAAGCATGTATACCACCAATCCTGGCTAAGGATTTGTAAGGTTAGAGAAAAACATGTTCAGAAAAATCCAGGCAAGGCATTATGAGATAAAGAACCTCCAAAAATGCCATTGGAGTTTATTTTGTATTAATTGAGCATGGGGCCTGACATTCAGAATAGTTTGTATACTCAGTGAGACTCCATAGAAGCAAACTATTTATGTGTGAGCAGCTATCAGTTGCAGACAGCTTCTGGGATAGAGATAGGGCTGTGTCCATTTTGTTTCTTGGCACTCGGATGCTATCTAGCTTAGACATGCTCTGACTCTGTGCATGCTGGCTAAGTCTTTGTAAGTTCATATGTGCATCTGTCCTGCTATGTTTAGTAGGTCTTGTTTCCTTGGTGTATTCGGCTTTACATCTTTCTGCCTCCCTCTTCCACAGGTTTCCCTGAGCTTGGAGGAGAGGGGAATTGATGGAGATACTCCATTTAGGACTGAGTGTTCTGAAAAGACTCCCATTCTCTTCACATCGTAAAGTTGTGGTTCTCTGTATTTATTCTCATCTGCTGCACAAGGAAACAACTCAGGATGGTTGAACAAGGCGCTGATCTGTGAGTTTAATTTTTTTTCTTATTTCTCTTTTGACCCATTTTTCATCAGTAGTGAATTGTTTAGTTTCCATGAGTTTTAAAGCTTTCCATTGTTTTGATTGTTGTTGATATCCAGCTTTAATCTGTGGTGGTCAGATAGGATGCAGGGTGTTATTTCAATTGTTTTTTAATCCACTGAGATTTGTGTCCAAGCTTGTAGTCAGTTTTGTAGAAAGTTCCTTTCATGAAATGATGAGAAGAAAGTATATTCTTTTGTGTTTGATTGAAATATTCTGTAATATCTGTTAGGTCTGTTAGGATTGTGACATAATTTATCTCTAGCATTTCTCTCTTTGTTTTGTTTGGATAACCTGTCCATTGGTGAAAGTGGGATATTCAAATGTCCACTATCAGTGTGTGAAGGTCAATATGTGATTTTATCTGTGGTAGTGTTTTTATGAACATGGTGTTTAATACATAGATGTTAAGAATTTTAATGTCCTTCCACAGGCTTTTTCCTTTGATTTTTTTTTTTTTCCTGTGCAATGTCCTTCCCTATCTCTTCTGATTAGTTTTGGTTTGAAGCCTATTTTGTCAGATATTAAAGTGGCTAAATTGGCTTGTTTCTTGTGTTTGCTTTCTTGGAATATCTTTTTTCATCCCTTTACCCTGAGGTGATATCTATCCTTGATGTTAAGATGTGTTTCTTGGATGCAGCAGAAGTTTGGATCCTGCTTTTCCTTCCAGTCAGTTAGTCTGTGTAATTAGGGGAATTGAGACCATTGGTGTTGAAAGTTATTATCAATGAGCAGTATGTATTGGCTCCTGTTATTTCGTTGTTACGGTATGTTTTTTTGTTGTTTTTTTTTTTTGTTTTGTTTGTTTGTTTGTGTTTTTAATTCCTTCTAGTTTGCTGGTCTGAGGTTATTTATTCCAATGTTTTCTTGGACAATGTTAACCTCATTAGGTTGAAGTTTTCCTTCTAACATGTTTTGTAGAGCTGGCTTTATACTCTGTTTATATTTGGGTTCATTATTTATTTGTCCGTTTAATGTAGCAGTGCCTTGTCTGTATGTATACCTGCAGGATAGAGGAGGGCATCATGTAGTTGCTGAGAATTGAACTTGGGACCTCTGGAAGAGTAGCCAGTGCTCTTAGACATTGAACTGTCTCACCAGCCCCACTTACATTTGTTTTTTTTTTTTTTGTTGAACATCTTTCTTTTTTCATTTATTGTGATTGAAAGTTTTGGGATAGTAGCTACAGGCTGACATCTGTGGTCTCTTAAGACTTTTTAGAATATCTACCGAGGCCATTCTGGTTTTTAGAGTTTTCATTGAGGAGTCAGGTGTTTTTCTAGTGGGTTTGCCTATATATGTTACTAGGTTCCCCCCCCCCCTTTGAGCCTCTAACATACTTTCTTTATTCTTTGTTCTATTACAGTGTATTGTGGGGGATTTCTTTTCTGGCCCAGACTATCTGATATTCTGTTTGTATCTTGATAGGCACTTCCTCCTTTAGGTTAGAAAATTTCTTCTATGATTTGTTGAAAATATTTTCTGAGCATTTGACCCAAAATTTCTTCTTTACCTCTATTCCTTTTATTCTTAGATGTGGCCTTCCTATAATGTTCCAGATTTCCTAGGTGTTTTGTACTTACAGTTTTTTAGATTTAACAGTTTCCTTAAGGTAGGTATTCATTTTTCTATCTTGTCTTCAATGCCAGAGATTTGCTTTTCCATATTTTGTACTTTGTTAATGAAACATCTCTTTGAAGTTCTTGTTCCAGTTCCTAAATTTCATTTTCAGTTTGACCTCAGTTTGGGTCTCCTTTACTGATTCCATTTCCACTTTCATGTCTTGAGCTGTTTTCTTCATTTCACTCTATTATTTGTGTTTTTATAGATTCCTTTCCTGGATTTTATTCTTATCCTCTTTATGGTCCCTGAACATATTCATGATAGTTATTTTGAACTCCTTGTATTCTTATTCAGTTAGATTGCATTTATCAGGGCACACTGTAGCAGGGTTGCTGGGTTCTAGTGGAGACATATTGTCCTGGCTGATATTGATTATTCTTTTAAGTTGGCATCTAGGCATCTGAGTTTGGGGAGATTATTATTCTGGATGTTTGTATCTGTTTTTATCTTTGTTGGTTGTGTTTTCTGTTTGTTGGTTTCTGTTGCCTTTTCTGGATCTTAGGAGCACGTAGTGTAGGTTGTGTAGGAAGGAGGGCTTCTCAGTCCATTTTAGTCCATGCCAAGTTTGGTCACTGGTGTTCCAGGATAGAATTTGTTTCTGATATTGGGAGCCAATGCATAAGGTGCTGAAAGGGTCCACAGGAAGTAGGAAAGCTGACTCTTTCAACAGGGTATGTGGAGTCTCCAGGGAATGGAGGAAGAAAAGAAAAACAAACTCCTGTGGGTGGTCTGCTACAGGGTGGGTATGAGACTGGGGGATTGGAATTGAAGAACAGGAAAGAGACTGAAGACTGACTACAGGACTTCCTGACTTGTATAGTCAGTGGGTTTCCAGAGAGAGTGGTTTGGGTCTTGGTAGGTGAGCTCCTCTGTAGTGAGGACAGAGAGGAAACTGAGGCTGCAACAAGTGGTCTGCTGAAACTCTTTTATTAAGTGAGAAAGAATGTATTTGGGGTTACCTCTTGAGGGCATCTCATTTGTCGTGTCATGGAAGGCATAGTAGTGGGTGTATTAGGTGATTGATAACCTGAGTCTGTCACCATGAAGTAAGGTTTTTTTTTTCTGTGTTTTCTCCTTTTTGCCTTTTTATTTCATCTGGACTTTAGCCCAGTGGACAGTTCCGTCCATATTTGGGGGGGGGGTGTCTTCATTTCTCTCTTGAACAGGTCTGAAATTGCCCTCTCAAGCACACCAGAAGTATAAATATTAATCTAGACAAATTGACAAGCCCATACCTTGTCAAGTTGCTATCCATATGCCTCACTGTTAAATCCTAATACTTTACCCACGGCTCTGAGAGTCTTATAATCATTTCATAATATAAAATGCATTTATTTCTTTCCAGGAGTCCTCAAAGTCTTAGCAGTTCTCACATTGCTCAGAAGACTAAGTTTAAACTCTTTTCAAAGACTGAGAGTAATCTCTTAATTTTAAGCCCTAATATAGTAAATATATTCTACTAATATAGTAAAAAAAACAGGTGATGCTGTCTAATATGAAGGGGATAGGGTAAAATTTCTTATTCTTTTTTAAAATTAATTAATTTTTTTATTAATTACAGTCTATTCACTTTGTATCCCAGTTGTAGTCCCCTCCCCCATCCCCTTCCAATCCCACCTTCCGTCCCTCTTCTCCACCCAAGCCTCTCCCCCAGTGCACTGATAGGGGAGGTCCTCCTCCTCTTCCATCTAATCCTAGTCTGTCAGGTCTCGTCATGACTGGCTGCCTTGTCTTCCTCTGTACGATGCTGAGAAAACGTCCTATTCTCAAACAGGGAAAATGAAAGCATGGCAAGGAAAGAGTGAACCAATAAATAAATCTAACAGGGCAAATGTAAGACCTTTCAGAGCTATATCCAGCATCTAAGGCTCTCAGCGGCATCACTTGGGCCCCTTTGGCTTTGTGACCCGCCCCCCTCTTTAGTTCTGTGTGAATGTACTAACAACTCCAGCTGCAGCAGCAGGAGCCTGAGCTGCCTGGCCACATTGTGTCCACAGCCAGAAAGCAGAGAGGCAAGTATAAGTATTGTTTGTTGTTTTGCATGCTTTTAGTCTAGGTGTGCAGGCCATTAAGTGGAGCTGCCTACATTCAGGGTGAATTTTTCATCTTCAGCCAAAACTCTTGCAGACACATCCACACATAAATATATCAAGTGATTCTAAATCCAGTCAAGTTGATGATCAGAATGAATCACCATCGTACTGAAATTCCAAACTCCCCCTGAATGGCCTATTGAACCCTGTTCATACTCTAGGCCTTCTGCAGCCGGGAACTGCAAAATGGCTTGAAAGGACTGTCACCAGGTTATCACGGTGGCCCCACTCCTTGGTACCAACTTGCTGTTATTTTTCTCCTTGCTGTGACCAACTCTCTGATAAGAAGAAAGTTAAAAGAGGTAAGGTTACTTATAGCTCATGGTTTGAGAGGACATAATCCTGTGTGAGAGAGAATGGCAGCGAAAGGCTCAAGATAGTAAGAGTGCATGGCCACTGCTTGCTCAGATCTCAGCAGATCGGGTGCAGAACAGGCTAAAAATATTTGTACATATAATTTGTGTGTGTGCATCTGTCTGTGTGTCTGTGTATATGTGAGCAGAGCATATTATAGTTTACATATATATTTATATATATATAATTTGTGTGTATGCATGTGTGTCTCTTTCTGCATGTGTCTGTATGTGTGTCTATGTGTATTTGTCTCGTGTGTGTGTGTGTATATGTTTGTGTATGTGTGTCTGTCTCTGTTGAGTGTGTGTGGGTGTGTGTATAGGCCACAGAGCATGTGTGGAGCTCAGAGGATAACCCTTAAGAATTGATCCTCTTCTTCCACTATGGTGCTTGGGATTCAACTCAGGTTGTCAGGTTTTCAGAGCAAGTGCTTTTACCCATTGAGCCATCTTGCCAGCCAAGAACATGTCAAAAAATTTGACTCTTAAGGATAAATGTAAGCCATACCCTGGGGGTGAGTGGCCTTTTCTCCTCCCTTGTTCTCTTAGTTCTCTGTCTTTATATCCTGTTTAAATGTCACAACTATATTCCTTTGACAGTTCAAAAATAAATTTAGAAAGATTTTTGTGTGTGCTGTGAGTTCAGCCTAGGATTATTCTTATGCTAACCACCTACTTTGCCACCAAACTACACCTTTGATTAAATACGGTTCTGGAAGTAAATACAAGCCACGTGTTTACAGAGTTGCTATATTTTCTCCGTTGTCCATTCTTCTCACAAACTTATAACACTTTCTTAAGTCATGTATGTATGTGACAGTCCAGGAAAGCACACTTTGTATGTGGGATTCCACCTGGAACTTCAAAGCGGATTTTTCTGTGTGTGAATGTTTCAAGAGCACAATGAACACCGAAAGGCATTCCTCTCTGAAAGAGTTAGTGAAGGGCTTCTTTCAGGCTCAGCCAGTAAAGCCAGGAGTGTCACATAAGCCTAGGAACCTGAAGTCAATCCCTGAATCCCATCTAGGGTGGAAAGGGACAGTGAGCTCCTAAAAGTTGTCTTCTAAACTTAACATGTGCACTGGGGCATGTATGCCCTACCTGCTGGACACACACACATACATACATACACACACGAACACGCATTCCCCACACTCACAGACACACTCATACGTATACTCATACCCTCTACATTCACACACGATCACACATAAGCACAAACACACACACTCACACACCCTCACACTTGCTACTATTACTACTACTGAATGGAAGTTAAAGGCCTCCTGTAAAAGGAGAGGGATAGTACAGCACAACCACCAGATCACACCCAGAAAGTCTTATGTAGCAGTTACATGACGACGAGCTGGGCTCTCACTGGAGGGGCTGGTTACCTGCAGGGCTGCAAGTGAAGCAGATCTTCACTCTAGTTCTGCCCTCCCCACAGGGAGCTTCAGGGGGCATCGGGTAGGGCACACCCACAGGGACGCATTGACACGGCCCGCAGACAAGCAGCGAGCAAAGGCAAGCATGAGGCACCTCACCGCTTTGTTCCAGTCAGTGCCTGTGTGTGGGAGGGCGCCTTCGCTGTGCTCAGTGGGATGCGGGGCTCCGACATCTGTGTACACAGCTGGACCCTGTTTCTCTTCCTGCCCAGCCCAAGCCTCTAGGTGTTGGCCCTCGCGCAGCTGGCTTCGTTTTCTGAATTTACAGAAGCTGTTTGCCTTATTCATCTCTACTGATCTTTTCTTTTTGTGCGAGCGGCATCATTTATCATGCACAATGTACCTGAAAGGCAGGAGGCAGGGAAAAAGAGAAGAACCCTACCCCACTGCTACTTACCAGCTAGCTCCAGACCTCAGGAAAAAACAACAACAACAAAAAATATCTCATCTCTTAAGTCTCATTCTTTTTCCTTTTGTGCAGATAATTCTGAAATGTTCTTTGAGAATTTAATAAGAAAGTCATTGTTACCAGGTCATATATAGCTAGCTAGAATGTTACATAGAGATGTAGCTCGAAGTCATGTGTGCCTGTTGGGCATAGCTAAGTTACAAGGACTTTCATTTTTTAGACATTTATTTTTATTTTTAAGTGTGTATGTATACTTGGACTCCAGGCTCCACAGGAGGGTGCTGGATCCTCTCGAGCTGGAGTTATAGTGGTTGTGACGTTACCATCCCCATGTGGGTGCTAGGATCGAAACCCAGGTTCCCATAAGAGCACCATGCATGCTTTACTGCTGAGCTGTCCCTTCAGCTCCTACAGTGACTTCCTTCTTTTTTAATTGAAAACAAATTTATTACAATATATTCTGATCACAGTTTTCCCTTCCCTACCTCCTCCCAGATCATCCCTATCCACCTGATCCGATGCCTTCTTTCTGTTTCTTTAGAAAACAAACAAGCCAATAAATAACAATTCAAAAAGCAAAAAGGCACAATAATCATACACATATAACCCATAGAACACTAAATTTGAAACCATAATATATATGCGAAAGACAAGATAGAAAAAAAAAATGCCCAAACAAAACATCATGAGAGAGAAAAAATAATAATCTACATAAACACCAATGAGTTTGTTTTGTGTTGTCCATCTACAGCTGGGCACAGGGCCTGCCCTTAAGTGTGGTTTATATGCCCAGTGAGCCTCCGTCGCAGAAAAGCAATTTTTTTTTCCCTTTGCAAGCAGTTCTCAATTGGAGATAGCTTCTGGGTTAGGAATGAGAGCTCATGGTCACTTCCCCCTCTCACTGCTGGGGCCCCATCTGTTTTGGACCTGTACCGGCCCTGTGCATGCTGTCATGGCCTTTGGGAGTTCATACATGGATCAGTCCTGTTGTGTCTGGACTTTGTAACGGCTCTGAAGAGATTCCTCTCTGCGTAGGCACAGAATGCATCACAAGTTGTGTGTATCTGTGCATGTTTATGTGGCAAATTTTATTTTGAATTGAAACTGCAACAATTTAGGCCAAATATTTCAGACAGAATTTATTCTTTGATAGCACATCTATCGCTGGGTTGCCACCAACTCCTTCCTTGAGGTTCTGAGACCAGTGAACTCTATTTTGTATCCAAGAAGTCCATGTAAATGTCTTCCTTCTTACCTTAAGACTTCCTCCGCCAGCCAGGTGTGGTGGCTTATGCCTGTAATTCCAGCACTCATAGAAGCAGAGGTAGAAGGAACTCTATGAGTTCGAGGCAAGCCTAGTCTACAAAGCTACAAATCAAGTCTAGGACAGCCAAGGCTATACAGAGAAACCCTGTCTCAAAAATCCAAAAACAAACAAACAAAAAAGCCCCAAAGACTTTTCTTGCCATTAACCTCTCTGGCTATTACCATAGTTTATTATGGGAGAAACTTCTTTTGGTTATTGTATAGCTAATATATATATATAATATATATATGATATTGCTATATATGATAAAAGTAACAAATATAATACTTAATAAATGTTACCTACTTTATTTCACAAAGAGAATTTATAAGATACTAAGATAGCATTTACTGTCAGTTTGAAAGTATTTGGTGAACCCAGAATCAGAAGAAAAATAGTTTCAAGGGAAAGGACCCTCCAACATTTAAATGATCGTTAAAGTATTATTTGTTGCCAATCAGCTAGCTGATTCCCTTTTTTATTTTTATTTTTTCACCCAGATAGACATGGTAGGTGAACACAGGACATCTCTGCAAGTTCAAGCCTTTAAACTGCATTGGTTCTCAACCTTCCTAATGCTGGGACCCTTTAGCACAGTTCCTCAAGTTGTGGTGACCTTCAACCACAGAATTCTTTTTATTGTTACTTCATAACTGTAACTTTGGGACTGTTATGAACTGTGATGTAAATATCAGTGTTTTCTGCTGATCTTATGCAGCCCCTATGGAAGAGTTGATCAACAGGTGGAGAAGGCTGCTGCTTTAGAGCTTCAGTTCCGGTCATGTTTGGCTGTAGCAAGTTTGAATAGCAACGATGTTGCCTCTAGTGATACAGCCTTTGTGAAGGGCCTGGTTATAAAGACCTTAGCTCTCCACATAGAGTTCTTGTGTAAGTCTAGGAGGTAAGGTTCCTCAGTCATTGATAAGTGACATTTAGGCTAAGCATAGATATTGAGATTCCAGGAGCCAGTGTGTGCTCATGTGTTGGCACGGGAAGACAGGAGTCTTTAAGATTGGCCAGTACTTCTGCTTTTGGTCTGGGATCTGAGACATTTAGCCCAAAGACCCAGCAGCATCTGGGATGGCACTCTTAGTGACCAGAGCCTGCACACATCCTCTAGCTCCTTAGAGTACACACCTCTGTGATCGGATCTTTCAGCCCTCTCTTTGTTCTTTCTCTACCTTTGTTGCCCTTTTCTTGTCCTTGTTGCTCTTGAGTTGTTCAGGTGCTTCTTTAGCTGTCTGTTAGCTGGCTGCCTCATCACTTTCTCAGAGTAGCCTGCTGTCTACTCAGGGGTTTGCTGCCTCTGCCACCATCACCATTCTACTGTCTCTACTGCTGCTTCTGTGACTGGCTCAGCTCCTACAGACAGGATCACAGAGTTCTTCATTGAGCTTCTCTCGTGTGCTTACATAGTCAGAGAAGGGGCAGTCGGTCTAAGTGTTGCTTCTCCCACCAATCACAATCACGAAAGCTCATGTTTGGGCCATTTGCAGTCTTGATTCTTTAGCAGCAGTCACTGGCATCCTTTTGCTTGGCTTCCAGAAGAATTGCTTCCCCTCTGTCCTAGATGGATGTAGCTGCTGAGTCATCTAGAGTCCAGCAAGTCTGTGAAAGCAAAAACTCTAAAGCAAACCGTTTGAAACAGCCCTGGCTATGCCATGGTCTTGAGAAGCTGGAGTTACAGGTAGTGGTGAGCTGGTAGATCTGGATGATAGGAACAGGAGGTGGGTCCTCTACAAGAGTACTATGGGCTTTAAATTGTTGACCCAACTCTCTAAAATAGAGCTGTTTTAAAGAGCCCAGTTGTCAAGGGGCCCAGGTACGACTTTCAGAGTTAAAAATACTGCCTCTCAATTAGATCTGGTAGTCTCTGGTAGTTCTAGAGCCCCTCCAGCATTTCTCTGGGTGATGCCTTGTTGGCTACCCTCTGATCATCTTTATAACATGTTCAGACGTGCAACTTGGGCCCTGCTAGGAGCTTAGCCACCAGGCTCCCTCATGGAGCTGTTTTGAATTCTCAGAGCCAATGTGTCTTCATCTAGCCATCATCTGTTGTAAGCATAAAGTTATTGTATATTCAAATGCTGATTTCTGTATCCCCCATCTGGTTGTAAGCCTTGTTCTGAGAATCTGTCTTAATGTTGTATAAACTCTGCTCTGCAATGGTCCCCTGATATGTCAACAAAGCAGCTTACAGCCAGTTGCTGAACAGGGGAAAAAATAAGACTGAACATCCTGCCAGCCAGAAGATAAAGGGTTAGAAGAGGAAGTAAGGGATTCAGCTAGGGGATTCAGCAGGGTCCAGGAAAGATGAGGAGAAAAATGAGGAGAAAGGAGCTGGAGCAGGAAAGCTACAAGATGCAACTATCCTGGAATGCTGGGAGGAAACCAAACTAGTTTAGAGGGTTAAGAATAGAGTAATCTCTACTCAGTTATTTGTTGTAAAGCTTATTGTTAAAAAAGAATTATAGAGTCTCTATTTGTATGATAGCTGGGCTAAGAGAAAAACTGAGAAACAAACACAATTTTATAAAAATAACTGTAACAATATGTTGATCAGTTGACCATTTGTTGATCTTCTTTGACCAGTGTGCTTTGCCATCTAGGGTGAGGAGAAAATGATCCACTTGTATCAGTAAACAAATTCTCTGTGTAACAAATTTTTTGCATTATTACAAAGTAGAATTCAATATAAAAAGAATGTAAGTGGCATAGACTTTGTTCATGCCATCTTTAGTTGCCTAAAACTTTTCTTGCAATTGAGTCACTGAACGTACATTGTTAGAAACTTTCTATCCATTCATTAGCCAAAGTTTTTGTTCTGGTGGTGGTATGTTGTTCATTTGTGTGTTGATATAGGCTTATCACGTAGCCCTGGCTGGTATGGAACTTGCTGTGTAGGGCAGGATGGATGCCAAATTGCAGTAATCCTTTTGTTTATGCCTCTCAGGTACCGGATTCCAGGCAAGAGCCACTGTGACTGTCCCATCAAGCACTTAATCAAAACCAAATCTAGGACTGGAATTCTGAGGAAGGGCAGAAAGGCTGTAAATCTCGATCCTTTTGGAACTACCACCACATCTATAAACATGGGTGTAGGGGTCTCATGCATGATCATTTCCCAGAATATGACAGCCTTCCAACTACTAAGACATTCAGATGGAGCCAAGAGATACTGACCTGTATTTTTCACACCTTGCTGACTGAGGCTTTCTTGGAGACTCACTCGGAATGATCTATGCAAGAGTGAATATTAATCTCATAAGGAATAGCTAAGAACGTGGTCCTTAAGAGCATTTTGTGCTTTTGGGTGTGGGTCAGTAGGTTATCTCTTGCCTAGCTTGTACCAAAAAAAAAAAAAAAAAAAAAAAAAAAAAAAAAAAGAGGTCTGAGCTCCACCCTAGTACCACTGAAAAGACAAACACACTACCCTGAGTCAACCATTTGGTATGATTTGGGGAGTTTCAGAATGAAGTCTAAAGCCTTTTTAAAAGTAAATATTTGTTCATCATTGGGTGCTTTTTTGTTTGTTTGCTTGCTTCCATGCTTATTTATTTGTTGCTTCTTGAGACAGTGCTTCCCTCTGTAGCCTTGGCTGTCCTGGACTTACTTTGTAGACCAGACTGACCTTGAAATCACAGAGATCTGCCTTCCTCTGCCTCCCTGAATGCTGGGAGGCACATCTGGTTCGGTGCTTTTTATATTATTTATATTTTACAATATGTCTTTTATTTTGAGTAGTAGATGAGGTATTTCTGCAGTCCTTGAGACTACCACAGTCAGAGTCACTGTGCAGTTTTCGGGCTGGAACAGGTGGGAATGCTGAAGCATACATGTTTCAGTGGCGACTCACTGTTTAGCCACTTAACTCTGTTAACAAATTGAGTCAGAACAATTCAGTTAAAAAAGCATCAGCTCAAAATTGCTAGGAGAGATCTCAATCACAGGTATATGCTGTGCATTTTCTGGCATTGAAAACAAATCTCTGCCTCAAACTAAGTACTTGTGTATATACTGTATACTTGTATATACTTATATATATGAGTATATAAACGTGATATACTTCTGGTGCATTAATGAGCTAGGAGTGTGTATGTAGTTCATGCTGTGAGTGGGTAAAACGGTATATTCATGATACATGTGGTGTGCTATTCATGTCTGGTGTTTATGTATATGTAAATGTGTCACACATGTAGTATATATGAATGTATGTGCATAGCATGTCTATGATGTTTCATTTCCATCTGGTATGTATCTATGTGGCATGTGGTATGAATGTGTAGATGGGTGGTGTTCTGAGGTATCCCGCAATCTGAGGTATTCCCCAGAGAAGACCATTTCAACATGGGTTCCAGCCAGTAGAAAGCCTGTTATCTGACAGTTTAGGATTTTCGTAGAGTGAGGAGCTATTTTCAAAGTGAACTTTTAAACACAAAAAACACATCCTGGATTAACACACTCCAATTAGCAAGAAGACTTAGCCAGAACAGAACTACAGAAGCCAAAAAGCAAGGTTAGCACATTTGGGATTCCCCAGAACTATGGGCTTTGATGGCTTGGGCCTTGGCTCTCATTTTGGCAGGTCTGCGGACTACTTGCTGGGTTCTAAGGCCTGAATGGTACTTCCATTCAGGAAGTTCCTAAGGTGCGCTAAGTGTACACCTTACTACCTAAGGTACCTTAGTACTAAAGTACCTAAGTGTGCTAAGGTCTGGGGGGGGGATAATAAATTCTCTGTGTATGTGTGTGTGTTAGGTGGTGTGTAAAGGTGTGTTGTACAAGTATGTATACATACATGTATATATACAAATATGTGTGTATGTGTCTATTCAACATTAAACTTATCCTGAAACTTGACTGGCTTTTAATTTTTCATGTAGGCTGAAAAATACAAATCTATTTCAGCAATAAGATTTTTTTTAATTGATAGGATTTAGAGTTATCACAAATTTCTGGAAGAAAAATGAAACGAACATATTTGCAGATAAATTGGGTACTGATTCTATACCAACATCTTGGTATTAGTGTTTTCGAAAGAAACAGAGCACATAGGATGAATATGTGTGTCTGTCTATCTGTCTATCTATCTATCTATCTGTCTGTCTGTCTGTCTGTCTGTCTGTCTATCTATCTATCTATCTATCTATCTATCTATCTATATACACACAAGCACACATGCACACGTGCACACACACACAAAGGAGATTATTAGAGTGGCTTTCAGGCTAAGGTTCTGCTAGTCCAATAAATGCTGTCCATCAATGGAAAGTCCTAGAATCCAATAATTATTCAGTCCATATCCAGTCTCAGCTGGTTTTCAGTATATGTTGGAATCCTGAAGAAGTGTGCTCTAATGCCAGAGAAGGATGAACTTTCCAGAGAGAATGAGGGCTAGAGCAGGCAAAGAGCAAAAGCTTCCTTCTTCATGTTCTTTCATGTGAGCTGCCACCATGTTCATTTATGTAGGCCGGAGTTAAGATCAGTCTTCCAAGCCCAAATAAGAAAAATCCTTCATAGGTGCACACAGCTGCTCGGGTTTAGTTAATTCCAGATGTTGTCAAGTTGACAGCAAAGAACAGCCATCACAATCTTTATGGTAAATTCCTTCTTTATTACGTGAAAATGTAATAATAATTATGTCAAAAGTATAATACTTATGGACACCTTAAACATTTGTTTGTGGAAAAACAAGAAAGAATAAAAAAATTAACAAGTCAAATGAACAGAATGCTAGAAATTAGAATGAAATGTGCATGAGAATGCAGAAATTATTTCAAGGAGTGCAATAGAGAGCTGATCTAGAAAACTCCAAACAGTTTATTTTCTGAGTTCTCTGATATAAGCTGAATTTTCTCCAAAATAAAAAATGAGTCAACACTTATATGTTTTGACAATCAGGGCTCTTCTCTAGATGAAAAATGCCAATTTTCCAACACATTTAAAATAGAATTGAATCTTGAATGAGGCCTGCATGTAAAAATTTAAGAAAGTTTGTTGATCTTGTGAAATTGGCAGCTTCCATCAAATATTTTGTATCTTTCCTAAAAGTGAAGATTTAGAGTTTATATAAATAAGTTAAAAATCAGGCAACTACTTCAGGTGGATTTTCTTGCCCTCTTCTGTCTCATTAACATTTACAATATGCACATGAGCAAGGATATTTTTCACAGAGGCTG
Organism: Meriones unguiculatus; assembly: GCF_030254825.1. Lineage (NCBI taxonomy): Eukaryota > Metazoa > Chordata > Mammalia > Rodentia > Muridae > Meriones > Meriones unguiculatus. The sequence continues at coordinate 115,470,936 of NC_083354.1, forward strand.
GAGAGACGGCAAACTGTCTGCTCTTTTAGAGGATCAGGGTTTGGTCCCCAGTATCCACTTAGCAACTCACGGCCATCTGTAACTACATTTCCAGGGCATCAGATGCTACCTTCTGTCCTCCTCAGCCACCGAGCATAGGTTTGGTACACAGACATTCGTGCAGCCAAAACACTAATACATGTATAAAATAAGATAAGATAAAAGTTTTTACAAAGTAGAGGGCAAAGGTTTTTATTCATTACATTTTGTGTGTGTGTAGTTTCTATATGTGTGGGCAAATGTGATGTGGTGTGCTTATGGAATTCAGAGGATAGCTCACAAGAGTCAGATCTCTTCTTTCACTGTGTCAGTCCCAGGGATTAAATTTAGGCCGTTAGGCTTGGCAGCAGGAGCCATGACTTGTGGAACCATCTTGCTGGCCCCAGATATTTTGGCTTTTGAGTGCTGGCGATAGAAATCACGGCTTTGTACATGCTAGGCAACTGCTCTACCGTTGAGCTCTCCACAAGTTTTGAAACTGCTCCATAGTATGAGAGTTACTCGTGTAGGTAAGCAGACTTGAATGCTGCAAACTCGTGAGGACTATCAACATGTCAGATCGTCTCTTCTGAGTGTGAGCTCCACACAGGTGATCCTTCTGTCTTCCACAGTAGTTCCAAAATCGACAGCACTAGATTAAGGACTGTCCATATAACTTTGTTTTAGCTTAATCACTTTTTATAAGGGTCTATCTCCACATCTGGTCGCATTTTGTCACACTGGAGTTTTGGACTTCAGCCTAGGATATTGGTGGGATATCTGTGCAGGTAAAAATCGACTCATAACAGTCTCTACAGTCTGAATAAACCCAACACATATCATGCCAGCCCCATATATTAACCTTGAAACCAAGTTTAGTGTTCTTTCCTCCTCGAAAGTATTCTCAGTTCCTTCTAAGTTTCCCAATTCCACATTCCCAGAGCATGTAGATGGCTCAGATTCTTGTGGAAAAAAAATTCAGAATAACAGCATTTTACAGAAACATGGGCTCCATTGCTGACTCAGGAACTACATGCTCAGAGACAAATAGTTGACATCAGGATGGAGCGGGCACTTGTGCCTGCTTGGCCGCCTCACCCTAGAGTGGCTTACATGTAGATAGGTGCTCTTCATTTTCTGAGCCCTGTCAGCATTATCCTCTCCTGGTTGATATTAAGATCCCCCACATTGATATCCAGAAGAGCTATAGTTGGCAATAAATGTCTCCCCAAAGGCCTGTACACTGAAGGCTTGGTTGCCAGTCTATGGAAGATTTGGAATGCGGAAGGAAGTTTAGGAGGTAAGAGGAAAGTGAGGGTGGAAGAGACATGTCCTTGATTGGTATACTGGGATGTGGGGCCCTTTCAGGCCCCTTGCTGCTATATTTCCAATCCAGCCTAAGGTTAGGCTTCCTTGTTTTGTTTTGCTTTTTGAGATGAACTTTGGCCATTATATTTTGCTTTACCACAGGACAAAAGATCATATACTAAGTGACCATGAACTGAACTGAAACCTCTTGAAACCGTGAACCGAAATAAAACTTTATTCTCTAAGTCAGTTTGCTCAAGTAGTTTGCACAGAAGCAGAAAGCTGACTGGCATGCCATGTTGTAATATTTTGTCTGCCCCCAAGTGGGTTCCCTAGTAAAGGGAACAAGGGGCTATCTCTGACATGAACTCACTGGCTGGCTCTTTGATCACCTCCCCCTTATGGTGGAGCAGCCTTACCAGGCCACAGAGGAAGACAATGCAGCCAGTCCTGATGAGACCGGATAAGCTAGGACCAGAGGGAAGGGGAAGAGGACCTCCCTATCAGTGGACTTGGGGAGGGGCATGGGAGGAGAAGAGGGAGGATGGTGGGGTTAGGAGGGGAAGAGGGAGGTGGCTACAGCTGAGATACAAAATGAGTAAATTCTAATTAATAAAAAATTAATTAAAAGTAAAATTATAAAAAGAAAAAATAAACAAAAATATATTTTATCTTCCTTTTTATTGATTTCTGTTCCCTTCCTTCCTTCCTTCCTTCCTTCCTTCCTTCCTTCCTTCCTTCCTTCCTTAATTCCTTCCTTTCTTCTTTCCTTCCTTCCTTTCTTTTTGAGTTAGGGTCTCTCTCTGTAGTCCTGGCAGTCCTCAGATTCACAAAAATCCTCCTGCCTCTGTCTCTGCTTCCTGAGTGTTGGGAGTAAAGGCATGCGCCACCACACCTGGCATTCTTTCATTGACTTCTAACGCACATTGAGAAATTAAGCACCAAACACACTTGCTCTTTGTCATTCTTAAAAACATTAGGTGTGGTTCCGATTCTGCTTTCCCCAAATGCTGCTCCACATGGCTGAAAGTAAGTAATATTTGGCGATTAGAAGCTTGTCATTTTTCTTCTCTATAAAGCTGGGGAATATAATCTCATTAATTCCCATCAGCACACTTAACTTCCCAATGCTTTGAATAAGTTTTAAGGATTCATTTCCTTTTATGTTTTTTTATGTGTATGTATATGTCTGTGTGTCTGTGTGTGTGAGAGAGTGAAGATAATCACAGAGGACAGAGGAGGACATTGGATCCCCTGGAGCTGGAGTTGTAGGCTTTTGCAGGGTGCCTGACATGGATGCCGGGAACTGCACTGGGATCTTCTGGAAAAGGAGGGGGAGCTCTTAAATTCTGTGTCATCTCCAGCCCATGGTTTGAACTTTTACAGATAATGTTGGAAATGAAGGTTTGCTCCATGTTGTTGGGCTGTTGTTTGCTATCTACAGTTACTGGCATTACCTCTGTGGCCCATTCTCCCGCCATTTATGCTGCTTCTCCCAGCCACTATAGGGTGCTCCTGCTCATTACCGCCTATCATTCCTCCTTGTCATTCATGCAGTCACTGTGTAATTTTACACCTCTTAATCATATGCCCACATGTACTCACAGTAGCTCTCAGTCTACTCTCGTCTCCACACATCAAATGTCAACTACCAACACGACTAATTCACTGTAAAGTTAGCAGAATAAATGCACTAAAATATGCACCTCATCCTATTCTTCTCCTCTTTAACATTCTTCAGTATAGAAGAATGTTGGTGGTGTGGACAAGAACATACCAAGCCTTGGGTTCAATCTCTACTACTGTAAAAATTAAAAAAAAAAATTGGAATGACTACCCACTAGGCTAACTCCTAAATCTTCTGTTAATCTTTGATACCTGTGGGATTTAATTTTGATTATTTACCAACTTCTCTTTATCACATCTGGTGTCTGAGCAGTGCCGCTGCCTGTAGTCACCTGAGGGGCTTCACTATAGGCTTCAGTGACACAGGCCTACTCCTTATGAGTGTCCTCAAACCTGGTGGCCAGATCATCACCAGGAGACGTTTCATGGGCACTGTAACTGTCTTTCCAGCGGACCTTGTGTGCTGTTTTCTTATAGTGTGTATTATAGCTATTGAATTTCTTGCTGGAGTCTAAACAAAGAGACCCATGTTTGCAGACTTTCTCTCTTTCGCATTGTGTTTGCTTTGTGTGATCTACATCTAGTAAAGCTTTAGCAGAGCTAAAACTCATTTCTGAAAATGAGGTCAACCTATAACGCCTAGAGTCTCTTTCTTATATTATTTAATTATCAATGACTTTTTTTTTAAAGGCAAGTATTTTGCACATACCGCGTTGAAAAAGTTGAATTGCCTAACTAAATCACATCCTGTTACTGCAGCAAGGCTGAGATGGCAGCAGCTTAGCAGGTTGGTACAGATGCCATGCTGACCACGAGAGCCACATGTAAGTGAGCACAAAGCAAAGCCGCAAACCCTGCACCAGGCGACATACAGCTACAACCCCAGCACTCTGGACTTGGGAGGCTGAGACAAGACAAGTCAGCCGTTCACAGTAAGACTCTATCCCCCAAACAAAACAGACCAAAAACAGTGCCTGCGCCAACCATCACCTGTATCACTGCTGTTGTCTTTCTGCATAGGGGCACTATTTGCAATTTAGGATTCAGCTGCTGATTTTTTAAAATGATTCCATATTTAAAAGGTCTGCAATGGTTGTCATGTTTCCTCTACTGAAATCATTTCACCTTTTCCCCTCACCTAACAAGGACTGAATGAAGATCATGATCGGGATGATCTTGGCCTATGGTTTCCATTAGGGTCACATTTAGGGCTTGGCCGGAGCTGGATCTGGCTGCTGCCCACAGCTCCCTAACAAGCATTCTATGAGGCAGAGCTGCCAGGAGCCTGATTGTATAGAGAAATGGGATGGGATCACTCAGTGTGACAGTCAGGCGAGATTTCACAGATCACAAGTACTGGGAGAAACAATTAAAAAAAAAAAAAAGCCATGGGAATGTGTTTGCTGTGACTGTACCGAACAGGAGTGAGCTGCTAGCTGGAGTCCAAGGTCACACTGTATCACTCCTCCTCTGGGCCAGAGCCCAGTGAAAGGAGAAGCCTCCAGGTCTGCTACTGGAAGAGGAGTGGTCTATTTTGAAAATTCCCAGGTATGGTCCTTACCTGGTTCACCTGCAGGCACTGGGAACTGGAACTTAGCAGGAATTGAGGGCAATAAGCTTTTAAATATTGACATTTTTATGGTCCACCCTCAAAGGAGTACAATGCCAACTTTGTTGTGAGGCAGATGGTGGGGAAAAGGTGGATGTGAATCTGATCATTTAGCAGGCAAATTAATTTATGTGACAATAACCAGCCTCCAAATTGGGTTTATTGACTCATTACGTTTTCTCCCCATGAAATTTAGTAAAATGCCAAACTCTACATTTTAGAGTTGCTGAAGGTCATTTCCTCATTTTAAAAAGGGACATATTCAGCGTGAGTTTTGATCTATATGAACAGTACTCCCACAGCTTCAAGTAAGCCAGTGACTGTTCCCTCGTTTAAGGATTATGCATCTATGATAAAATTACAGTTCTTCATGAAAGTTGAAACCAAATTGTTAGTGGAACAAAGAAAATAAATGGGAGGGGGTGGGGGAAGAAAGGGAACAAGGAAGGGATGTGGTCAACATACATACCATATATATTTGTGTGAACATATATTTATGTAACATAGTAGCATGTGCAGTGAATATAGCCAATGAAAAAAACAACAGATATAGTCTGTTGGGAAATCCTTAACTAGTATTAAAAGCCATCTACCCAATCTGCAGGCTACTGTTTTGAAACCTAAGTGATTTTCAAGCGAAATTAAAGTGCAATTAGAACAACAAACCTTAAAATTCCTGGGAAGAAGAAAAAAAAAAGGAAGGAAGAAATGTAAAAAAGAAAGTAGCATGAGTGGAAGGTTTTACTCTCATTTGAGCTGACCCCAAAGTAGGAAAAACCTATATCCTGTGGAAGGAGAAAGATGAGAAGAGAAATGCTCACACAGACTGGCTTCTGAAATGGCCTGTGGACAGCTTGCCGTCAAGACTCCTGTGAGCCTGAGGCATCTTTTCTAGAGTCAGCCAGCCTGGGTCTGCGGTGTGGAGACTGACACAGGAGGGCTTCTTAGACGGGTGTGCTGTGCGGTTAGGCTCAGCTGCTACACTGTCTTGTACTGGCCCGTCTCTACCTTTTCAGAGCCACATCCTCAGAAACCTTTATTGTTCTGGTGTTTGCTTAGCAACACACGACAAGAAGATTTCATAGGTTTCCCTTTATTTGCAATGAAAAAAATTGGTTTAGTATGCAAGGTTTATTTTTCTTACTTTTTTGGAGGGTGGGTGGGGAGGGGATGGGTGTGGGTAGGTTGCTAGGGCTCAGTTCTAGGGCCTTGCCCTGCTAGGTGAACAACCTACCATTGAGATACATCCTCAGCTCTTATCTTACGGTTTTGTTGAAACCATAGACAATCATCCCTTTTGGCAAAATTTGGACCAGTGGTGGCATGCTCCCTTTCATCTTTGGGATATGTTAGGCATTTGTTTATCATGTGAATACAGGGATTTGGCTACAGCTGTCCTCACTTCTCTGTGGGACATGTTCCAAAGCCCATGTGGACACTGGGGACTACAGATAGTACTGGACTACATGTATATTATAGTTCGATTTTTCTTTTTTCCTTCCCTTTTTTTTTTCTGTGTGTATATATTCTTTTTTCTCATGAAGCCAAAGATGGCCTTGCACTCCCAATCTCTCAGTTTGCCTAGGATTACAGGTGCTACCTTGCCTAACTGCACTGTGTTTTTGTTTGTTTTTTTTTTCTTTATATGTATACAGTTTTAAAAGTTTAATTTATAGCCAGGAGTGGTGGCGCATGCCTGTGATCCCAGCAATCAGGGAGTTAGAAGCAGGTGGATCTCTGTAGGTTCGAAGTCAGCCAGGTCTACAAAGCAAGTCCAGGACAGTGAAGGCTACACAGAGAAACCCTCTCTCAAAATAAATAAATAAATAAATAAATAAATAAGTTTAACATAAAATAGGCACAGGCAGAAATTAACATTAATTTCTATAAGTAATAAAAGAGAAGAATGATACTATAGTAGCCAAAATGTATTTAAAATGCTGTGACGAGAACAGAAGGGATACTGGAAGGAAGAGTCAGCCAGAGCAGGTCACCTTGCCCCAGGGTAATGAAAAAGGGGCCCGAGATAGAGTATAGTGTACACATCTGGAAAAACACTGAAACAAACAACTTCCATTACTCTGGGTGGTAACTTAAGCGGAAGCAGAGAAATGACGTGCATGTGGGTTCTCTGTCTTGAAAGAGCCCAGATGAATGCCGGTGCTTAGAGTTGTCCACAGGCAACTGAAACCACTAGTGAGGGGCCGCTTCAACTGAGTTGTAGAGCAGCCCATGAGTCTTTGCGTCGCTTCTGCGGAGGCAGAACTTGAATCTTCTCATAGTTGCATAGTATTCCAAAGTAGAGCTGCCTTCCAGTTATCGTTTGTGGCTAATTTTTTTTTTTTTTTGGTCAGGCGGATTTAGGGACTGGTATCTTCCTTTTTGCAGACACAGACTCTCACTTCACTGTATGCCTGCATCTATTCCCCCGAAGAGGATGTAGCAGAGGCCCTGGAAACTAAGGGTAACAAAGCTAAACAAACTTGTAGTTTGTTTAGAAACAAGTTGATCAAATAGATGTGTTTTGTGAAATGGTGTCATTCTCCACAGATCCATGTCCTGTCTATAGGTCTATGCTTCCTCCACAGGACCTTGCCTGTGGACAGGTCCCTGCCCTCTGCACAGCTCCATGTCTTTCCTGAAGGTCCACTCAGTGCTTTGCTTGCTGGTTACTTGATGGATGCTGCCTCAAACCATGGCTTCACTGGTCCAGGCTCTTGCAGTGACCCTTTGTCTCTCTGCTTTTCTAGCCTTGGCCAAACATGGAGCATTGCTTCCATCTAGCTGCTCTGGTGGAGGTATCTGGTATGTATAACCACTGCTGGCCCTGACAGCTGGATTCTTGTGAACTGAGTCTCCTGGGGTGTCATGGACTTCAGGCCAGTCGTCGAGCCGGGGAAATTCATATTCTGACCAAACTCAATCACTGGCCAGCTGCCACTCACTGATTCCAGTACCATTCCATGCTAGTCTGAGCTTCCTCACCTACAGAAGGGAACTTGACTGTCCTACCCTGCCCATTCAGTCTCTATCAAAGAGCTCAGAAACTCCGTGCCTTGCCAACTCTCTGATCAGCACTGTCTTTCATCCTCACATCTACACAGTTTAAGATCTTTTGAGGGATTTGCTTCCATTTTAAACATATGAGTATTGATGCTCATTGAAATCCAGAAGCCGGATGGGACCTGGCTCACTTTCACATCCTGGCAACACTTTGCAGCCAGTGACATGAGGCGTCTTTGCCAGAAAGGCCTGCTTAATCAAAAGCTTTCATCTGAGATGCAATCCACAGTTGTGGGTGGTGAGCAGCATTTCCCCAAAGGATGGCTGCATAGTGGCGTATTGCTGAGCCCTTCATATATCTTTGACAGGAGGCAAAACCTACTGAACGAACTTGCACCAGGTTGCAAGATAACTTCCCTGGAGGACAAGCAGTCAGCAAGTTGATTGCTGCCACTGACTGTACATGGCTTACATCAAACAGCAAAGCAGGCATAGCCACGGTGACATGTTTCAAGGAGGCTTCTGTCTCTATGGCAGCATGGGCAATTCACAGAAGAGAGAGTAGCCCTGGGCATGCAGCAGGGGTGGGGAATAATTCTGGAGGAAGGGAGCCTGCCTTGCATAGTTTGTTGACAGTAGTAGTCAAAGGGCTGTCAAGGAGCTTAGAGATGTAGATTTAATTTCCATCACCTCTCTCAAAAAGTGTAATTGTTGGCTAAGATTCAGTGATAAAGTATCCCATGAAAGGACAGGCCCCAAGCCTCCCTCCCCACAACACTCACTCTAAACCTTTTAATTGTGGCAGATATGGGGAGACAAGACTTTCAAATGGGGATGTAAGCTGTAAGGGTGGGCCCAGGAGAGGAGGAGGATATGGACTATAATTGAGATGTAAAGAGAACAACTAGATTTAAAAAATTAAGTTAAAAAAAAAAGAGTGCCACTAGTAGAACACACTCATTATACCATCAGTGCACCTCCTAGCAAACACACACACACCACACACACACACACACATACACATAAGCACACACTCCCAACGTGCAAAGACATTTACAAATATAAACATCTCTTCACATATGTATATGCACATCCACACACATGAACACACATGTGTAGCCATAATAAATACATACAGGTGAATAACTCTTGGCATCAAAACTAACCTGAACAAGATGATGTCCAAAGAACTCAGGAACGGATACACTCCAGCACCAACTGGGACCAATTAGGACTTGGACAAAGTGATACATGGCAAGAGTAAAGGAACCTGGAATAGATTTAGTTCACCCTTACCCCAGTGACTGTGCCCCGAGTGTACTAGCTGGCCTTAGAAGCTTAAGAATCCTTGCGGGAGGTGTGTGTGTGTGTGTGTGTGTGTGTGTGTGTGTGTGTGTGTGTTTTCTGAAGAACTACGATCTTGATTTTCATAGTGGTTGTATAAGCTTCACTTTCACCAATGATGGAGGAAGTGTTCCCCTTGCTAGCATGAGCTGTCACTTGTGTTATTGATCTTAGCCATTCTGACTGGTAAAGATAATCTCAAAGCAGTTTTGATTTGTATATTCCTGATGTCTAAGGACATTGAAATGTCTGTTTCTTAGCCATTCGACATTCCTCTGTTAAGAATTCTCTTTTAATATACTTGAGCCTCTTTTGGATATATGCCTGGGAGTGGTATAGCTGGATCTCGAGGAAGAGCTATTCCCAGTTGTCTGAGAAAGCTCCAGATTGATTTCCAAAGTGGTTGTACAAGTTTACATTCCCACCAGCAATGGAGGAGGGTTCCCCTTTCTCCACATCCTCTCCAGCATGTGCTGTCACTTGAGTTTTTGATCTTAGCCATTCTGATGGGTGTAAGGTGAAATCTCAGGGTCGTCTTGATTTGCATTTCCCTGATGATTAAGGATGTTGAGCATTTCTTTGAGTGTTTCTCTGCCATTTGATATTCCTCTGTTGAGTACTCTTTGTTTAGCTCTGTTCCCCATTTTTTAAATTGAACTTGGTTTGTTGGTGTTTAACTCCTTAAGTTCTTTATATAGTCTGTCAGATATAGGGTTGGTGAAGATTAAGGACATTTGCTCAGCCATGTTCGTAGCAGCTTTATTTCTAATAGCCAGAATCTGGAAACAACCTAGATACCCCTCAGTGGAGGAATGGATACAAAAATTGTGGTACATTTACACAATGGAATACTACTCAGCAATTAAAAACAAGGAAATCATGAAATTTGCAGGCAAATGGTGGGAACTAGAAAAGATCATTCTGAGTGGGGTATCCTAGAAGGAGAAAGACACATATGGTATATACTCACATATAATTGGATATTAGACACATAATATAGGATAAACATAGTAAAATTTGTACACCTAAAGAAGCTAAGCAAGAAGGACCCTGGGTAAGATGATCAACCCTCACTCAGAAAGGCAAACAGGATGGGCATTGGAAGAGGGAGAAAACAAGGAACAGTAAAGGAGCCTACCACAGAGGGCCTCTGAAAGATTCTACCCAGCAAGTGCAGGGAATCTTGTGAAAGAAGAAGGAGACAGAAAGACCAGGAGGGGACAGGAGCTTCACAAGGAGAGCAATAGAACCAAAAGAATCTGGGCACAGGGGTCTTTTCTGAGACTGATACTCCAACCAAGGACCATTCATGGAGATAACCTAAAACCCCTATGGCTAGAAGATACAGCCATTCAGTTTGTGGTAAACCCTGTAAACCCTGGTCTCAGATAGTATGCAGCCCTGTGTTAGAAGGACACCTTTCCCTAACCATTGTAGACTATTCACCAGCCCTAATGAACACAGCAGAGCAGCCAATTCAGATTACTGGCATGGCAGACATCACTGCAGCTAAGAGAGCTTCTAGCACCATGTTCTGCCTAGTCTAGTAGTTTACGTGTAATAACTCAACTTTCCTCATGACAACCTTAATAAAATAGGCACCCATTAAATTTTTTAATCCATATCTTGCTCCTAGACCCAGAGCCCACTGACATTTTTTACAATCTATGGAGTTCTGTTTTTCTTGGATGTTGTATGGCTGGATTCCACAGTCTGTGGCCTTCGTGATGGTCTCCTTTTACTTCGTGATATGCACTTATATCTCTCCATATGTTTTTAGCTTTTAAAACCTAATTTCTCTTTAGTGTATAATAGTATTCTATTATGTGGATAAAACACCACTTATTTATCCATTCACCTGCTAGTTTTGCCCTCAGTCTATACGTAAGAAATATAAGCAACTGAGGAGTACAGCTCACCCATTCCTGTGTAGTTGATGGGAACACAGGCAACACTGAGACAAAGGCATGTGTCCCTGGCCATCATGGCTGTCACTACCTCGTGCAAACTTCTCTGAGTTGCCCACTTCTGAAGCCCCCCCACCTTTCTATTCGGTGAGTGCACTATGCACTCAGAAATCTCACTGCAGGCCAGTAGGATGACTTAATAGGCAGTCACTTGAAGCACAAGCCTGACAACCTGAGCTCAGATCCCAGAACCAAGGCAAGGTAGAAAGAGAGAACTGACTTCATAAATGTGACCTCTGCCACCCACAGGAATAATCAGTTTTTACAAAAGAAACCTCACTCCAACTGCATCTCCCGAGCCTCCTTTGTGGCTGTGTGCAGAACACATACATAATACACTTGCTAGAAACTCTGAAAACCTAAATGTTTTCCTTCATGCTGATGAGGATTCACTAAATGAGAGAATGTCTCGTGAAAGATACCACCTCATGACAAAGGTTCCCTCATGTCCATGGCCACTCAGGACCACGACTTCCCCTCTGCACAAAACAGGAGTATTCCCTCCCAGAGCATAGGCTTTAGAGGAGGATGGCTTGGGATAAGAGGTGGGTGGCTCTACTGGTGAGTGATGGCCAATAGGAAACCAACAGCCCTTAACATCAGATGCTAAAGGAAGAAAAAGAGGAAGTAAGTAGGAAAGAGAGAGGCAGAGCAGAGACAAGGAGAGGGTGGAGGGCATCAGCAGAAAGCCAGAAGATTCCCCCTTTCACAGGGCAGCTCCCATAGTTCCTGTGCTGCTGTAATTTCTTATGGCTCTGTAGGATTTGACTCCTTGGCCTGTGGCATCACTCCTAGAACTCTTCTGTCCTTCTTCTCTCCCACAGTTGGCCTTGAACTGAATTATGACTGTTAGCAGTTGTGAGAGCTGGGAGTGGGGGAATACCCAAGAAATCCTGCAAGTTTTATGACTGTTCGAGTCACAGAACTGAGCAATGGTGCAGATGCTCGGGATATAAATTGATGTTCTTGTGAAATTCAATTTTATATATACATGAAAATTAAAATAGCAAAAGGCATAAAATTTACATGCATAAGAATATAACTTGCCAAATTTTGCATCTCTACAGAAAGTAGAGATTAAGACCAAAGACAGGGCCTGTCACCTCCTTTCTCACTGGAGCAGGACTGGCACCTTCTCTCTCACTGGAACAGGACACACCTCTTTACTGTTGGAGCGCACACACTCTGAATACCAGAGCCAGATGCCTTGCCGATTCTACCTGTAACTTAGAAGTGTGATGGCCCAAGGTTGGCTTGTTGAACGGTTCTCTGCTAGCAGATCTGTGTTTCTGCAGCAGAGTCCAAGGCCACTTCAGAAATGCAGAATGCTCTTGGGAACCTAAACTTGGAAGAAGTAAGGTGAATGTCTTCAGCATGAGTTTATTTCTCTTTCTGGAAACATTCAGCCAGACACTTCACTCAGTTGTAGTTGATCCCAACTGAGGCCAAAGATATAAATCATCTTGTTGAGTTCAAACAAAGGGATTTTCACAATGGAGCCTCGTAGCATGTTCCTTTAGCCCCAGCTACTCTTACACCAAGAAGAAGAAGAACCCTGGTGACTAGGAGCATCTAGACAAGCTTTGCAACGTGGAAAAACCTTGGCCATGCCCCCCTCACTGCAAAGCTCCTGGATACAAATCTCCACCTGAATTCTAGAAATCTTGTCTTAGAGACTGCTGCATAAAAGTGCCCTGCTTCATGTACTGCTGGTAAGCACACAGGTTGGCAAAGACAGAGGGAGACTCAACTGGGGTTCCTGAAGTGTTTCATCCCATGTGACTGTTGCTTAAAGAACTGGGTCCTGGGATTCATAGACCGAAGTCCAAACCCCAATACTTCAGGATGTGTCTGTGTTTAGGAATAAGTTCTCTTATTGATTCCTCCTTGCTGGAGATAAGATCTTTAATGTAGTAACTGAAGTAAAATGAGGTCATGGGTGTGGACCCTAATCTGTAAACAAACAAACAAACAAACAGAAATCAATTTCGACACTGACAGAGACGTCTGGTACATACATACACACACAGATGACACATGAATCGTGTGAGGATGTCACCATCTGCAAATCATGCTGGAAGCTCTAGGAGAAACCTGTACTGCCAACATCTTGATCTTTGATTCCAGCCTCCAGATCTTGAAAAAAGAAAGTGTCATTGCTAAGCCATCCAGATGGTGATACTCCATGAGGCAGCCATCACCATCTACCATACCAACACATACATCTAATTTTTACTTTTGAGCAACAGGTAGTGAATCATTGACCTAATATAACTACACAGCCTCCCTTTCTCCTGGAAACCAAGAAGAAAACTTCTCAGCTTTGTTTCTAAATGCTTTTCTCATGCCAGGTGTTACATTTTCTCAGAATAATAATGTATAAGCAATAATTCTGGGTCAATTCCAAGGTTTATTATCAACCCATAACACTTCAGAAAAAATCCATAATATGTGCATCCTACAAATTTAGAGAAGGAAACAACTTTACATTTGGAAAGTCAACCGTACAACTTATTAAAGAAAAACACTTTTCAATGGTAAAATTATTTTAAGACTGTTAGTGAAATATTTATCCAGACATTCCCAACAAGTCTTCAGAGTTGGAAGGGACACTCTCCCACCTGTTGGGCTGTGTGCAGGCTGTGCAGTGTGCTCTGGGTTTCCAAGCTTTTCTGAGCTGTCACCCATGCTGGGGTTGACCTTGTTGCTACAGCTGTATCTGAGTCATTTCTTCTCATTTAAGTAACATCTTATCTATATTTCTGTAAGTTACTCTAATAAAACTCACTGCTTCCCCAAGTAGGACTTTAGTGTTATCTGTATTTTGGTCTGTGGTAGGCTCCCTATGTGGGATATGTGTTGCACCTCCCCAGGAAGAGTTTTGTCACACAGTACTAGAAAATCTTGAGCACTATCAAAGGACAAAATCTAACAATAATAGGAATTGAGGAAGAAGAAAAATTTCAGGTCAAAGCAAAGGTATGTAAAATAGTTTTTGACAAAATCATATAAGAAAACTGCTCTAGCATAAAGAGGGAGATGCCCATTAAGATACAAGAAGCATACAGAACACCAAATAGAATGAACCAGAAAAATTCCCACAACACATACAATAATCAAAATGCATAGAACAAATAATATTAAAAGCAGCAAGGGGAAAAGACCAAGTATATAAAGAAGGACCTATTGGAATAACACCTGACTTCTCAATGAAGACTTTTGAAGCCAGAAGGGACTGGGAAGATATTCTACAAAGTCTAAGAGACTAGACCACAGATGCCATCCCAGACTATTATACCCAGCAAAATGTTCAATCACAGTAGGTGAATAAGATAAGACATTCCATGGTAAAATAAAATTTAAACAATATCTGTCAACAAATCCAGCTCTAAAGAAGGTTCTAGAAGAATAACTCCAACCTAAAGAGGTTAACAACACCCAAGAAAACACAAGGAGTAAATAAATTTTTAAAAGGGGGAAAATAAACACCATCCCATAATAACAAAATAACAGGAATCACCAAACTCTGCTCATTGATAGCTCTCAACATCAATGATTTCAATTGCCCAATAAAGAGACATAGACTAACAGACTGGAAAGAAAAACTTGATTCACCTTTCTGCTGCATCCAAGAAACACACCTCAACATCATTTCAGTGTAAAGTGTTAGAAAAAGATATTCCAAGCAAATGGACCTAAGAAGTAATCTGGTAAAGCCATTTTAATATCTGATAAAATAGACTACAAACTAAAACTAATCATAAGAGATAGGAAAGAACATGACATACTCATCAAAGAAAAAAAATTCACGAAAAGGATATTACAATACTTAACAACTATGCACCAAACACAAGGATGCCCATGTTTGTAAAAGAAACATCACTACAGCTTAAATCACATATGGACCCCCAAACAGTGACAGTGGGAGACTTCAGTACCCCATTCTTGCCAATAGACAGGTCATCCAGACAAAATTAAACAGAGAAATGCTGGAGGTATCGGATTTTATAAATCAAATTGACCCAGTAGATATTACAGTGCATTTCTAATAAACATCAAAAAACAACAACAACAAAAACAAAACAAAAACCTTCCTTAGCACCTTATGGAACTTTCTCTAAAATTGACTACATACTCGGAGACAAAGCAAGTCTCAACAGATACAAGAAAATTGAAATCAGACTTTGAATTCTATTTGATGACCACTGATAAAAACTTGATATCAATAACAGAAAGTTATCAAGCCTGTAAACAGAAAGTTTACAAGCTCATGGAAATTTAGTAACTCTATACTGTATGCAAAATGAGTCAAAGCCAGAAATCAAGAGATTTAAAACTTTTTGGAATTGAATGGAATTGAAGACACTACATATCCAAACTTGTAGGACACATTAAGTAGTTCTAAGAGAAAAGTTCATAGCACTAAGTGCCTACATAAAAAACTATAGAGATCTCATATTAGCAATTTAACAGCACACGTGAAAAATCTAGTACAAAAAGAAGATGTATCCCCCAAAAGAAATAGATGGAAAGAAATAATCAAACTCAGGGCTGAAATCAAATAGAAATAAACAAACACATAAACAAATAAATATAAATAAATAGAAACAGAAAGGGGGCATCACAACAATCATTGAGGAGATCCAGAGAATCCTAAGGACAACACTTTAAAAACCTACAATCTACCAAACTGGGAAAACTAAAAACAATAGATAAATGTCTTGATATAAGCCACCCACCAAAATTAAATCAGCATCATACAAGCAATTTAAACAACTCTACCACTAGTGACACTGAAGCAACAATTCAAAATCTCCCAATCAAAAAAAACAAAGCAAAACAAAAAAAATGCCCAGGACCTGGTAGATTCAGTGATTCAATGTAGAATGCCACCAGATCTTCAAAGAAGTGTTACTTCAGTTTGAATTCTTGTGGATTCAAAATTCCCATTTAAAATTCATAAATTTGGTGGTATTATTCATGTTTTTGAAGGGTTTGTTATTCTACTCTCCCAACATGTGTTTCTTTACAATGGTAGGCAAAGTTCTGAAGCCACGCAAAAACTATATGATCTTCCCTTTATTATTCTTGCATTTTTATATTTTTGCATACAAAGCAACACAGCATGCAGCATCCACCTTCCTTTTGTATGGGGCACCTGCATGTTTGAGTTGCTCTTGAGCTTTGCTGCTCTCTCTAGTCAGTTTCAGGACATGGGATGCTTCCTACAGCTCATGCTGACATCATCTTTTCTTTATTCTGCCATCTTGCTTCAGAAAAGCTTCCCACTGAAGAAATATGGTGTGTGTTTGCTGTTCTAAAAGCTCCCTTCTTGAGTCCTTCCAAGAAGACTTTGATTCTAGCTTGAGGCAGACCCAAGGTAGATTGCTCTGAGGTTTCTGCATCTTTGACAATGGCCTCGTCATGTGATCCTAAGAGTTTCCCATTTTACTTGTTAAGGACATCAAGACTTAAGCAGGTTTATAAACTCATCTCTGAGCTGTGATGGGCATGCAGTCTGTCACTCTGCCTTCACTCTTACGGCTGGATTTCAGCTTTGAGGATGGGACTGATGCTGACTCGCACAATCACACCATTCGTTTCAGTGTCACGGTTATGGGGGTTTCCACATAGTATATGAGGAATTGCTGGCAGAGGCAAACTTTATGTTTCATCTCTCCATGGTGCTTCTTCGGAGACAAAAGTTGCTGAAATTACATCGCCACCCTCAGAAAACTGTTGAAAGGGCTTGTGCAATATTAATGCAGTGTGTAATTACTGGTGTGTTCATGCCAAGAGTGCCAGGAGAGCAAAGGCTGTAAATGTCCCGGTGTGCCTGAGAAGTATTTTAATTTACAAAACTTGAATTAAGCTTGTGTTTGTAGATTTAAATTTGAGGGCAAATCTTGCATAAAAAAATTGTAAAGCTACATGAATGTGTATCAGAGTGAAGCTCTAGGCTTACAGCACATTGAAGCGCCTAAGATCATAGGAACCCAAAGGATGCACCACACAATATTCAGGAGGATCACATGCAAGGTCACTGCAAGCTAGGAGGAGGTTGGCGGCCCAGAGTGCTTTCTGGTGAAGTCCTGGCATCTCTCTTGGAGCCTGAGCCTCTTAGTTTTCTCTCCTAATCTTTTCATTCTATTAAGCTGCAAATCAGCTTTGTTTTTCCATTTTTTCTAGATCACACCCAAGGGATCTTATCTATTTCCTAAAAACTTGTTTTTCTGTGCTCATAGCCATCAATTATAAAATAAATTACATATCTTTCTTAATGTTTTGAATAGCATGTTTTCCTTAACACTATTATTCTATTTCATGTTTAATGGGATGTTTTTTTTGGTATTAAAATTATTAAAAACGAAAATTACTTTTAGAAGAAAAGAAGTCAGCATAACATTGAAATTATAAACATGCAAAGCTTGAATTGAGAGCTCCAAATGAAAGCTTTTGAATCTTTGTTAATTATCTTTTGATTTGGGCAGCTAGCATTTTGCACTGGGCAAAACAATGTCTGCTTTCTCTGAAGTCCTGCCATCTATTGGTAAAAGTCGTACCAGAATTTATTCTAGCAGCAATTTAAAAACAACTATAACAAGAAAAAAAGCTTTCTATTCTTGAAATAGAAAACTACACACACTTTGCATCTTTACGTAAAATCTTCAGGAGCACAGGCTTTGTGATAAAGCTGTAAACACAGTTTCAGCACCAATAATAAAAATAAAGTTGCTTTTTTAGATTTGCTGTGCCTGAGAAGAGTCTGAGCTCGGCATCCATGGTTTTGGTTCCCAGTGTGATGCTGAGAGGTAAGGCGTGTTTGTCAGCATCCTCTCGCTTGAGAAGGTAACATTCATTGTACCTCACAGTTTGAGAGCTTTCCCCGGGCGGGGGGCGGGGACGGGGCTGTGCTTCTGGGCCTGGCTGAGGAGCACATCATGAACAAAAGATGTGAAAGGCTGCTAGGCTCCTTACCTCCTGGAAACGGAGGGGACAAAGAGGGGAAAGCGCCATATTCCACAATTCCCTTCAAGAGCACATGTTAGATCCCTCTTATAGGTTTCTAGTGCTTTCTAAGAGTGTCAAGTTGATGACCAAGCCTTTACCAAACTGGTAGTGAGATGTTCCAGACCCAAAGCAGCAGAGGGCTTGGTGGAAGACTGTCTGAAGGGTGTGATGCAGCTTCTGGGAGGACTCAAGCTCTCGTGACTGAGTCCCCGTGAAATCCTGAGCCTGACACCTGCTTGTTTGTCCTGGAAACTGCTTGTTTCCAACCCCACTCCACTATGGCCATCCACCATGGACCATTATTCAGAGCCTATGCAGGCTTGAATCAGATATTTAGCTATTTTAACTAAAACAACAACAGCCCTGACCCCCCCCCCCCCAGAGTAAAAACCTCAAGCTACAAGCTGGACTTAAAAAGCCACCAATCCACATCCTAGATTGCTCCTCCCTGCCCCACCTCCAAGAAATCCTACCTAAATCCTGTCTTCTGCTCAGTTTTCAGCTGCTTCTCACCCGAGCAGAGGCAGCCACCCTCCTGAGTTTTTCTCTCCCAGTCAATCTCTTGCCTGAGGTTTGCTGGGCAGTGTGGCTTTGTGGTATTCCCTGGCTCCCGACTGACTGCCAGGATAGCCTTCGGCTCAGAGGTGTAACTTACATTGTTGTTGTGATTCAGAGAGGCTCTTTGGGGGGCTGCACTCCCTCTCTGGGTCTAAGCTGCAATAGGACCTTATCTGTCATCTCCAGTCCACCCACAACAAGCTCACCTTCCTGCTCAACCAATTGCTTGGCACCATCCACCAGTGGCAATTAAGTTATGTTTTTCCTTTGGTTGGTGTAAACGTATTCCTGAGTCCGAGGAAGTGAGTGCTCTGAGTTGGGGTATGGCTTCCGCTCCTCTAGACCCAAGTATGCTTGATTCAAGCTTTTCTCTAAAAGGTTTGTCTCATATCAGGTGAGCCACTTGACTATATGGCAGAGAACACTAAACAAAACGACAGATTGTTCCCAACAGGGACTATTGCTACTAATCTCATGTTCTTTTGGGTTTGGTTTAACTTTCTAAAACTTATTGTAAAGGTATAATTCTTACCTCAAGATTTGTAAGCATATTGGGTCTGATTAAAAACCTGTAAAATCTATAACAAAGGGGTTAACTTAAAACTTGTGACACCAGGGCTGATAGTTAAAAATCTATATGTAGGTAATCTTAAAGGAAACACATGGCTTGCTGCCATCTTAGCTGCTGTTCCCCCATAAGGACAGAGACAGCCATGTGGCTGACAGCCATCTTTGCTAGGGTTGGAAAGGGTAGATTTTGCCGTATGGCTTCACTCTCATCTTGATTAAAAGTGACCAGATGGCATGAGCCAACTGAGGAAAAACTCCTCCTAGCGATGAAGCCCAAACCAGATGATTCCTCTGCTATTTTTGATCATGCTAATGAGCCTTTCCTTTATTGGCATGAACTCACAGTCCCTTCTTTTCCTTTCTGGCCTCTTTGGTCTCCCTTCCTCTCTCCTCACAGAAATAGAGCACCCAAATCAACCTTCTCAGATGTCCACTTTCAGCCCACTGGTAGCCCTTATCCCTCCTACTGTTTGCTCCCACTCTGTCATGGGACCCCTGTTAACTCCCCCTATCTGGCCTAAACTGGTCATGGTTCTTCCTTTGCAGGAGGTTGCCAAGGTGGATGGCTTGGTCAGGGTACATGTCCCTTCTCATTAAGCAAACCCTCTCAAATAGAAAACAGATTGGGATTCTACACTGCTAATCCTTTCACTTTTATTAAAGAATTCCAGTATATTACCCAATTTTACAACCCCTTCCATGATGGTTATGTTATTCTCACCAAGTCGTCTCCCTGAGGACCAAGTCTAGAACCAGACTAGAGCACGTGCAGATGAAATCCATCAAACTAATGCCACCCAACCCAGCCAGGGCTGAGCCAGTCCCTGACAGGACCTTAAATTACAATAGCCCAAGAGGCCTCCTGGCTAAGGATTGACTTATAGCTTGTTTGGCTGGTCTCGGCAAGGCCATCCTTAAAGAAGCAAATTATAAAAAAAAATTAAAAAGGTCATCTAGGACAAACATGAAAATGTGTCTCAATTACCAGACCACCTCACAAAGGCCCTCTTGCAATATACTGATCTGGACTCTGGATTCTGAGTCTCCAGATGGAAAAATATATCCTTATAATACTTCTTCTCCCAGAATTCCCCTGATGTTAAGGCCAAAACTAAATGTCTAGAGAAAGGACCCCTGACTCCATGGCCAGAAGTCTCAGAAGTGACCTTCAAGGTGTACCATGGGAAAGATGAAAAAGCCTAATAACAAAAATACCTGATGCTGGCTAAGCACTTTCAGCAGCCATAAGAGCTGCCCAGACTCCCAAAACCCGAGAATCTCCAAGTTCCTACTTCAAATGTGGTTGGGAGGGTCACTGGGCCTGGGACTGTCCAAACTCTCACAAACCAATCTGACCATGCCTGTGGTGCCATCAAGAGAGGCATTGGGTCACTGACTGTCCTTACGTTTTGAGATGTGAGGACATCAAGCCCAGATCACCTTTCAGCTGACTTCTTAGGTCTGGCCATGGATGACTGAGAGGATCCTAGCTCCCTCGATCCAACCATCACCATCTCCAACAGGGAGCCTCTGGTAGCCATCACAGTATCAGAGTGACCCATCTCCTTCCTTCCGTACACTGGGCCACTTTTTCTGTCTTGTGAAGTTTTGAGGACCCACCTTTCAATTCTCATTCCTCTATTGAAGCAGGGAGAACAGCCTTCAACCAAACCACACCACTTAGCTGTATTTTTAGGGTATTCCTCTTACCCACTCTTTCCTAGAGGTATCAACCAGTCCCGTCCTTTTGCTGGGAAGGGACCTCCTAATTAAAGTAGGAGCCTCTGTTTCTTTTGCTCCTTCTGATCTGCATGACCCCATCATCCTCCTCTTCCTCCTCTTCCAAACCACACAACCTGA